>NW_020229863.1:0-564176 GCF_003227725.1 Camponotus floridanus
AAGCGAGAATTCAAGCTACTTGCAACGTTATACGATAAGAAGCGTTACGTGATACACTACCGCAACCTGCAGCAGTGTACGCGGCACGGCCTTCGTGTAACAAAAATACATCGAATTTTACAGTTTTCTCAATCTCCCTGGCTTCAAAATTATATAGAATTAAATACCACATTTCAGAACATTGGCTAAAAATGATTTCGAAAAAAATTTATATAAATTAATGAATAATGCGGTGTTTGGTAAAACGATGGAAAATGTGCGCAATCGTGTCGATGTAAAATTATTAACAAAGTGGGACGGTCGGTACGGCGCAGAGCGATGATCGCGAAACCAAATTTCCACAGCAGAAGCGTTTTTTCGGAAAACTTAATCGCTGTGGAATTGCGTAAACTCGAGGTGAAATTCTACAAGCCGATTTACGTGGGTATGTGCATCCTCGACATATCCAAGACATGTTTGTACGAATTTCATCACGAGTATATGACACCAATGTATCGCGACAAATGCCGGGTAGTGTATACCGATACGGACAGTCTCATATATCACATCGAGTGTGCGAATGTGTATGAGAATATGAAGCGTGACATTGTTAGATTCGACACGAGCGATTATGCGGTGGACAATGCATACGGTATACCGCTTCTAAATAAAAAGGTGCCGGGTCTGATGAAGGATGAAAACAACGGTGCCATAATGACCGAATTCGTCGGGCTCAGAGCAAAGATGTACGCGTTACGAGTGAATGGGAAAAAGGATACGAAGAAAGTCAAAGGTGTCAAGAGCAACGTTGTCGCGAGAACGATAACGTTTGACGATTACACGCGGTGCTTGAACGAAGAGATTGAAATGACGCGTCAGCAGTCGTGTATACGATCTAAATTACCAAGTATACACGATTCGCGAGACGAAAATTGCTCTGAGTCCGTACGACGACAAGCGGTATATCGTACCCGATACCACCGATACGCTACCGTGGGGACATTATCAGATACCGTTGTAAATAAATGTATATTTTATTTATTGTATATTTTGTACATTTTATATTATATATTTTTATATTTATATATATTTTATATACGCATATTTTATATGTTTCAATAAATGTTTACAACACATTATTTTTATGGATCCAAGAGTTGTATGATTTATCCATTCCCAACCATTTCACGTAAACCTCGTCACCCTTTTTTTGTAAAATTTTTTCCACGAGATATACGTCGGGATTGGCGACGCGTTGTAACTCATATTCGTAGAATCCTCCAGCGACGAGATTTCCCCGCGAATCTTCGAGTATAAATGTCGCGGGATTAGTTTTCTGCACCTCGATAATCTTAAAAACTTCGGTCGTCCAATTTGGTGTGAAACCTTTTTCAAAGATGGTCTTGTATTTGCTCACGCGTACCGAATCGCCTACTTTAAATTTTGCAGGAGCCGCAATTTTTACGTTGCTGTACACAGTATTTAAAAGTTTTTCGGCGATCGCCGGAGTGATGTCGACAGGTCTCATACCGATGGTGCGATGTTTTCGCGTATTGTACTCTGCAACGAGTCGAGATAGTTCGTCGATCCATTTGTAATTCCCATTCAACGTAAACATTTTCCACATATTATTTTTTAAAGTACGATTGAATCGTTCCACGACTGAGGCTTTCATAACGGAATATGTCGAGTAATGATTAATGTTGTGTTTCTTCATGAGTTTCTGCACACTCGAGTTGTAAAATTCTTTTCCTCTATCGGTTTGAAAATTTTTCGGACATCTTTTATCGTCTCCAATAATCTTTGCGATCGTTTCGGACATTTCGTTCCCGCTCTTACTCTTGAGCGGTACAGCCCACGCATACTTGCTCAACACATCGATAACCGTGAGTATGTATTTATGACCCTTGTTGAGTCGAGAGTACGAACGCATGTCCACCACGTCCGCCTGCCACAGATCATCGTATCCGCGTACAATGACGCGTCTTCGTGGAAAATTTCTTCTCGCCGGAGCATGTAATTCCTCGACTAGTTGCCGCTTTTCGGAGGTGCTTTTGTTCTTTCGCACGTTTGATCGAGGCATAATTAATATGCGATATTAGTATATCTCGCTTATTGTGTCGAGTTAGATGTTGCATGTCTCAGCACATTCTTTATCTCATCCATCATTAATTGCAGCGTCTGCACGTTTGTTTCGAGCGCGATAATTTTTTGCTCAATTTCTCCCTGCCGATCTCTCAAAAGTTTATCCACGTATCGTTTGTTGACAACGTCGCTATCAGCTTCCGGTTGCGCTACGCGTTGAATCTTGCGCGACCTTGCGTCAAAGCCGGTAGTAGTTTGGCAGAGAGCGTTATCGCGAACGTAATTTCTCAATAATCCATTCCATACATAGTACAAATTGTTCGACGATCCCAATGATAATCCGAATTTATTAATCGACATTTCGTACCGAGAACATTGACCGAATGACGCGTATCGCCGACGCATAGTTTAATTTATAATAATGCCGGCCTCGCGAAGTTCTTCGATAATCGACAAGATTTCATTGTCGTGAGCATTGTTGCCGGCTCGACGCGAGGCGTCCAGCAATCGCAAACGATCCACCAATTCGTTGGGATCGTTCCAATGCACGTAATCGATCATGTTGTCGCTTAACGTCATGGTGCGCGGCGCGTCTATACCTCTTCCCATCTTTCTATCGGGGAATAATGGTGCAATTATATATTTGTACTTGTACCCTTTATTAGTTTTAATAGGATTATTAACTTTGTTGTCACGTTTATGCGCATTTGTTATCTTTAATATACTTTGATATTTATGCAAATCATCTCGAGTATATTTTTTATGATTGGGAAATTTTTTAAAAATCAAATCGTAGATACCTTCGGTTCCCTTATATTTTATTCCATCGATAATTATATTATCTTCCTTGTCCACATCGAAACATTTATCACCCAGCATCATTCCTTCATTGGTAAATTTAACGCCGTAGACGTAATCCATACTCTTATTTTTATCAACACTCATAATATCTCCTATATATTTTTGCGCCAGTGGACCTAAATGCTCTCGGAACGTTTTCTGACCTCCGGACGTTTCTAATTCGTGTCGGACCGATGTTACAAAAGAATCGGGTGTGGTCTCGTAAATTTCTTCGACGGACGTGGATGGTATTGTTTGACGCGGTTGTACTTTTATCGGAGTAGAAACAGTAGCCATATTAGAAAATTGCTTCCTTCGCTTTGATCGATTCGGTGTCGAATATATCGGTGAATCGTTTATCGGCATATTTATCCGTGCTCGCTTTAGTCCTTGCTTGGTCTCTTTTATTTTTTCCTCATGCTTCTCACCAAACGTCAAACTCAGCGGTTCGATTTTCGATGCATCAGATTCCACAGTATTTTCGACAAGCTGTTTTAAAGGCTCGGTAATCGGTTTAAATTGCCTTTCCAATATGATATCTTCCTCCATTTTACCAGTTTTCAAAGCGCGATATTTTTTGCGAATCGATTCGCTCGTTTTTGCAATCTCTGTCGCAATCTTTTCACGATCGCCGTTCATGATGCTCGATCGATGTGTCGATGATGACTGATCGCTTTACGGTATCGCGAAATCATTAAATCCCCTTCTATATCGTCCATTGATCAACGTACTATCTTTATCAATGACTACGAAGCCATATTTGCGTTGCCAACATTTCTGACACAATGCATGGAAATCGTCGTAAGACATATCGGTATTCACGTGATCGTTGTACACATGTTTCAAATTTGTACCGTCTTGTTTAAACAGGATCAGCAGGTTCGCGTTGTCGCGTATAAGATGCTTAGGTATCTTGGCGTACGTCTGACAAAGATAGAAACAGTCAACGCTCGAGTGTCGACCCATTGCAAAGTACTCTCTTATCGTATCCTGCTTGTCGCATGCCACGTCATCAAAGATAAAGATGGAATTCGGAAGCGCCTCACTCGGTGGAATGACATCGCTGTTATTAGAGAATGTAAAGTAGCCGATTTCATCTATAGGTGCTAGTAAATTTTCCAAGTATTTGTATTTCGGCTGTTGAAGCGATTTCGAGTATACGTACACGTTCTCGAAACGTACACCGTGTGGACTTTCTATCAAACTAATCAACACGTTTGTCTTACCACAATTTGAAGGGCCGCAAACGATACCGCGTATAGTAGTCGGCAGCATGTTTCCATGCTTGCGTACTTTTTTCTCCGATATTAGTCTATCATCGAAATTTGATACTTTGATTACTCGCGCTTGTCGCACGAACCGCATGTTTTCTCTTTCGAATCAATTTTGCGAATGATCACGAGGGGGAGACCTATTTATAGAAGTGTCTCGACTCGAAACCGGTCAGTATCAAAAATGTTTCTCCTTCTGTCGGATGAGAGAGACATTCTTGGGCTTACCGCCAAACAACTGCAGTATATCCCAAAGATTTTATTACTTCAAAATTTTGGTGATTACGTGGAACGATTGTGGGACAAGCTTCCAGAATATATAAAGGCTGATTCGGAGGTTCGACAATATCGTTCGTGCATGCGACATTACAACCAGCCGTGGCAGCAAACACACATTGACGGTCCACCACCGTTGATAAAAGATTGCGACGTATGTCAGCGAGAATTGTAAAAGGTAGCGGCCTCTTAAATCGTGCGATAAACGCGCTTCCCATCGAATTACATATTCCCGGTTATCAGTTTTGCGGGCCGGGAACTCGATTAGAGAAACGATTGGCTAGAGGTGATCGAGGCATCAATCCATTGGATGCGGCGTGTCGTGAACACGACATTGCTTACGCGCGAAGCAACGACCTCGACCAACGTCACATCGCTGATCGCATACTAGCTGCAAGAGCGCAAGAACGCATTACCGCGAGGGATTCGACTCTCGGTGAAAGAGCAGCCGCTACGACTGTTTGGGCGGCAATGAAGGCAAAGACAAAACTCGGCATGGGGATGAAAAAGCCATCGACGACAAAGAGGAGGAAGAAACGAATACTTCCTGTAGCGAAACGTGGTGGTATTTTACCACTTTTACCGTTGTTGGGAGTTGTCGGTTCATTAGCCGGCGGTGCGGCGGGAATCGCAAAGGCGGTAAACGATAGCAAGGCTGCGCAACGTCAGCTGGAAGAGATGCAGCGTCACAATCGCGCTATGGAAGGTCGCGGACTTTATCTCGCTCCGTACAAGCGTGGACAGGGATTCTCAACAAAGTCTAAGAGAAAAAAAAAAACGTCGAAAAAACATTAAAAATGCCTACGGGTGCGACAACTAACGTGCAATTGCAACAATTTGCGAAACGTATGTGTATACCTTTCTTTAGAGGTGTTTTCATGCGCAATAATTTACCGATAAGCGGCGTACGACGAAACGAGAGCGGTATCGTCAATTTAGATGACGTTGATGGTCCCGGTACTCATTGGGTAGCGTACGCAAAGAGGGGCGATCGTGTCGTATATTTCGACAGTTTTGGAAATCTTCGACCGCCCAAGGAACTTGTACGATATTTCGGACGAGTGAAAATTGAATACAATTACACATCTTATCAAAGTTATAATCAGAGTATCTGTGGACAGTTGTGTTTAAAATTTCTTCAAACGATCAATTTAAAGCCTGACAATCCATCGTCATGACTCAGTATTCGTTCGACATGTCACTGACACTTACGTTGACTGGCAGAAGCAGCGTTCTCGCTGTAAGCTATTTCCCCGCTATAGATTTGACCGATGCCGATTACGAGCTCGGATTAACGGATTTTGAAACTTATCACACGATTCCGAACGTAAATTTTTCGAATAATAAATTTTATTTTGGCAACGACGACAAGGAAATTACGATTCCCGAAGGATCGTACGAATTGCACGCCATAAATGATTATCTCAAACGCGCAATTTTGCGAGATGAGCACCTTTCCAGAGATGGTGAAAACGATTATGATGAGGAATATCCAATAGTGCTCCACGCCAATCACAGTACGCTAAAGAGTGAAATCAAATGCGCCTACAGAATAAACTTTACCAAACCCGACAATGTAGGATCCTTGCTTGGATTCTCGTCGAATCGTATATTGCAACCTCGCAAGTGGTATGAATCAGACGAACCTGTTAATATTATAAACGTAAATATTATTCGTATAGAATGCAACGTGACTACTGGTGCGTACAGCAACGGCATGCGCGTACACACGATACATGAATTTTCACCGAGCGTACCGCCAGGATATAAGATATCGGAAACGCCGGCACAGATCATTTATCTGCCGATCGTTGTACAGAGCATTACGGATTTAACGATACGTATTGTGGATCAAAGAGGTCGATTGCTCGATTTTCGAGGAGAGGAAATTACCGCAAGATTGCATATACGGCGGCGACAAACATAGTATGCTTGTACTGAACGAAACGGAGCACGCGAGAGACAATACTTTTACGCGGGACAATACTATTGCAGTAAGGCGAGCAGTATCGGGTGACAATAATAAGATTGCCGTTAAAAAGAAGCTGAGCGCGTTGAATCGTGAATTTTTGAAATCATTGGGATTCATCGTACGAAAAGAATGATTGATGTTTTGAATATCGGAGGTGAGCCAGTCTTTGATGATCGCATCGTCAAGACTGAGACTCATACGTACAATCCGTACGCCAATACGACGCTTGGATACAGCGACGAGATACGAATACCTATACAACATCAGGATTTATACACGTTACCGTGCGAAAGCTTTCTTTACATCGAGGGAAGATTTAATGTGCGTAAAGCGAATGATGAAATGAAGGTTGTATTGGGAAACAATTGCGTCGCATTCATGTTTGATGAGCTTCGATACGAACTCGACGGAGTAGAGATTGATCGCAACAGAAATGTTGGAATAACATCGACGCTCAAAAATTATGTCTCTCTAACACATCAGAAAAGTATAAACTTGAAGAATGCATCGTGGGATTTGACGTACAACGGTGACAAAAATTATTTCAACTTTTGCGTGCCGCTCAACATGTTGCTGGGATTTTGCGAAGATTATAAACGTGTTGTGATTAACGCTCGTCACGAATTGATTTTGATACGTTCGCGCAACGATAATAATTGTCTATTCGGACATCCGTCGTCGGAAGCTGAGATTGAATTACTCAAGATACAGTGGCGTATGCCTCATGTAATATTGAACGAGATTAATAAATTATCAATGTTGCGAATGTTGGAAAGCGGACGATATTTGAACATGAGTTTCCGATCTTGGGATTTATACGAATTTCCTCTGTTACATAGCACGACCAAACATTCGTGGACCGTGAAAGCCGCCTCCCAGCTAGAGAAACCGCGATACGTGATCTTTGCACTACAAACTGGTAAAAAGAATTCGGTGTCACAAGATGTTACATTGTTCGATAACAAATTGACCAACGTTAAACTCTATTTAAACTCGGAATTTTATCCCTACGATGATTTAAATTTAGATTTTGAAAAAAATAGATTCGCCGTCCTATTCGACATGTACTCTCGTTTTCGCAAATCGTATTACGGATGCGATAATAGCACCGCGCTATTAACCATTCCAAAATTTCTACATTGCGGTCCTCTAGCGGTCATTGATTGCTCGCGACAAAACGAGTCTATCAAAACTGCTACCGTGGATGTGAGAATAGAGTTTGAGTGCAGGGAAAATATACCTGCGAATACTATCGCCTATTGTCTCATCTTGCACGATCGGGTTGTCGAATATAATCCATTGACTAATGTAGTCCGCAAAATTACATAGGTCAGCAAATATCCTCTCCATTGCATATGAAGAAAAATATAAAAGATTGAGATGTTTGATGATTGACATCAGTCTGCGATCGGATCTTATCATCATGGCTGCGCCAACGTTTGTGGATCTGCAAGGATTTATCGTTGGGAAAAATTTTGTCGTGAAGGAAGCTGCAGTTTTGAGAAAAGGATCCGTACTTTCTCATTACATTTTTACATGCCCGGTACCATGGTACATGCTCACAAAATCTGAGAGATGCCAGGTTTTATGGCTCATTAAAAACCACCATGGATTATCGTGGAATGATGGACACGTTTCATATTGGAATTCGAAACGTTTAATCACGACGGCGGTGATGGGTGCAACGGAGGAGGATGATGCGTCACCTCTCGTGTACGTTAAAGGCCATGAAAAACGGCAATGGTTGGCCGATATACTGGACGATGATGCGAGAAACGATGTGATTATCGAAACTTTGGATGCAGACTATGAGGATGTAGCTTCTTTAAATAAGTTAGATGTTAAGAATACTATGCGTTGTGAAAATCATGTAAAAAATTGCGCTTTACAAAATGTATTTAAAATTTATAATTGGTGGTTGAAACATCATGATTCTTCGAATCCATACTTATAATAAATTGATGATGTGATATATTTTTATCGTCTTTCTTATTCTCTCCTTTTTTCCTCATCCCTATCTATGCGTGTGCGCAGTATCATGTTTCCATACGTGACACAGCTGCCACATATATTGTATTTCGATACTACATTGTGATACATTGTAATACATTGAAATATTTGTTTGATAAGTGAATATAGTTTTGCGCTCAATTACCGTTCGTTTCCGTTTAATGGCCGCTCAATTACCGTTCATTTCCGTTCGATGAGCATTCAATTACCGTTCATTTCCGTTCGAAAAGCGTTCAATTACCATTCGTTTCCGTTCGAAAAGCGTTCATTTCCGTTCGAAAAGCGTTCAATTACCGTTCATTTCCGTTCGAAAACCGTTCAATGACCGTTTGACGAGCGTTCGATGACTGTTTGGCGAGCGTTCGATGAATGTTCATTTCCGTTCGATGACCGTTCGATGACCGTTCAATTACCGTTCGATGACCGTTCGACGAGCGTTCGAAGAGCGTTCGACGAGCGTTAGAAGAGCGTTCGAAGAGCGTTCAATTACCGTTCGACGGTCGTTCATTTCCGTTCGAAAAGCGTTCAATTACCGTTCGAAGAGCGTTCGATGAGCGTTCATTTCCGTTCGATGATCGTTCGATGACCGTTCAATTACCGTTCGATGACCGTTCGACGAGCGTTCAATTACCATTCGTTTCCGTTCGAAGAGCGTTCATTTCCGTTCGAAAAGCGTTCAATTACCGTTCGAAGAGCGTTCATTTCCGTTCGAAAAGCGTTCAATTACCGTTCATTTCCGTTCGAAGACCGTTCAATGACCGTTTGAAGAGCGTTCATTTCCGTTCGATGACCGTTCAATTACCGTTCATTTCCGTTCGAAGAGCGTTCAATTACCGTTCGACGGTCGTTCATTTCCGTTCGAAAAGCGTTCAATTACCGATCATTTCCGTTCAAAGACCGTTCAATGACTGTTTGACGAGCGTTCGATGACCGTTTGGCGAGCGTTCGATGAGCGTTCAATTCCGTTCGAAAAGCGTTCAATTACCGTTCGTTTCCGTTCAAAGACCGTTCAATGACCGTTTGATAGCCATTCGATGGACGTTCGTTTCCGTTCAATTATCATTTGATCGGGGTTGACACATTATATCGTGTTAATTTGCATGGGAACATGCATACTTTTGTCTTACGACGCGTTTTTGATAAAGCGATAATGATACGTCCACCGTTTTATCTGTTCGCAAAGTCGTGATATTATATTATATTATATTATACCGCGCTGAGTTGCGTGGGATCGGGTGTACTTTTGTCTTACGACGCATTTTTGACATGGTGATAATGCAGCATCTCTACTATAAAACCTCGTGCTGAGACCTCGTTACCGCTTCATAAAGTTCTAACCGGTGCGTGTGAACAAACGAGTTGGAATACAGCGACAATGGAGTACATTTTTGAAAACTGCGCCGGATGGAAGCAGGCCTTCTCTAACTTGCTCTGCGTTTTATTGGTGAAACTGGCCTTCCATTGGGAGGTAAGTATTGATTTTGCGAATAATTTATATAAAATTGTACATCTATTGTACATAATACTTATATTTTTTATTTTCTAGTCCCTATCTGAAGTCCGGATACCCGGCTTTATGAATATAGAGCACCGGCAATGGGTGCGGGCGGAGCGGCGGTGGAGGAGAAACGACCTCTCCTTCATGTGGGGCGACGCCCCGGAGAGTCCTCCAGATGAGGAGGACGTTTTCAACCTTCGGCGGCTCTTCGGGGAAGAGCTCTACATGGAGGAGGAGATTTGGGTGCCCAGGGAGATTCGGGCACCCAATGGTGTACAGAATGGGGAGCACAGATGTAAGTATTTTTATAAATATTGTAACTATAGTTTTATATTAACGCGCATCTTTTTTTCTGTTACAGGAGCGGCCCCCTCACCTGGCTCCCCTGGCCCCTCCACCCCCCCCCGCACCCCCAAGTTATTATTATTATAATTATATCATTATTTTATTATATTATTATTATTATATTATATTTTATTATTATTATATTATATTTTATATTAATCATAATTTTAAGTACATACACACACACACACACACACACAATTGTATTAACACACACATTTTAATAAATTTTATATATATTTTAATTTAAAACCAATCTAATTATTTACGCGCCTCTCCTCGCGTCCCCATACTTGCGTCTCTCTTGCGCTAGTTGTAAGTCTCGCGATATTATCGTTCTCTCTTGCACGCGTCATCTTCGCGCTATCGTTCTCTCTCGCACGCGCTAGTTGTAAGTCTCGCGATATTATCGTTCTCTTTTCGCGCTATCGTTCTCTCTCGCACGCGCTAGTTGTAAGTCTCGCGATATTATCGTACTCTCTCTTTCATATACTCGTTGTTCACTTACCTTTGCGTCGTCCTTCTCCCACCTATACGTCGTCCTTGTTCCACGTTAACGCCATCCTTGTCGCACTCGTAGCACTGTCCTCTTCACACACTTTGCACTGTCCTTTTCCCATACGTTGCGCTGTCCTTCTCACACCACCGTCCATCGGTCGCGCCGCCGATCCCCCTTCACCGCGCGGACCCCCTCGTCTATCGCTCGCGCCGCCGATCCCCCTTCACTGCGCGGACCCCCCTCGTCCATCGCACGCGCCGCTGATCCCCCTTCACCTCGCGGACCCCCTCGCCCATCGCTCGCGCCGCGGATCCCCCTTCACCTCGCGGACCCTCTCGCCCATCGCTCGCGCCGCGGATCCCCCTTCCCCGCGGGTGACGTCACCCAACGCGCGCCACGGTTCCTCCTTCCCCGCGCGTGACGTCACTCCCCCCGCACCGCGGTTCCCCTCGCGCCTCACCCCCCCTGAGAGGACCTGAGTTAGAACTCTCATAGTATCACTACTATAGAATATATAAAATATAATAAAAATGGTAAAATGTATACAGGGTGACCCATTTTAATCTATCACCCCAAATATTTCCGTTCCCTTACATTTTACAAGAAAATGTTTTAGATAAAAGTTGTATGGTTTCAAGGAGGACATAAAAGGGTTCCATTGGTTTGACCTTGAATTTTCGTTTCAAGGTCATGTGAAGGTCACGTCGATTTTGTTAAACGGAACACCTTGTTTTTTATTACAAATTCTTGTAGCTTATCTCGAGAGCTTTCCAAAACACTATAATTAAGTACCTTTTCGTTAAATACTTTTTGAGTTAAAGGCTTGAAATCATTTCTTAATTTTACATAAACCATAAAATATCTTGTAAAATATTCATTTTTCGATTACCTTACCTTAATACTTTTATGCACAAAATAATGAGAGGAATCAATTGGTGTAAAGAAAACAAACAGTTTTAAAAAAAAAATATGGAATTGTTAAATGCAAATTACATATTTTTTCTTAGTAACAACTATGTGTTTTCTTTACACCAATTGATTCCTCTCATTATTTTGTGCATAAAAGTAGGTAAGGTAATTGAAAAATGAATATTTTACAAGATATTTTATGGTTTATGTAAAATTAAGAAATGATTTCAAGCATTATAACTCAAGAAGTATTTAACGAAAAGGTACTTAATTATAGTGTTTTGGAAAGCTCTTGAGGTGAGCTACAAGAATATGTAATAAAAAACACGGTATTCCATTTTAAAAAAATCGACATGATCTTCACATAACTTTGAAATGAAAATTCAAGGTCAAACCAATGGAACCCTTTTATGGCCCTCTTGAAACCATACAACTTTTGTCTAAAACATTTTCTTGTAAAATGTAAGGGAACGGAAATATTTGGGGTGATAGATTAAAATGGGTCACCCTGTATAAATATAGAATGGGCCCCTCCATCGCCCATTCCCGTGAGAACGCAACCAAAATATTTTATTTATTTAATTCGTCTCTCCGACATTTATAAGCGAAATTGAGCGCATTTTTTATTTGTCACTCTTACGAGTATTAAAATAGATCTTTTTATTGTGAAAGGATAACACTTGGAAAAGGCAACAGTTTATTGTTTTTTAAAATTTTATAGAAATGTTCTCTCATACATTTTACATCTATAGAATATTTCTCCTCGCAAGGATTGCCTCCTAAAGCTATAGTCGTGGCAAAAGCTGCAGCATAAATTCCACAACATATTCCATCAGGTTGAGTTTGAACTTTCTCAAAAATTATGTCATCTGAGTTTACTCTCGGATAACGACGATGTATATAATTTTTTTCTTTAGCTACCAATTTATCGTATGTACAGTCGGGTAGACTATCATACACATGAAGTTTGGTGCCATTAAAGAAAATACATCTCCAGTGATTACTACAATTCCCTCCAATTATTTGTAAGCTTTTGTTATTATGACTAGCTACAATCATGTGAGGATATTCTAAATATAACACACTTTGTGTTTCGAAACAAGAAGTTTCTCTTATGATGCGCAAAAATAAATCCAACGATTCATCATTTAATTGACTTTCTATAGGCAAGACATTATTCTTGAGCACAGAGGGAGAAGCAAACGTCTCATCTAAGAATTTTCTTTGTCTTACCATATCGTCTTCAGTTATATTTCGTTTGTTTTTCGAGTAACTTATGATAATGCAGTCATCATCATCTTGCTCTTTTCTCGAAACAGTAGCAGCAGTCACTGCTGCTTCTATTGACGAAACGTTCGGTCTGAATTGTTTGTTATTTTTCATGCCATTTTCGCTTTCTATTAAACTTCGTATATTTCGACTAGCTATTTTTTTTGCTGCTGCTTCTTTAGCTTCAATAATATATCTTGGATTTCTGATAGGCATATGCCTATTGTGACGACTGTCCAAGATTTCTGGAAGCATACATTCATTATAGAAGCGTTTTAAGAAAAGCAGCATTTCATTTCTCCAAAAAATATTGTCTTTACTAATGTGTAACATTTTCATGCTTTTTGAAGTCCAAATAGCGAAAATACAATATTCTCGCTGTGTTATGTTATAGTCCGAGAGACTATAACTTATTATACCATTATAATAGAATATATAACAGAACATTCGCGAACCGCGCAAAACCGCCATCTCAGCAAACCACGCGCGAGAACGCTCGCCGGAAACGCGAAAGACGCTAACGAAGGGATTCGACTTTGAACCTCCTTCGCTTGCATTTGGACTTTGGACGCCACGAAGAACCCCCATGACCATACATGGTCATGTCGCTAGGCGATCCCCTCCAAAACACCCTCGAAACCGAGGAAATAAAAGCCGTCCACCGCGAATCCGCGGCGGACAGTCGTTAATTATAAATCAAACAACTAGTGCGAGACCGAGGGCTAACCATTATATAATACGACGAAACATCCGACGAAATTGATAATACCCTAAATCTGAGAACGAAGCGATTTAGAAAAGGACGACGAAGAGTTTCTCAAAAGAAACTGACTAATGTCGAATAAATGAATATATTTGTATAAAAGAAATTTATAATAAAAGTTGCACAAAAAATCCAGGAATTAACTTGAAATTCCCGGCTACCCCACACCCTGTGCCGCGTCCGGCACAACAGTTATATTTAACTGACCTTGAATTTGATAATAATATCGGTGATTTCGATTCATTTTATCTGCATTTTTTTTATCAAAGATATTTTTTAAAGAAGTCATTGTCTGAATAGCTTCTTCTGCTGTTAAATTTTCAGCTGATAGAGGACATTTTATTTCAACCACACCATCTTCATCAATAAGTCCGTCTGGGGAAGCACCCAAATATGGATTTTCAGTATCGATAAATAGTCCGCAAGATTTTATTTCTTTATTTAATTTTAAGGTCAATTCTTTCCTTGCTACTTTTTCATTGTCACGGCCATATTGCATGGCTGCGTTGTCAATGAATGAAGGATATAATATTGCTTTTACTGTCGCTGCGCAAGACGTTGTTGATCTCATGCGACATACTGTTCCAAAATTGGATGCTGTCAACATTTCTCGTCTCAATGATAACCATAATTCTGATGAACTTTGGTCTCTTGTATTCAGTTCAATTTTCTGCCAATTTATAGCATTTTCTGACAATTTTTCTAAATGGTTTTGCCGAAGTTGTTCGAATATATCAAATGGAAGATCTGGTTTTTGTGATTGCGGACCGTAATGACGGTCCATTCCTGACCCCGATTTGAATTTTTTTTGCCTTTCTTGGGTTTCTCGAGATTCTCTGGTTTTCGCAACTTTTATTTGTCGTCGTTTTTCCAGATTCTCAACGACAGGCGGAACAGTTTTACGCATGCTTTGATGCAATTCTGTAAGGACTTGTTGCGTATTGTATTGCACAACTGCTCCCGCAATTCGAGCATTGTAGGAGCCTCGTTTACCAAAATTAATGCGCTTTCCACCGATTTCTTTGCAGATTATCGAGTTAAACGATTCTGCAGGATTATTTGTGAAATTTAGTAACAAGCTGTCGGAATAACCGCTAAGATATATGATAGCGCTTTCTATTTTTTGATACAGACCATATAATTTTAAAGCTGGTACATAATTTTGTTTCGTTTCATTAGCATTCTCTTTGCATATATGACCTCGTGCTTCGCATCGTTTATGTTCGCCAAAAACATGGCTAGGAATGTTCAATATATCTTTTTGTAATTCTATAGCCTTACTGTGTTGAGGTGTTTGTTCTTCTTTTCTTCGCAGTTCAGCTATCTTTTCTATCTCTTTTCGGATATTCAAAATATTGTTTTTTACAACATTTCGCAATTGTACAAAGCCACGCTGCCTTTGTGTTTTAGGCTGAGTTATCTCTGCCACAGCTTTCAACTTTTTGCATAAATTGCGAAGCAAATGATTTGTGCATTCTATTTTTTTTACTGTTATCATTCACAATACGGTCTGTTATCAAGAATAGTCTGATACACGCTACTGTCTCCATCGGCAATAACTGTTTTATAGATTAACCCATGCATTTCGAGGCTACATTTAAAACCTTCCGCGATAACATCGCTCTCAATGCTTGTAGAACTTGCGTCGCGATTAAAATTTTTATAGCATTTGTGAGCTCTTGGTTCGATACCTTTTCGCTCTGCCATATCACAGATTGCACAATATTTATTGCGGACACCAACGAAGAGAATCTTTTTCGTATGGTAACCAATTATAGCTCCAATACCGGAAAGCGAGTTATAAGCATTACCATATGATCTCTTCATCCAACTACCGTCTGCTACAACGGTTATGTATGGAATACCGTTAATAGTATCATTTCTTTCAAGAGCGAGTTGTTTTTCAACTTCGCCAGCCAATTTCATATTTTCCATGGCAGTTTTTTTAAAATCATCGACTAAATTCTCTCTATATGTAATATAAGTTGGCTCAGACATACAAGGAATATTAATGACAGCACACAGCTCTTCTAACTGGGCATAACCAATTCCCATTATAACAGTTCCTGGTACAGCAGCTGTATTAATGTCCAATAGTTCTGGTTTTGTGGGTTCTGACCAGATGTTAGCTTCATAATTGCACATTTGGCATTTGAAGAACAACTGCGTCATTAAACCACGGCGATGAGAATTTATGAGTTTCCAATCTTTAAATTGGCACTCTATTCCTCGCGCATGATTATCAAACGTTCTGTGAAGTTCATTCCACATAAAAGAAATGTCAACAATGCGGCGGCCTTCGGGCATGTTTTCCTGAATACGGTTTGTATCCAGGGGGCCATTATCGATAACAAAATTATCTTCACAAAGTTTGACATTTTGATACTCACACATACCTGCATTTGTAGTTGACTCCAGGCATTGCATTGTTTGGATACTAACTTTTGAATCCATCATATCGGAAGGAGAGTCTACCGATTTTTCGAAATCGATGGATTTATCGTTACTACCTTTCATGCGCCTGGAGTCATTTGTTTCTATCTGCTTCAATAACTGTCGCCTGCAAAAAAATTAATGGATTAATATTTTCTATAATATTGTTATAAAAATTACATATGTTACTTATTTTATCTCTTTATGTAATCCTAAAGATGATGTAATCCTAAATCTGTGAAAAATAAATGCAGTCCTTAGTTTATAAAATTATTACTGACAATAACTATGATACGATGACAACATAAAAATAATTTTATGTTTAGACAACATAAAAATAATTTTTTTCAAAAAATCAAAGCGTACATGCAAACAACGCATTACATTTTTTTAAAAAACCAGCACACGAATAGATCGCCTCTGGGATAAAGTATTGTTTTACAATCAAAGCGCACATGCAAACCGCTTCTGACAAGAAATATTTCTTGAAACAACCAGCTCACGAAAAGATCGCCTCTGGATATTTTTTTCATAACCAGCACACGAATAGATCGCCTCTGGGATAAAGTATTGTTTTACAATCAAAGCGCACATGCAAACCGTTTCTGGCAAGAAATATTTCTTGAAACAACCAGCTCACAAAAAGATCGCCTCTGGATATTTTTTTCATAACCAGCACACGAATAGATCGCCTCTGGGATAAAGTATTGTTTTACAATCAAAGCGCACATTCAAACCGCTTCTGGCAAGAAATATTTCTTGAAACAACCAGCTCACGAAAAGATCGCCTCTGGATATTTTTTTCATAACCAGCACACGAATAGATCGCCTCTGGGATAAAGTATTGTTTTACAATCAAAGCGCACATGCAAACCGCTTCTGGCAAGAAATATTTCTTGAAACAACCAGCTCACGAAAAAATCGCCTCTGGATATTTTTTTCATAACCAGCACACGAATAGATCGCCTCTGGGATAAAGTATTGTTTTACAATCAAAGCGCACATGCAAACCGCTTCTGGCAAGAAATATTTCTTGAAACAACCAGCTCACGAAAAAATCGCCTCTGGATATTTTTTTCATAACCAGCACACGAATAGATCGCCTCTGGGATAAAGTATTGTTTTACAATCAAAGCGCACATGCAAACCGTTTCTGGCAAGAAATATTTCTTGAAACAACCAGCTCACAAAAAGATCGCCTCTGGATATTTTTTTCATAACCAGCACACGAATAGATCGCCTCTGGGATAAAGTATTGTTTTACAATCAAAGCGCACATTCAAACCGCTTCTGGCAAGAAATATTTCTTGAAACAACCAGCTCACGAAAAGATCGCCTCTGGATACTTTTTCATAACCAGCACACGAATAGATCGCCTCTGGGATAAAGTATTGTTTTACAATCAAAGCGCACATGCAAACCGCTTCTGGCAAGAAATATTTCTTGAAACAACCAGCTCACGAAAAAATCGCCTCTGGATATTTTTTTCATAACCAGCACACGAATAGATCGCCTCTGGGATAAAGTATTGTTTTACAATCAAAGCGCACATGCAAACCGCTTCTGGCAAGAAATATTTCTTGAAACAACCAGCTCACGAAAAAATCGCCTCTGGATATTTTTTTCATAACCAGCACACGAATAGATCGCCTCTGGGATAAAGTATTGTTTTACAATCAAAGCGCACATGCAAACCGCTTCTGGCAAGAAATATTTCTTGAAACAACCAGCTCACGAAAAGATCGCCTCTAGCACTAATTACTACAAAAATTTATAACTATTATTACTACTATTATTAAAAAATTTACATATATAAAAAATATAATGATAAATATAAATATAAAGAAAAGGACTGCATTTTTATTTTTCAAAAATTGGTTCTTTTATCATAATTTGTGTACAGGGTGAGCTATCTGAATCTATCACCTTAAATATTTCCGTTCCCTTACATTTTACAAAAAAATATTTCAGACAAAAGTTGTATGGTTTCTAGAGGGACATAAGATGGTGCTATTAGTTTGACCTTGAAGAGTCACATGAAGGTTACGTGAAGGTCATTTTGAATTTCTTAAATGGAACACCCTATATATTTTTATATATTCTTGTAGCTTATCTTGAGAGCTTTCCAAAACACTGTAAATAAACATTTTTTCATCAAGTACTTTTCGAGTTTGAGGCTCGAAATCATTTCTTAATTTTACAGAAACCGTAAAATATCTAGTAAAATATTCATTTTTCGATTATCTTACCTTAATGCTTTTATGTACAAAATAATGAGAGGAGTCAATTGGTGTAAAAAAAACATACAGTTGTTTCTAAGAAAAAATATGGAATTGTTAATTGCAAATTTCATATTTTTTCTTAGAAACAACTGTATGTTTTCTTTACACCAATTGACTCGTCTCATTATTTTGTACATAAAAGCATTAAGGTAAGATAATCGAAGAATGAATATTTTACTAGATATTTTACGGTTTCTGTAAAATTAAGAAATGATTTCGAGCCTCAAACTCGAAAAGTACTTGATGAAAAAATGTTTATTTACAGTGTTTTGGAAAGCTCTCAAGATAAGCTACAAGAATATATAAAAATATATAGGGTGTTCCATTTAAGAAATTCAAATTGACCTTCACGTAACCTTCATGTGACTCTCCAAAGTCAAACTAATGGCACCATCTTATGTCCCCCTAGAAACCATACAACTTTTGTCTGAAATATTTTCTTGTAAAATGTAAGGGAACGGAAATATTTGGGGTGATAGATTCAGATGGCTCACCCTGTATATATGTGTTTGTATATGTATGTGTATTTGTATGTGTATGCATATATACAAGGTGGAATTTAAAGAGTTACAAGCTATTGGTCTATATTCTGAATTCTTTTTGATTCATAAAGGTGCCTCTAAAAGTGGCTCGTAACCAGTCAAAAGACTTATCCACTTAGCCAGCCTTCTAGAGACACTTTTATTGATAAAAGAGGATTCAAAATATGGACCATTATCACTGAAAGTACACATTATAGCAAAAAATTTTTCAAACTAAAGTTTTGACTCTAAGAAAGATATAAGAAAAAGTAATTGTTTTGAATTTAGATAATTGTTTGAAGATTACATGAACGTCATCTTTAATTTCTTTAATGGTAAAACCTATTTATATTTTTTTGTACTTTACCTCGAGAGGTTTTGAAAACACTATAAGAAAATATTTTCCCATACAGTACTTTTCAAATTATGAGGAATAATTTCTTTATGTTACATAAACTGAAAAATATCTCGTAAAATATTCATTTTTCGATGCTCTTATTTTTGAGGTAAGAAAAACGTAAAATGAATATTTCTTGATATATTTTTTAGTTTATGCAAAATTAAAAAATTATTTCAAGCCTCGTAACTCGAAAAATATTATATGAAAAAATACTTTATTATAGTGTTTTGAAATATTTTTTGTTATAATGTGTATTGAAACAGAACTTGTAACACTTTAAATGCTTAACCCTGCATATTAAAATATAACAATAATTATTAGCAATAATTCTAAATTTATTTAAATATAATTTTTTTCAGTTTTTATATACTAATTTGTATAAGTGTACAGTGTGTTTCAAAAATATGTTTTTGTAAATTTCAATTATTTAAAAAGAAGGCGAATTAAATTAAATTGTAATAAATAATTCGATAATTAAGCTACAAAAGATGATTTTATAGAAATGCTCCCTCTCTCAATAATTAATTTGAAGCGCTTCCAAAAAATAGTTAATAATTGTATATAAAACTTTAGCTGTATTTATTATTTTCTTCAGTCACACACTTGAAGAATTTCAAAACATTAGATAATTCTAAAAATTTTTTAAGAACGCATTATTAAAAAAATAAAAAGCTACAGTTGAAATTCAACATATAATTATTTTTTTCATGGTTATCTCAAATCTACTATAGAGAAATAAACATTTTAAAAGTTCCTGCTTATGATGTAATCCTTGAATAAAAATTTATATTTAATTTGAAAAAAATTGTTCACGAAACATCAATCTAAATCACCATGTATAAAAATAATAACATATATAACATATATATATATATATATTTATGTAGAAAGGCAGGTTTCAGGACGTGTTTTAAAAACGTGATTTTTGTGTATAATAATAAAGTAAATTATGTTTGGAAGACTTTTTTGTTGATATAAATCAATATTTTTCGAAATATTTTGAAATATGTATGGATTGGCAGTTATCAGGTCAGTTATATTTTTAATTAAAACAGCAAGTATCTTTTTATTTAACGATTATATTCTATATATTTGATACCAATTAGTAGATTTTGATCAATTTTGTATAGTAAAATAAAAAAATTAATAAATTATATATGATTTTTTCATAAGTCCTTAAATCTGCCATTTTACCGAATTATTCTTTAGAGAAAAGGCAGTTTTCAGACCATTCATTTTTTCAATAAAAAAAGCAAATAATTTATTTTATTTGAGTTTTTTGCAATTGAATATAACAAATTACATTAATTGATAATGTAATAAATTACTAAAATGCAATATTAAGTAAAAATTTCGTATAAAAGTGCAAGTTCTGAAATGTACCATTTTGTTAAAAATAAATTGTACGTTAGGGTAGTTTTCAGGTCTTATAATATAATACCTAATATAACATTTTACTCAAAATTTCGATGAATTTAACAACTGCCGTTTGAATACAGAAAAATAAATGATTAAAGGAAAATTACAGTTTTGGTTTATCTTACTTTAAACATTTTCCAATATTGAACAAAATAATCTGAAAATTGCCATTCCACTGCTATAAATAGACCTAAAAACTGCCATTTTGCTGCTACATACAGACCTGAAAACTGCATTCCATTATATGTAGACATGAATACTGCCAATTTGCTACTAAATGTATATAGATCTGAAAACTGCCAATTCGCTACTAAATATGTATAGATTTGAAAACTGCTATTTCGATACTACATATGGACCCGAAAACTGCCATTTCGCTACTACATATGGACCCAAAAACTGCCATTTCGCCATTACATATGGACCCGAAAACTGCCATTTGAGCAAGAACTTTTATACTTTCGATCTTCTACACATAATTTAAATATCTCATGGAGTTCTTTTTAAATATTTTGCATTAAATTTAATTATCGACATGTCGCACTATGAGTTTGACATGATCCACGACTTTAACTTTGAACATCAGTTTTTGGCAATCTGTGTAACGAAATCGGTTGTTTGAAGAAAAGGAATTTATTGAAACTGAATTTTATATCCAAATCCAGTTATAGAAAATAACGGAAATCATTGTTCGTCCTAAAGGATCAAATCTCATCATTTAAGAAGTATTAATAATTTTAGTCTTTTCTTGTCGAAAATTAACGATCCGAAAAAAGCCATTTCGCTGCAACATATGGACCCGAAAGCTGCCATTTCGCTACAACATATGGACCCGAAAACTGTCATTTTGCTACTATATATAAACCCGAAAACTGCCACTTGAGCAAGAACTTTTATACTTTCGATCTTCTACACATGATTTAAGTGTCTTATGGAGTCTTCTTTAAATGTTTTGGTCTATACTGTATATCAGCATGACGCATTTTTAATTTAACATGATCCACTTTAACTTTGAATATCAGTGGTTGGCAACCTGGGTAACGAAATCGGTTGTTTGAATAAAAAGAATTTATGGAAACTGAATTTTATATCCAAATCCAGTTTTAGAGAATAACGGAAATCATTGTTCGTCCTAAATGATCAAATCTCATCATTTAAGAAGCATTAATAATTTTAGTCTTTTCTTGTCGAAAATTAACGATCCGAAAATTGCCATTTCGCTGCAACATATGGACCCGAAAGCTGCCATTTCGCTACAACATATGGACCCGAAAACTGCCATTTTGCTACTATATATAAACCCGAAAACTGCCACTTGAGCAAGAACTTTTATACTTTCGATCTTCTACACATGATTTAAGTGTCTTATGGAGTCCTTTTTAAATGTTTTGCTCTATAGTGTATTATCAGCATGACGCATTTTTAATTTAACATGATCCACTTTAACTTTGAATATCAGTCGTTGGCAATCTGTGTAACGAAATCGGTTGTTTGAACAAAAAGAATTTATGGAAACTGAATTTTATATCTAAATCCAGTTTTAGAGAATAACGGAAATCATTGTTCGTCCTATATGATCAAATCTCATCATTTAAGAAGCATTAATAATTTCAGTCTTTTCTTGTCGAAAATTAGCGATCTGAAAATTGCCATTTCGCTGCAACATATGGAACCGAAAGCTGCCATTTCGCTACAACATATGGACCCGAAAACTGCCATTTCGCTACTATGTATAAACCCGAAAACTGCCACTTGAGCAAGAACTTTTATACTTTCGATCTTCTACACATGATTTAAGTGTCTTATGGAGTCCTTTTTAAATGTTTTGCTCTATAGTGTATTATCAGCATGAAGCATTTTTAATTTAACATGATCCACTTTAACTTTGAATATCAGTGGTTGGCAATCTGTGTAACGAAATCGGTTGTTTGAATAAAAAGAATTTATGGAAACTGAATTTTATATCCAAACTCAGTTTTAGAGAATAACAGAAATCATTGTTCGTCCTAAATGATGAAATCTCATCATTTAAGAAGCATTAATAATTTTAGTCTTTTCTTGTCGAAAATTAACGATCCGAAAATTGCCATTTCGCTGCAACATATGGACCCGAAAGCTGCCATTTCGCTACAACATATGGACCCGAAAACTGCCATTTCGCTACTATATATAAACCCGAAAACTGCCACTTGAGCAAGAACTTTTATACTTTCGATCTTCTACACATGATTTAAGTGTCTTATGGAGTCTTCTTTAAATGTTTTGGTCTATACTGTATATCAGCATGACGCATTTTTAATTTAACATGATCCACTTTAACTTTGAATATCAGTGGTTGGCAATCTGGGTAACGAAATCGGTTGTTTGAATAAAAAGAATTTATGGAAACTGAATTTTATATCCAAATCCAGTTTTAGAGAATAACGGAAATCATTGTTCGTCCTAAATGATCAAATCTCATCATTTAAGAAGCATTAATAATTTTAGTCTTTTCTTGTCGAAAATTAACGATCCGAAAATTGCCATTTCGCTGCAACATATGGACCCGAAAGCTGCCATTTCGCTACAACATATGGACCCGAAAACTGCCATTTTGCTACTATATATAAACCCGAAAACTGCCACTTGAGCAAGAACTTTTATACTTTCGATCTTCTACACATGATTTAAGTGTCTTTTGGAGTCCTTTTTAAATGTTTTGCTCTATAGTGTATTATCAGCATGACGCATTTTTAATTTAACATGATCCACTTTAACTTTGAATATCAGTGGTTGGCAATCTGGGTAACGAAATCAGTTGTTTGAACAAAAAGAATTTATGGAGACTGAATTTTATATCCAAATCCAGTTTTAGAGAATAACGGAAATCATTGTTCGTCCTAAATGATCAAATCTCATCATTTAAGAAGCATTAATAATTTTAGTCTTTTCTTGTCGAAAATTAACGATCCGAAAATTGCCATTTCGCTGCAACATATGGACCCGAAAGCTGCCATTTCGCTACAAAATATGGACCCGAAAACTGCCATTTCGCTACTATATATAAACCCGAAAACTGCCACTTGAGCAAGAACTTTTATACTTTCGATCTTCTACACATGATTTAAGTGTCTTATGGAGTCTTCTTTAAATGTCTTGGTCTATACTGTATATCAGCATGACGCATTTTTAATTTAACATGATCCACTTTAACTTTGAATATCAGTTGTTGGCAATCTGGGTAACGAAATCAGTTGTTTGAACAAAAAGAATTTATGGAGACTGAATTTTATATCCAAATCCAGTTTTAGAGAATAACGGAAATCATTGTTCGTCCTAAATGATCAAATCTCATCATTTAAGAAGCATTAATAATTTTAGTCTTTTCTTATCGAAAATTAACGATCCGAAAATTGCCATTTCGCTGCAACATATGGACCCGAAAGCTGCCATTTCGCTACAACATATGGACCTGAAAACTGCCATTTCGCTACTATATATAAACCCGAAAACTGCCACTTGAGCAAGAACTTTTATACTTTCGATCTTCTACACATGATTTAAGTGTCTTATGGAGTCTTCTTTAAATGTCTTGGTCTATACTGTATATCAGCATGACGCATTTTTAATTTAACATGATCCACTTTAACTTTGAATATCAGTTGTTGGCAATCTGGGTAACGAAATCAGTTGTTTGAACAAAAAGAATTTATGGAGACTGAATTTTATATCCAAATCCAGTTTTAGAGAATAACGGAAATCATTGTTCGTCCTAAATGATCAAATCTCATCATTTAAGAAGCATTAATAATTTTAGTCTTTTCTTATCGAAAATTAACGATCCGAAAATTGCCATTTCGCTGCAACATATGGACCCGAAAGCTGCCATTTCGCTACAACATATGGACCCGAAAACTGCCATTTCGCTACTATATATAAACCCGAAAACTGCCACTTGAGCAAGAACTTTTATACTTTTGATCTTCTACACATGATTTAAGTGTCTTATGGAGTCCTTTTTAAATGTTTTGCTCTATAGTGTATTATCAGGATGCCGCATTTTTAATTTAACATGATCCACTTTAACTTTGAATATCATTGGTTGGCAATCTGGGTATCAAAATCGGTTGTTTGAACAAAAAGAATTTATGGAAATTGAATTTTATATCCAAATCCAGTTTTAGAGAATAACGGAAATCATTGTTCTTATAACTTTGAGTTAAAAAACAATTATCAATTAGAAAAAGATAATAGCATTTAAATACATTTATTTACAAATTTTATGTCAAGTTATAAGTTTCTATTCTTTTTATATTAATATCTTGAGCAATAATTATTTTTTAAGAAAATAATTCTTTGCAGTATTTGTGAAATTGCAAAGAATTTTATAATAGAAGAGATTTTTTTTATTGTAATAGATTTGTATAAGATTGCAAAATATATTGTAGTTAATAGATCCAGAAAAAATATTTATACCGGATAAGATTTACTTTTTTAAAATTTTATTTTTTATTATATTAAATACAATATAATTTTTTCTGTCATCTACGAATTTACTGTTCTGCGAAACAAACAGTAAAATTTAAAAAAGATTTTTTTTGTGATATATATAAGACTATGATAATATGATATGCAATAAAACTGTGCAAAGTATTACATATAATTGATTGATTCAGAAAAAATATGTAATGTATGTGATAAATAAACTTGGTTTGACATAAAGTATTAATATAAAACATTTTTGACAACATCTCTGTAATATATCCTGAAAAAAAGTAAAATGATATTTCTTTTATATTTCCTGAAAAAAATAAAATTCTATCAATAATGAATATATAAAATATATTATCATTAATATTATTTTTTATTGTGACATGTAATAAGATGTAATATGTTACTTTATTAATATTTTTATTAAATTTATTGTATAAAATTTTAAAATCTCTAAAATATTTTCAAATCTGTAAGATTCATGTCCTTCATGGGATTTTAAATCAAGTTTTATATATTTCTTTGTATTTTCTATTGTCAAAAAAAATAAATAAATAAAAATATAAATACTAAAACAAGTAAAAATTCTATAAAAGTGCATAAAATAATAAAATTAATGTATAACAAAAAATCAATAAACCTTATATTATGCTGGCATCAGTGTATTGTGAAAAACCGGACACGAAAATAGAAGAGATAGTAGCAAGTTTTCTTTTTTATTCTATTTTATTTTTAATTAGTTATATATAACATGCTATATATAATACGCTTACGCTGTGTTAGAGAAAGATATAAATAGTTTTTTTTCTCTCTCTTAGTTTATATTTTTCTATTTAAAAATGAACATTCCAGTATAATATAGAATTTGCTGTAAAAAACTGATGCACCAAGGAGATACATAATTAAATTTTAAAAATATTTATTACTTTTATATGTATATTACACCATCTCAATATTATTAAAGTTTTTCATACAAATAGCAGTTTCCAGGTCTATATATAGTAACGGAATGGCAGTTTTCAGGTCTATATATAGTAACGGAATGGCTGTTTTCAGGTCTATATAGTAACGGAATGGCACTTTTCAGATCGTTTAGTTTTCGACAAGAAAAACCAAAATTATTAATATTTCTTAAATGATCACTTTGACAGAGATCTGACCATTTTAGACAAATAGTGATTTGTTATTCTCAAGTTCTGAATTTAAATTCAGTTTCCTTCAGTAAATCCTTCAGTAAATCCTTCTTCTTCATTTAAATAACCGATTTCGTTCTACAGATTGCTAAAAACTGATATTTAAAGCTAAAGTTGTCACTAATATTAAACTGATAGTGCGTCATATTAATAATCATATATAAAGCAAAACATGTAATATAAGCTCATAATCAGTGGCATTTAATTAAATCACGTGTAGAAGATCGATAGTATTGAACTTGCACAAATGGCAATTTTCGGGTCTATATATAATAGCGGAATGGTAGTTTTCAGAATTATATATAGTAGCAGAATGGCAGTTTTCAGATCATTTAATTTCTAACATAGGAATAATTACATGTCCTATATTAATCCCAATTTGGAGCATTCTTAATCATTTTCCTTCGAAAAAATGTAAACCAAAATTGTAATTTTACCTTAACCATTTATTTATATATTATATATATTGTAACGGTAGTTATAAGGACTTGATCAATGTTATGTATTAAGAGACTGTATATTTACTTTATATATGATTTTCTAAGTAGTTAGTATTGTAATTAAACTGTTCATAAATATATATAACTTATATAAAGCTTACCTTGTAAATAATAACAATTATTACATTTATAGTATAAAAATTTTGTATGTTACGGTGGTTTTAAGGACTTTATATAAAAAACTGACTTAACGGTAGTTTTAAGGACAGTCCCCAAAACTGCCGATCAACATATATAGCTTTCAGGACCGACCTGAAAAGTGCCAAAAGACCTCAAAACTACCGATTCGTGACAGAAATCGTCCCGAAAACTGCCTCCCTACATAAATATATATTTATATAATATATATATTTATATATATATTTATATAAATAGAGTAACAAAGAAATAAAGTGTGTATGTATATACAGGGTGGGGCATTTATCTTGAGACATCGAAATATCTCGTAAAGTCTAAAAGATACGAAAAAATGTTTCAGACAAAAATTGTATGGTTTCAATGGGGACATAAGATGGTGTCATTAGTTTGATGTTGAAGAGCCATCTCAAATCAATTGGTGTAAAGAAACACATAGTTATTTTTAAGAAAAAATAATTAATTGTTAGTTGCAAATTACATATTTTTTCTTAAAAATAACTATGTGTTTTCTTTCCACCAATTGGTTCCTCTCATTATTTTGTACATAAAAGCATTAAGGTAAGATAATCGAAAAATAAACATTTTACTAGATATTTTATAGTTTGTGTAAAATTAAAAAATGATTTCAAGCCTCATAACTTGGAAACTACTTAATGAAAACTAACTTAATTATAGTGTTTTGGAAAGCTCTCGAGATGAGCTACAAGAATATGCAAAAGCATATAGGGTGTCCCATTTAAAAAGTTGGAGATGACCTCTATGTGACCTTCAGGTGGCTCTTCAAGATCAAACTAATAACACCATCTTATGTCCCCCTTGAAACCATATAATTTTTGTCTGAAACATTTTTTCGTATCTTTTAGACTTTACGAGATATTTCGATGTCTCAAGATAAATGCCCCACCCTGTATATATATATATATATATATATACATATACATATATATATATATATATATATATATATATATATATATACGTGTATATAGATTACATTTTCTTTTATTTTCAAGAAGACATAATACATGTAACCACATTTGTATATGTATCAATATATTATTATTATTATGCTTTTACTTTTTAAATAATGATATCTATATGTATTATTTTTCTTTTTTTCAGCGTATCAATGAGGCGGTGAGGCGTACGATGAACAGGCAAAAAAAACGGGGGCACAATTACTCATATATGCCTCCTCCGCACTCAGGATTTGTGCCCATATCTGCGGCACAGGCAGGATACGTGTTTACGCCTCCTCCGCACTCAGGATATGTGTCGAATCCTCCGGCACACGCAGGATTTGTATCCACGACTCCGGCACACGCAGGATATGTGGCCACGGCTCCGGCGCACGCAACATACGTCTCTGCGCCTCCGGCGCAGGCAACATACATCTCTGCGCCTCCAACGCACGCAACATACGTCTCTGCGCCTCCGACACACGCAACGTACGCCTCCGCGCCTCCGACACACGCAACGTACGCCTCCGCGCCTCCGACACACGCAACGTACGCCTCCGCGCCTCCGACACACGCAACGTACACCTCCGCGCCTTCGACACACGCAACGTACACCTCCGCGCCTCTGACACACGCAACGTACATCTCTGCGCCTTCGACACACCCAACATACATACCTCTATAAAAAACAGTGAATACAAACACACAAATATGTATGTACACATGTACACATTTACACTTATGATTCATACTTATCTAATGAGAATTCTATTTTTCGTCATATGGAACACGTGTGTGCGCACACACACACACACATACACACACATACTTATATATTATATAAATGCATATTTATCTTTGTGTACATTTGTATGTGTACATTAAAAAAATATATATATAAATAAGAATAAATACAAAGTTAATTTTATATTGGTTTTATATTTCATTTACCTTTTTACTCCCATTTAGTTTTACATTCCTTTTATTTCCTTCATAAATGTATTCTTTTATAAAATTTTACTTAAATTGTAATTGCACTCTTGTATTTCTGTTCTCTCGATCATATGCCCATTTTTTTTCATTCGTTTACTACATCCGCCTTTTATCTTCATATTTACTTTCATGTTCATTCGAACTTCTCTCTCTCTCTTTCTCTCTGCTTATTTTCTCGGTAGTATATATTCTTACATGCGCTCATGTCATAACCTTTACTGTTTTTTTTTCTCATTTCTCTATATCAAAATAAGCTTTTTACATGTATGCATTGTTATTTTATAATTTAATATAAAATATTTAATTTGTCTCTCTTTCTCTTTTTTATTATAATGAATACACCATGTAATACAATTTATATATTATATATTGTTTACATTTGCAGTAAGAATAATATTTATGATAATTGATAAGAATTCATAACTATTTACCAAAAATAAAGTTTAATAGAATCAATTTACATCACAAATATGTATATAAAATCACTATTACAAATAATCTCAACATATAATATATAATAATAATGAAATTTACAAGTTTTACTTAAAAAAAATTTTTTTTTGATAAATATAGACTATAATTCTTAAAAATTATAAATATATATTTATCTGCTATAAAAATCATAACTATCATCATTGTATAAAATGAATAATTGAAGTAAAATTGTATACGCTTATACAGGTTAAAATTTAAATTGATAAAGTCCATCAAATTTTATTTTTTGTAAATTGATTCTATATTCAACTTTATTGAATCTTGATTTGTAAATAGCTGCAAATTATGATCAATTGTCCTACACATTTTTCTTTCTGCAAATATGAAATATATATATAAATTGGATGACATAGATATATTTATTATAACAAAATAGAGAGAAAGAGAGATAAATGTAATATTTCATATTTTGAAACTATATAATATATATATATATATATATATATATATATATATATATATATATATATATATAAATGCATATATATAAAAAGTTTTTTTTATATAGAATAATAAGAACCAAAAAATAGTAAAAATAACATGAGCGAATGTAAGAATATAATACCGAGCAAAAAAAAGAGAGAGAGAATGAGAGAGAGAATGAGAGAGAGAGAGAGAGAGAGAGAGAGAGAGAGAGAGACGCAACATGTAATGTAAAGCATGAAGTTGAGCGATATGTAGTGAGTGAAAAAAAGAGACAGATTGAGCATATGATCAAGAAAACGAAATTAAAAATACGTGGGAGTGCAATCATGCGTATACGTATAAACTATTATCATAGGCAAAAGAGAGAAAGAGAAAATACGATTTTATCTGTCCTCGTCGATAAAAGTTTAGATGACAGTGCCATCTATCATGCTATTCGTCAACTAATTTTTTTTTATTTTACTCTTTTATATCGATATTGTACATGCACGCACATACACTAAACAGTTCGATCATTAATTTTTTTATATAAGCTTCTAAGATCATTTTTTTTACTTTTGTATTATTCTTTCATGTTATCCCAACTGCGAGCGCTGTGTCTTTTACACAGACAAACTGCAAAACTTATATATTAAAGCAATATTGTTACGACGTGATGGAAGAAGTCGGTAACACTAATGTAATTAACACAGTTTTATGTAACTTTTCTTGGTTTTTTGCATTAAGTTATAGCTTCCGCACTTCGTTATTCTTAGAACTTTAATTGTGGAAAAGGATTTATCGATATGTGTAGCCAATAAAAAGAATAGTGATCGAACTGAATCTTCACATTTTGTCGGTAAAAAAGTCCACTTTAGGATCCCCTTAAAACTGACAACTAACTTTCGCTGTAAAATCTGAAAAAGAAAGACGAATGTTAACTTTAATATTCAAAGTCCTGTATCTCGGAAACGGTTAGAGATACGAGGTCGGAGCGTGGGACCTTTCTAGTAGATTGCGTCGAGATCTACGGAAATGGTCCTATACTCCTATCTCGTATCTCTCACCGTTTGCGAGATACGGGACTTTGAAATACCGAGAACGGACCACGACCGAGCGCGGTTTCTTCTTACTTCTTCCAGGGTCCGCACCAACGGCTGCCGCGGTAATGAGCCGAGAGGCCTCGCTCTCTCGACCTTGTACAATCGGCAACTTCTGAAAAAAGCGAGATACGATTTTAGTTCATAGGAACTTTTTTTGGGAACGGGTCGAGTTACGTCGAATGGCGTCGGTCCCGAGTCTCTAGGACAAACCCCCGCGGCAGAAAAACGAAAAATAAAAAAAAACATCGAAAAATTCATATTTCGAAAAAAACACCTTAATGAATCTGAAAGGGCTCGAGACGCCCTGCAAAAAAGGTCCTATGGTCCGACCTCCTATCTTCAATAGTTTAAAAGTTAAAAAAAAAAAGCCAAAAGTTATTTAAAAATAAAATCTTTATAACTTTTAAACTATCGGAGATAGGAGATCGGAACGTAAGACCTTTCTTGCAGGGCGTCTCGAGCTCTTTCAGATTCATTAAGGTGTTTTTTTCGAAATATGAATTTTTCGATATGTTTTTTTTTATTTTTCGTTTTTCCGCTGCGGGGGCTTGTCCTAGAGACTCGGGACCGACGCCATTCGACGCAACTCGATCCGTTCCGCAAAGTTCCTCTATACAAAGGTCCAGAACCTCGCGTTTTCGAGTTACAGCCGTTTGAAAAAAAAAATTTTTTTATTATTGAAGATAGGAGGTCGGACGATAGGACCTTTTTTGCAGGGCGTCTCGAGACCTTTCAGAATCTCTATGGTGTTTTTAAAAAAAATAAAAAAATAAAAATAAATTTTTCGATATTATTTTTCTTTATTTTGTTTCTTCTCGGCGGGGGTTGGTCCTAGAGACTCGGGACCAACGCCATTCGACGCAACTCGACCTTTTCCCCAAAAAAGTTCCTATGAATTAAACTCGTATCTCGCTTCCTTCAGGAGTTGCCGAGTCTACAAGGTCGAGAGAGCGCGGCCTCTCGGCTCATTACCGCGGCAGTCGTTGGTGCGGATCCTACAAGAGGCAAGGAGGAACCGCGCTCGGTCGTGGTCCGTTTTTGGTATTTCAAAGTCCCGTATCTCGCAAGCGGTGAGAGATACGAGATCGGAGTATAGGACCTTTCTTTTAGATCTTGACGCGATCTACAAGAAGGGTCCTATACTCCGAGCTCGTATCTCTAACCGTTCGCGAGATACGGGACACTTTCGCTCCTTACCTACATTCCAAGTCCTTCCAAGTCCCTTCCAAGTCCCGTATCTCGCGAACGGCTGGAGATACGAGGTCGGAGCTTATGACCTTTCTTGTAGAGGGCGTCGAGATCTACAAGAAAGCTCATAAGCTCTAACCTCGTATCTCTAACCGTTCGCCGAGATACAAGACACGTCCGATCCTTACCTCCTTCCAAGTCCCGGATTTCCAATTCCTGGTTGTACGAATGTGTCTCCTCCGTGGTGTGCCACCTTGTCGTGGTGGAGGAGTTCCCCTCTTCCTTCGGGTCGAAGAGCACACCATTGCACTTCCTCGTGGTGTTTCGTTGGCGGTGGAGGATGAAAGCGAAAACGAAAGCGGCCCTCGGGCCGTGAGTAGCGAGTAGAGAGTAGTCCAAAGCTGCCGCGCGGACATCACGAGAAGGGGGGTTGCGCTCCCTCCGGGCACCTTGGCCTGATGCGCATAGGGGTAGGCGGCCCTGACTGCAATCGCCCGGGTTGAGGATCCCGTGAAGGGCGGAGGAACGCCCCAATCCTCACTTCTTTCCCTAAGATCCTCCTCTCCTTAGGCATCCTTTCTCAACTCTTCTCTCTCCTTCCCTACCTTTCCTTCTATTTCCTATCTTATGTTCCTGGTTTCTCCCTTTGTATGTGTGTGAGTGTGTGTACGCGTGCTTGTGTGAGACCGTGTCTAAGAGCGCACGGTTATTATTAACTGGTTAGAGGCCGGTAAGAACACACCGTAATCCACTAGGTCATGTTTCTGGTGGACCGGGGGCCTTGGCTTAACCGCCTGGGTCGCGAAGAAGAAAACTTCTATAAAAATTACCCCAATCCTAAGCAGCGCTGCGCGGTGAGAGGATGCGTGGCTCGTGGGTAGACGAGTCTTTAGCGGGCAACCTGTGGGGCACTGGCAACCCCACCTGTATTAATGCCCTACCCGGGTAAAGCGGCTCTACCCGGATGGACCTGTTTTTCCGCACTGCTCGTGGGATCAAGATGGAATTTAAGTATTTGATTTATAATTTACCGGACCAGGCTTCGGAACCCAGGTCCCGCTCCGAGGGTGCGACAACCCTCGACGTAGTACCGCCGCCGCCACCGCCACCACCACCACTGTGGCCCACTGTTACAGTGGTGCAAGCGGCAGAGGAGAGCAGCGACGACGAAAGACTCGTCCGTATTATTCCTGGAGTGTCCGACGAAGCTGCATCAACGTCGGCCCAGGAGACAGAGCAGATGGTGATAAAACTCTGCTCTGTCAGATTGACGAGATTATTGACGCTGCCACGACCACCATCACCATCATCGCCGCCGCCGCCGCCACCACCACCACTGTGGCCCACTGTTACAGTGGTGCAAGCGGCAGAGGAGAGCAGCGACGACGAAAGACTCGTCCGTATTATTCCTGGAGCGTCCGACGAAGCTGCATCAACGTCGGCCCAGGAGACAGAGCAGAAAGTGATGAAACCCTGCTCTGTCAGATTGACGAGATTATTGACGCTGCCACGACCACCATCACCATCATCGCCGCCGCCGCCGTCGTCGTCGTCGTCGTCCTCGTTCTCGGACGCCTCCTCCTCGTCTTAGCCGCCCCGATATCGCGGCCCCAGAAGACCACTCTCCTCCTCGGAGAGCTCGGTCGAGGAGACAGAGCAGATCGCAATAAAACCCTGCTCTGTCAAATTACTCAAAATGCAGCCACCACCACCGACGCTGCTGCTGCCACCGTCACCACCTCCGTCGCCGGTACTTTGCACAAGGCCAAGGTGCATAGTACGTCGCGAGAGACTGCCGCGATCACCGTCACCGGCGCCACCGTCACCGGCGCCACCATCGCCTGCACCACCACCACCCGTGTACCCGTTGGATCTGCTCGATCCGACGGTGTTCGCCGTCCCGCGCGACCAAGAGACGGATATGTTCACAAGCGACATCGATTCCATACTCGTGTGCACGACGACTATGGAACCGTTTGTCTGCAAGGTGATGACGAAGTTTGAAGTCTGTCCGCGTGACGTAGTACGCTGCTCGAATACAAAATTAACTGCGTATCTGAATCATCGGCAAGATTTCGGCGGTCTGCAAAAACCAGCGTTTAGTACCGTCGTCGACAGAATAAATCCGACGCAGTGTTGGTACGAGTTCCAACTCGGTATCATAGATAACAAGCCGTACTACGTCCTCTTCCAAACGAGAGGAAATCCGGCGGAGTTGAGAGACGTGGCGCATCCTCGCGGAAAGGAAACGCCATTGCACCGCATTTGTCGAAGTTTTATCGACAATGTTATCGTCCCGGCCGCGAGCGACATGTCGCTCAACAGTCAAACGGCTCGCCACGGTTCATCCAATGCGCCGTGAATCAACGTTTTCATGTATTCGCGCAGGATTATGAGGATTTTGCCGTACGAATCACGAAAATACTCGGCACTATCGACTTGTGCGAAAAGTGCGACATCCATGCCGTGCGGTTTTACACGTGCGAGCATGGATTTAAATTGAAGAAATTGTTGGCTCGAATGTATCTGTACAACACTGTAAAAGTGTGGCATTTACACTTGGATATATTACAGATACACGTGGCGGACATGGTACGCCCGACGGAAAATCCGGTCCTCGTCCGACTCACCGAACACTCACCGGACGGCTCTTTGTCGGATATTTTTCAAAGCGCGATACACATGAGCGGTAACAGGAAATTTACGCGTTACCGCATAGGATTTCTGGCGGACTACGGCCACTTTGTCGCCAATCTGTCGCCAGCATGGGACGAACACGCGGTGACATTCGTGCAAGTTTACAACTCGGCTGCCAAATTCGCACGACCCTCCAGCTCCGGCGACATAGCCGCGTATTTAATATGTCGGGGATTTTCCCAAATGGACAGACTCGTAGAAGCGAGAAAAAATATTAGGCAACGCTTGTACAATCACTTGGCCTATATCGTGCACTACGTGCAGGACAATTATGAATTGCGCATCGAGGAAGTCGTGACTCTGGACCCTCGACGGCACAATATCATAAACAGGATGAGAGATTTACGAATCTTCTCCGACTTGTTCGTCAACAGAACGACGAGAAGATTACTGGACAACAATCTGTTGTTCAGATTCGCTAATTGGCAGTGTTACGTCTTCGACATGTTACTCCAAGATTTTAACATTGTCGAAGACATTCAGCGCGACATCTTCCTTCACGACAATTACTCGTCGCACGAAGATGTCATAAGAGCTATGCGCGCTGAACTTCGCCTCAATTATTTCGCCCACGGAATTAATCATTCCTATTCGTATCACCTGTTGCGCGTTACTTTTGTTAACGCGACGGAAGCGCGATCCAGAGACGGTACGATGCTTTTACATCCAGCTACGACCAACGGAGACGAATGCGAGAACCATGTTCCTTTGTATTCGCATGTCGTCCCAGCTGGATACATGACTGCGATCCGTCATGTATATAATGTTACTCGCGTCGTACGTACCGACGACGTTTGCGAGTTTCTCGTCATTTGTTTCGCTTCGTGGGCCTATCGTTTCTTTTTCGATAACGACGACGACAGCATTATTTTTACCGTTCAAGAATTTCGAAGGAATAGAAGACCTTTCGACTTGGCGGTATTCCAACGAGCGGTCGATGAATGGAGAACACGCGACCGCATCGGAAGGTTAACTGTTGCGAATGCGGTGGAAGCCGATAGATTGACGCGCAATCTTTTTACGCATCCTGCAGTACCTCTCGCACAGGTCGTGATGAGCACCTTCAACCGTAGGCATATCGACGAAATGGTACCACTGCTTCGCGAAATGGTGCAAGAAACGTTCCATGTTGTACCTACCAACATGTGGACCACGGAACACACGAAGTCGTCAAACACATGGAGCGTTGTGAGAACGAATTCTTACAGACAATTGCCAGACGGGTGATATTTGAATGTCCAGTATTTGCGTCGCAAGCTGGACAGACGCCAAACTCGCCAAACTGGAGGCCAACCTAGACGAATCGGAACAACATCGATCCTGGACGATATGCAATTTGCAATTGACAATTCCATATTTTTTCTTAAAAACAACTGTATGTTTTCTTTACACCAATTGATTCCTCTCATTATTTTGTACATAAAAGTATGAAGGTAAGATAATCGAAAAATGAATGGTTTACTAGATATTTTATGGTTTATGTAAAATTAAGAAATTATTTCAAGCCTTATAACTCAAAAAGTACTTAATAAAAAGGTACTTAATTATAGTGTTTTGGAAAGCTCTCGAGATAAGCTACAAGAATATGCAATGAAAAATAGAGAGTTCCATTTAAGAAATTGAAGGTAATCTTTATGTGACCTTCAAATGACTATCCAAGGTCAAATCTAAGGTCACCGTCGGATTGCCCGGGAAAAATCCTACAACTTTTGTCTAGGTCATTTTCCTCTGTGATGCGTATTTTTCAAATTATCCAGCCGTCCCGGAACTTTTGACACACGCTGTATACACGGTGGGCCATTTTAATCGATGCACTCGAATATCTCGAAAACAGCACTCTTCAGAAAGAAATGTTTCAAACAAAAATTGTAGGGTGTGAAGGGGGACATAAGATGGTAGCATTGGTTTGACCTTGGAAAGTCATTTGAAGGTCACATAAAAGTCACCTTCAATTTCTTAAACTGAACCCACTATTTTTCATTACATATTCTTGTAGCTTATCTCGAGAGCTTTCCAAAACACTACAGACAAATGTTTTTTCATTAAATACTTTTTGAGTTATAAGGCTTCAAAGTTTGCAGTACTTCGATATAAAATGCAAAATATCTCGTAAAATATTTAGTTTTCGGTAGTCTTATCCTAATACTTTTATGCACAGGATAATGAGACAAAACTATTGGTGCAAAGAAAACGTATGATTGTTTATGATAAAAAATGTGTAATTTGCAATGCACTTTTTGTTATAAACAATCATGCGTTTTCTTTGCACCAATAGTTTTGTCTCATTATCCTGTGCATAAAAGTATTAGGGTAAGACTACCGAAAACTAAATATTTTACGAGATATTTTGCATTTTATATCGAAGTACTGCAAACTTTGAAGCCTTATAACTCAAAAAGTACTTAATGAAAAAACATTTGTCTGTAGTGTTTTGGAAAGTTCTCGAGATAAGCTACAAGAATATGTAATGAAAAATAGTGGGTTCAATTTAAGAAATTGAAGGTGACTTTTATGTGACCTTCAAATGACTTTCCAAGGTCAAACCAATGCTACCATCTTATGTCCTCCTTCACACCCTACAATTTTTGTTTGAAACATTTCTTTCTGAAGAGTGCTGTTTTCGAGATATTCGAGTGCATCTATTAAAATGGCCCACCGTATATATATAGGCTACAGATTATTAATATAAACTATATATTTATATTTATAATAGTTATATATATTTATATTTATAATATATATTTATTATTTTTATATTAATAAAAAATATATAAACTGTAATTAATATTATTAATTATAACCTTTTTAATAAGTTCGTTAATTTATTAATTACATCAACTTTTGTTTTGTTCTTGTCACAAACTTTCTATCACGCCGTGCACGGCAAAGCTTGTTCTGTTATTTGCGTGAATTTTGCGTCTCGTCATGCTAGAGCAAACCTTGCTCCGTTCTTGTCATAAATTTGCCATTACAGCGCGCATGACAAAGCTTACTCCGTTATTTTCGTGAATTTTGTGTCTCGTCGTGCCACAACAAACCTTGCTCCGTTCTTACTACAAATTTGCTACCATATCATGTATGGCAAGGCTTGCTCTGTTATTTGAGTGAATTTTATGTCTTGTCGTGCCACAACAAACCTTGCTCCGTTTTTGCCATAAATTTGTCACTACGCCGCGCACGGCAAAGCTTGCTCTGTTATTTGCGTGAATTTTGCGTCACGTTGTTGCAACAAGCCTTGCCAACAAAAACAAAGCTTAATGCGGACACATCTTGTCGCAATTTTACTGCAAAGGCGTGCTCGTATTTGCTGCAAACTTTGCGCAAAGTTTGCATCATTTTGCTTGCTGGGTATATGATAAAGAATTGATTTATACCTTTCAAAAGGTCAAGTACAATACATATAACATAACTAATTAAATAAACGAATAATTACATGAATGCTAAACATCTTTACTAACAATATTATTAAACGGCTGATAGTTGCATGAATAATAAAAAATTATTATAAAATATCTAATTCAATGAATATCCACGAAAATCCAAGTACGAATATAATTGCAAGGAATAAAAGTATAAACTATTAACAAAAATATATAATACATATATTTGAAATGTGTATAATAAAAATTTCGTAAATAAATAAAGACAAAGGTAAAACAAATTTAACATCAATATATTGATGTCCTTCTAAATCAATGTAATAAATTCCAACAACCCAATTAGAATAATGTCTGAGCAAGTTAAAATTTAAAATAATAATTGAACAAATTAAATCCAAAAGGTACTTAATAACAATTAAATACATTATCAGTACATTACTCGTGTAAATGAATTCATTGAATATCACAATTAAAATTAAAATAAATGATCATAAGGCATATATAACAATTTCTATGATTAATAATTTATATATATACATACTAAACAAACATTAAAACCGGCAAAAGAAATTCCCAATTCAATATTCTATTTAAATAACTTATACTTTATTCAATATTCAAAATATACTTATACGCGATTATGATTATTTCTATTAATATATATATATATATATTGTGACGTTGCCGTCCTTTAGAGCGTCCATCCGCCCCGAGATTTTACGGGGCGCAGGCCGCGCCAGAATCAACCTCGAGAGAGCGTTATCTAAAAATCCCCGGAGAGACGAGCGCTATCGAAAGTTTATAAAGATTGTTATTAATTGTATCGAATTTTTCTTTGTTTGTAATAAACGACAACGGGCACCTCGCCGGAGAAGATCCGGAGGACCGGAAGCACATCAAGGAAGATTGCAGCAGGACGCTTAACGACAGCGAACGGAGGAGATAATAGCGGATGAAAGGACGATACCATGGGAATTTACCCACGTCCCAGGAAGGAGGACCAAAGTCCGATCGACGCTACCCTCCGAGGAGGACAGACGACAGCGGAGCCTCCAACGGGCCCTTGAACCGGGGCCCGCGACAGCAATTATATAATTCAAATCGAATTAATTGCGCGCGAAGCGCTAAAAGCGCCGCGGATCTCGCGAGGCGCTAGGACCTCTCGCGTGCCGTATCCTGATTGGCCGCGGGGCTGCGCACCCCACTAAGCGGTCATTGATGCCGCTATCGACCCCGGGCCGCGAGATCCCAGGATCATTCTGGTGCGGACGCTCGTGACTGATAGTCAAAACCGTATTTTATTGGGTCAAATTTCGTTGTGCCCATCGCTGCCGAGAGACCGAGCAGAGGACGAGGCCGAGGACCACCCCCACGGGAGAAAGCGTTATCGGTGAGGTTGCCCATCTTTTCGTATAAGCCACATACGCGATTTCGTCCGCGTGCCGGCCGTTCTGCCGCCGTCGCCATCTTTTTCGTGTTTCGCGACCGCTCGAGCCGTTTGCCGAGACGGTGATATTTCGTGAATTTGTCGGGCGACCGGAGGCAAGCGACCGAGGAAGGACCATTGTAACGTCGGCGATAAATTGATAAGGCAACGTTCGTCTCTCGCCGGGTTTCGGGTGTTCTTTACGCGAAGCTATCGATCGGCGAATATCGACCGCGTGCGCGAAGGATCGTGAAAGCGAATACCGCCCGGGTTGTCGTACCGCTGTTGTCGCCGCGTAGAATATCCCGGGACGTATCTCCGGGCGATTTTTGGATGTCTAATAGCGTGTATGTCGTCGGTAATTGTAAGAGTGCGTGTGAGCGTTTTTGGGTATTTCTTTGTTGAGTGAGCGTGAAAGGAATTGCGTCGTCGTCGCGCGTATTACGCCGCCGAAAAGAGCGTAACAACGGGGAATAGAATATGGTCGTCTTTGTCGCGCCTATTACGCTGTCGAAGGGCGCGTAATAAATAATATGAAGCGTCAGCCGAATTTACAGAGTGTGGTGTGAAATAATCGCCAGAGTATAGAGAGTAAAATTGAGCGATTTGCGCGGAAGAAAAAGGCGAGATATCGGCGGAGAAAATTCTCCGTGTACCGTCGGCTATCAAAATTTAAGAGTATCGTTCGCCTATCGCATATATGATCCGTCTTGCAAAAGTATTCAGTATCTTACGTATGATGTCGAATTAGTAAGCTGTCAATTTGTTTCGCGAACTAGGAAACTGCGGGGAAAATTCCGTTGCGATAAGTTGTAGTTCTGGCTACCGAAATTACGCTATCGTTTGAATAATCTCCACGAATATTTTTGTACCGAAAATTCTTATTATTCCGCCAAGCCTCGCTCTGTCCTGCGAACTCCGGCCATAAAAACGGGCTCGGATAAATAACCGGATAGTATTAGCGCTCTCATTTTCGTTGTCGATTCGAGCAGATACTCGCTCAGAATACCGTCGCAATTTTCGTGCCAGGATTAATTATATTGTATTTTTCGCTCCCGTATTTCGTATGAATTTGTCGTGCAGCGTCGTTCTTTTTGTCAGTTGTATGATTCGTTCTCGTTTTCTTTCGGAGAATTAATAGCGAACTAATATCTTTGTAAGGAATTGTTAATTTCAGTTTAATTATCGCTTATTATTGTTTGCTGAGGCATTGTTCAAAACTGATTCAATGCATTATTGATTTGTTAATTAATCACTCGTAGTGTTACTTTAATTTTCTAGTAATAAACTTGTTATTTTTTTTTTGTTCAAATCGCGTAATTTATGTAAGTGTTCGTCTCGCTTGGTTGTCGATTGTCGTTTTATCTGTCGTCCGTTAATTTCGCGAAGACTCGCATAATCAATTAACTTTCTCTAATAACCCCTCCCCTCTACCGTTAGGCGAGCTAGTCGGCCCGTCGGCGAAGCAGGCTATCGTTTTCTTTTAACGTCTTTCGGCTTTTTCGCGAAAACTGATGCGTGAAAGACCGCATCTGGCGCCCAGCTTTTCGATATATCGATACGGTCTCCGCTCCGCCGCGGCTCGCGCGAGAACGTCCTCCATCCCTGTTCCTCAGAACGCGAGGATAATAATTTCGTTATTGTTTTTGACGGCGTTTTCGCTCCCCCGCGCACGCTCCCATCCAATATCTCGAGGAGTGTCGCGATTCATTTTTGAATTTCAATTGAATAAACGTCGCAATATATATTCAATAAGCAAGATCATTATATTAATGGTAACCTAATTACTAGATACTAATACACATATACATATTACTAGACTAATTACTAGACAATATACACATATACATATATAAAAGAAACAACAAATGAACCCGACCATTATTATTGAAATTTATAAGTATAATTATCTGCAAAGTTATAAGAATAAAATTAAATGAATTAAAATCTATATTCTAAAATCTATATCTATAAAATCTATATTTATAAAATACAAAATTTATTAAATAAAACTAAGGTTTCATTTATTAAAACATTATTTAATAAAATAAAACAGATTATAAAACATTTTGTTGAACCAAATATAAATAAAAATAAAATGTTATGCTTACCTACGTGTACAATCCTATTGTTTTATTATAACGTAGTATAAAACATTGATTTAAAATTTTTCTCTTCTCAATATACATGTAGATTCTCCTCATTGAAAACTCTGAGAAAAACAATTGTAATTAATATAATGTGAAGTTCATGTATAATTACATATAAAACAAATTAAAGAAAAAAAGGGGTTCTTTAAAACCATCTAATTACAATATAAAGATTTTCAATTCAATATTATGTGACCGATTAAAAACGCCCAATTAAAAAGCCAATAATATAAATCTTAATAACATAACAAACCAAAATACAATATAAATTTGACATATATAGATTTGACCCAACACATATATTCTATAAATAAATATGCGTGGTATAAATTATTAATAACAATAACTAAATGCTAACTGTTCATATTATAACCAATTAATTGCGCATAATTATTAAATAAAATATTTTTATAACATTAATACAAATTTAGCCCCATATAATAAAATAACACGTATGAATATACTGAATGGGGATCGATCCATAAAATCAACGAAAGAAATAATAAATTAACATATATACATGTAATCCTTATGATTTTTGAAATATAAAATACTGATCTATAAGCTCTCACGTATGCAGTCCTCCTTGAGATTCTGTAAATAAATAAAATAATTATATATATGTATATTAAACATAATGATTCTTATCGTGAATAAATTAAAACAGAAAGAAACAATACTTCTTTAAAGAATTAATATTTGAAATAATTAATTAGGAAAGATTCTCAATTTAATATTATATAACGACGTGAATAAATGAATAATCAATTTTAAATTAATAACAATTAAACATCTCAATATAACGAATAATCCATTATCCATGTAAAATAAATATTGACAAATAATAAAAGTTAGAATCTGCAATAACTAGAGTTGCTCAAATTTACCAATTAATATTTGATGATTATAAAATAATAAATCGATTGAATAAACAAAATATAAAAACTTAGTAAATCAAGATATAAAATATAAATTTAATAAAGACATCTTCTATAACAGTATTATTAAATAACCAATAAATTTATCTAAATACGAAGAATATATGTAATAAATTTAAAATAAAATATTGATCAATAACAAATAACTACATATACATATATATATATATATATATATATATATATATATATATTAAAGATTTATAATAATTAAAGAAATTCGATGTTTATAAATTCATATTATCCAATTGATATAAAAATTATGCTAATTGACTATTGAAACAACTATAAAAATAAATCTACTGAACATTCTAATTAGATAATTAGATATAAGTTTTAATTAAATCAAGTCATATAGGATTTAAAACATATAACATTAAGTCTAATGAAAGACACTTTTAATAAAATATTATCAAAACAACCAATGAATTGCATAAAAGTAATTATAATGCATGAATGATTAAACCCATTATGACTAATTAATAATTTTAATACCTAATTCACTAAACCTCCACGCAAGATAGATTAACGAAAATTTAACTATTACAATTTAATATTTTAATACTTATAAAATGCGCAGACGTTCACTCAGACATCAATTATGCCTGAAGCCAATTATCCTGCATAACCGGAAATAAGTTCCTCAACGTAACCTGAAAATCATATAATAAATAAATAATAATCCCACATAACTAATAACGTATAAGATATTACTAAAACATTTACATTAATTATGTATGAACAAATAAAATTCAAATCCAATAATAAATATCGTTGAAATAATTAAATTAAAAGAGACAACTGGTTAATCAAACTAAATTTAAAAATTTTCTAATAGAGTAAAAACAATTTTATATATTCACAATTTATAACCTAAATTGAATTATTAATTTCAATAAAACTTGTAACGATCGTATTTCCGGACGTTTTTCTTAGCGCGGATAGATCGCCGGTGCTGGGTTTCTTTAAATGAAATACGCGATGTGTGTGGTATAATTGCGTTTATTTAGTTTGTATGAATGTGTGTAGAGTTGGACGTGTACAGAGTTGGAGTGTGTAAATGTGTAGACGAGTGTGTGAGCGTGTGTGTGATTATAAAAGTTCGTGTATAAATCGCGTGGTTCGCGTAATTAAGCCGAATATTAATGCTGATTAATTTCGGCCTCGTTTTCGCCGGCGGGTGTTTACTATTGCGCGAGACGGCGCGCGTTTTTGCAGCGCTTTTTCTGCGGGGAATCCCGATATTCCGAGAATGCTTCGGTTCTCGGAATCGACGGTGATTTTCGCCGTATTATTTATTTCGCGATTTAAAGTCAGCGTATAAATCGCCTATGCGCTTTAACTCGGCGGCGTTTACGCGTCTATCTCTGGATGCGCTCACGTAGTTGCATACAATGCGTGCGACGATGTTCGGTGCGTACAATCCCGGATTTTATTTCGCGAAGGATGGATTGCGCGATGCAGCTGGATCAAGAGCTCTCGATCCGGGGCGGCTCAGAGCTCCACCTTCCGTGACAGTTCAGCTGCGGATGTAGGCGGTTTGCACGTGTGCTTCGGAATCGAGATCATTCGTTCTGAGACGGAGCTCGCTCCATCTTTCGTCCTTAGCTACTTCGTGCGTTTTGAGAGGATTTTTCGAGGATTGCTCTGTAGCGTACTGCTAAGAGCGGATCGGAAAAATGTGTCTTAAGCCAAAAATGTGGCCCTTTTTATACCGGCTAATTGCCCGCGTCGGCGCGCGGCGGTATAACCCCTTCCGAACGGGTTTTCGGAAAACGGTACGGTCGGGCCCGTCCGGAAGGATTCGGGTAGGAGCCGAACGCGGGCTTTCGCCGGTCGACGGTTCGGGCCACATCGGCTTTGTTTGGCGGTGCCGAATTTTAATCCGAACGGTTTTTGAAAGTTTAAAAAAAGTGGGCGCACCGCGCCCCTGCCTCTGCCCGGCGGGTGTTCTGCCGGGCGGCAGCTTCCGGATATGCCGGGAATCGTAACGATGCACCGGGATGCATCGTTACAAACTTAATACTTTAAAGACTTAAAATTAATTAACAAATAAAATTATCTTCTATATTGATAAAATTATACATGAAACCAATAAAATAACAGACAAATAAAATGGGAAAACATTTACTTACAATGTATAACCTTTTATTTATAATCTCCCCTTGACCAACATATAATTACTCATTATCGTGAAAACCTGAAAAGGAACAATCACAATTAGTATAAATTTCATTCAAATAATTTTATGTCAATAAAAGGAAATAATTATTCTTATAGTTTAATTAAAATTTAAAGATTCGACATCATATGATTAATATTAATAAATTTATAAAGTATGAATAAGAATATTTCAATATAAATTTAACAACATAACATTATAAAATAAAAATTCAGAACATAAAATTTTTAGATTCAATATCTTGTAAATTTTTAAATAATAAATAACTAATAAAATAGATAAATGTCAATTACCCATAAATAATGCATGAAAATTACGAAAGATTATATCATCAATAAAAAGTATTAAACCAACAGTAGATTGAACAAAAATCGTTATGATAAATAATTTTAATATCTGTGTAAGACCAATGTACGAATAAGATTAATTAATATCTTTCATACTTAAAGTATATACAGATGTGTACATATATGTCAGAAATATATACGATAAAATTTTCATAATAAATATTAAAAATAAATCTTTAAGAATTAAATACTTAATTTTCAACAGTAATATAAAATTTAACTTCACATAATAAAATAATATATCAAATAGAAACGGACCTATAAAACCAACAAAAAAGAGACAATAATTGACAAATACATTGCGACGTTTATTCAATTGAGATTCAAAATGAATCGCGACACTCCTCGAGATGTTGGATGGGAGTGTGCGCGGGGGAGCGAAAACGCCGTCAAAAACAATAACGAAATTATTGTACTCGCGTTCTGAGGAACAGGGATGGAGGACGTTCTCGCGCGAGCCGCGGCGGAGCGGAGACCGTATCGATATATCGAAAAGCTGGGCGCCAGATGCGGTCTTTCACGCATCAGTTTTCGCGAAAAAGCCGAAAGACGTTAAAAGAAAACGATAGCCTGCTTCGCCACGGGCCGACTAGCTCGCCTAACGGTAGAGGGGAGGGATTATTAGAGAAAGTTAATTGATTATGCGAGTCTTCGCGAAATTAACGGACGACAGACAAAACGACAATCGACAACCAAGCGAGACGAACACTTAAATAAATTACGCGATTTGAACAAAAAAAAATAACAAGTTTATTACTAGAAAATTAAAGTAACACTGCGAGTGATTAATTAACAAATCCATAACAAGACTTGAATCGGTTTTGAACAATGACTCAGCCAACAATATTAAGCGATAACTTGACTGAGATTCACAATTCCTGACAAAGATATTATTTCGCTATTACTTCCCCGCAATGCGAGAACGAATCGTACAAATAACAAAAAAAAACGACGCTGTCCGACAAATTCAAACGAACTACAAGAGCGAAAAATACCATATAATTAACCCTGGCCCAAAATTGCGACGGTATTCTGAGCGAGTATCCGCTCGAATCGACAATAAAAATGAGAGCGCTAATACTATCCGGTTATTTATCCGAACCCGTTTTTATGGTCGGAGTTCGCAGGACTGAGCGAGGCTTTACGGAATAATAAGAATTTTCGGTACAAAAATATTCGCGGATATCATTCAAACGAGAGCATAATTTCTATAGCCAGATCTACCACTTATCGCAACGGAATTTTCCCCGCAATTCCCTAATTCGCGGAACAAATCGGCAACTTAATAATTCGACAACATAATTAACCGAAAATACAGAATAATTTTGCGAAGACGGATCATATATGCGATAAACGAACGCTATTCTCAAGCTGTTATAGCCGACGGCAAACGGAGAATTTTCTCCGCCGATATCTCGCCTCTTTCTTCCGCCCGAATCGCTCAATTTTACTCTCAAGTCTCTGGCGATTATCTCGCACCACAATAAATTCGGTAGACGCTACATATTATTTATTACGCGCCATTCGACAGCGTAACAAGCGCGACAAAGACGACCATAATCTGTTATTCTTTATTACGCTCTTTTCGGCGGCGTAATAAGCGCGACGACGACGCAATTACTTTCACGCTCACTCGACAAAGAAATACCCAAAAACGCTCACACTCACTCTTACAATTACCGACGACATACACGCTATTAGACATCCAAAAATCGCCCTGAGATACGTCACGGGATATTCTACGCGGCGACAACGGCGGTACGACAACCCGTGCGGTATTCGCTTTCACGATCCTTCGCGCACGCGGTCGATATTCGCCGGTCGATAGCTTCGCGTAAAGAACACCCGAAACCCGGAGAGAGACGAACGTTGCCTTATCAATTTATCGCCGACGTTACAATGGTCCTTCCTCGGTCGCTTGCCTCCGGTCGCCCGACAAATTCACGAAATATCACCGTCTCGGCAAACGGCTCGAGCGGTCGCGAAACACGAAAAGATGGCGACGGCGGCAGAACGGCCGGCACGCGGACGAAATCGCGTACGTGGCTTTTACCAAAGGATGGGCAACCTCACCGATAACACGTCCTCCTGCTGGGGTGGTCCTCGGCCTCGTCCTCTGCTCGGTCTCTCGGCAGCAACGACACACAATTAATTTCAACGAGACTACAATTCGACTGCTACTAATGAGCGTCCGCACCAGAATGATCCTGGGATCTCGCGGCCAGGGGTCGATAGCGGCGTCAATGACCGCTTAGTGGGGTGCGCAGCCCCGCGGCCAATCAGGATACGGCACGCGAGAGGTCCTAGCGCCTCGCGAGATCCGCGGCGCTTTTAGCGCTTCGCGCGCAATTAATTCGATTTGAATTATATAATTGCTGTCGCGGGCCCCGGTACAAGGGCCCGTTGGAGGCTCCGCTGTCGTCTGTCCTCCTCGGAGGGTAGCGTCGATCGGACTTTGGTCCTCCTTCCTGGGACGTGGGTAAATTCCCATAGTATCGTCCTTTCATCCGCTATTATCCTCCGTTCGCTGTCGTTAAGCGTCCTGCTGCAATCTTCCTTGATGTGCTTCCGGTCCTCCGGATCTTCTCCGGCGAGGTGCCCGTTGTCGTTTATTACAAACAAAGAAAAATTCGATACAATTAATAACAATCTTAATAAACTATCGATAGCGCTCGTCTCTCCGGGGATTTTTAGATAACGCTCTCTCGAGGTTGATTCTGGCGCGGCCGCTCGGCCTGCGCCCCGTAAAATCTCGGGGCGGATGGACGCTCTAAAGGACGGCAACGTCACAACATATATAATAAAATAATAATAAAAAGAAAGAAAGTGTTTAGCTTACTTATATACACATATGTATTTAACCTTTATGGTTATTAAAATGTCGAAACGATGGTCCACAAGTTCTTTTTCGATATATATATGTATATACACACATTGGCATCCCCTTGAAGGAATCTATAAAAAGAAAAACAAAATAATTAATAGGTGCTAAATATAATAAGCTCAATATAAATGCCATATTCATAAAATTTTCTAATATAATAATTCATTATATATATACGTATAACAATTTCAGGAACCTCAACAAATTAACGTCTAGAATAAGACAAATGAATAATTATATACAGGGTGGGGCATTTATCTTGAGACAAGATAATATCTCGATTGGAGTCGATTATTTTGAAAAAAGTTTTAGACAAAAGTTGTAGGGCATTAAAGAGGCTATCGAAAGGTCCATATTACAACTTCCGGTCTAGACCGGAAGTAGCGTTTATTGATCAGAATTCGTTTTTTTAAATGGAAACACCCATTTTTTGCCGCGGATTTCGATTGGAAATCGAAAAAAAAATACTTTTTGTTTTTATTATTTTTTCGATTTAACCCATATTTTGGCCATAAAAAACAAAAAAACACAAAAATCTTGAGATAACGGAGTATTTTGTTGGGGTTGTGTCCAGGAGGCCAAAACACTTTGGATAGCATATATCACATGTAAAGTACAGACTACTTTTTCATGGGGTGGTGATTTTTAATCTAAACTTAATAAACTAGAAAAAGATTTAACGGATTACTTTGAAAAGGCATAAATGACATTTTTTTGTATTTTCGTCTTCTTTTTTCGTGAGTTTTTAAATTTAATATAGGGGATATTTACCCCATTTCATTTATCCTAATTTTTTTTCTGAAATCAGATTATCTTTTCAAATTTTGTCAGTGCAAAACTTTTTTTAAAATGGAGGCTGTTTCTGTAGAAGAGAAGATAGAAATGATTCTTATTTATGGTGAATGTGGTAGAAATGTTGACGATGCCGTTACACTTTATGCTGAACGTTTTCCGGATAACGTGCGATCTCGAGCATCTTTTTATCGGGTTGTTACACAATTTCTACAAGAGGGAAGTGTGTCTAAGAGAAAAAGAGCCCGTCGAAACCTAGTTACTGGAACTGACAATGAAATTGATGTATTAGCTGCAGTAAATGTTGACTCTCATGTCAGTATTCGACAAATTACACGCGATTCTGAAATTTCGCGACGTAGTGTAGGCAGGATATTAAAACGTTATAAATATCATCCCTATCACATTTCGTTGCACCAAGAACTTCATGATAATGATTTTCAGAACCGTTATCTTTTGTCAATGGGAATGTCAACAAATACAACAAGATCCTAATTTCTTTGCTAAAGTCCTATTTTCAGACGAGTCCTCTTTTACGAACCACGGCACGGTTAATAGACATAACATGCACTACTGGAGTATTCAAAATCCACATTGGTTACGTGAAGTTGAGCATCAGCGTCAATGGTCTGTGAACGTTTGGTGTGGAATAGTTGGTGACAAGATAGTAGGTCCATACTTCATTGAAGGCAATTTAAACGGCGAAACATATCGTAATTTTTTACAAAATCAACTTCCGCTTTTACTTGAGGACGTACCCTTAAATGTAAGACAACAAATGTGGTTTCAACACGATGGATGTCCATCGCATTACTCCCGAACTGCTCGTGAAGTTTTGGATCGCGAATTCAATGGACGCTGGATCGGTAGAGGGGGTCCAGTAAATTGGCCAGCAAGATTTCCAGACCTTACGTCTCCAGACTTTTATTTATGGGGTTATATAAAGAGCGAAGTTTACAAAGAAGTGCCAACATCTCGTGAAAATATGATGCAACGAATCCGAAATGCTTGTGCCAAAATATCACCTGATGTACTCCGCAGTTGTGTACGATCTATGGAAGTTCGGATCAATAAGTGCATTGAAGTCGAAGGTCGCCAATTTGAGCACTTATTAAATTAAATTAATTTCAAACAGATAAGATAATCATACCAAATTGTGAGAGGCAAGGGGACTCACCTAAAACAAGCACCCCAAAGGGGATAAAAAACTACTACGTCCACGTCGTTATTCCTGGGTAGTGCTAAAAGTAGTTAATAGTTGTACAGTTTTTCAACCTTAAAGTTAAAAAAGGGATTCCAATAAGGTACTCCGTTATCTCAAGATTTTTGTGTTTTTTTGTTTTTTATGGCCAAAATATGGGTTAAATCGAAAAAATAATAAGAACAAAAAGTATTTTTTTTTCGATTTCCAATCGAAATCCGCGGCAAAAATGGGTGTTTCCATTTAAAAAAACGAATTCTGATCAAAAAACGCCACTTCCGGTCTAGACCGGAAGTTGTAATATGGACCTTTCGATAGCCTCTTCAATACCCTACAACTTTTGTCTAAAACTTTTTTCAAAATAATCGACTCCAATCGAGATATTATCTTGTCTCAAGATAAATGCCCCACCCTGTATATATACACAAATTAAAGATCTATAATTACCAATGAAACTAACATCGTTTAACGTCTATGAATTTACGAACTAATATCATTTAATTAATATAAAGTTATATACTAATTATAAATATATTTAACATTCTAAATAAATACTGATACAACATCTTAATAATTGAACCAAACTATAAATATGAAGATTAATATATACATAATTAACTATAAATATGAAAATTAATATATACATAATTAAATAAATCAATAATGAAAATATATGCAAAATTGTTAAATTTAACAAGAGACCCTTATTATAGTATAACCAACAAATTGCATTATAAGAAATGAGTAAAATCAATGGATATCTTTCATGTTTGAAATATGGACAAACACATACATAAAATATACATGTATATATATATATATATATACAGGGTGACCCATTTTAACTTAGGCAGCCAAATAACTCGAAAAATAAGCACACTACGAAAAAATGGTTAGAATCAAAATTTCGTCATTTCGAGGGGGACGTACAATGACGTTAAAATCAGCCCCCCCAGCCCTCCCCCTGGGCAGTGAGGGGGGGCAAGTTTGAAATCTTAAATGGGAACCCCTATTTTTTATTGCATATTCCTGTAGCTTATCTCGAGAGCTTTCCAAAACATTATAATTAAGTACCTTTTTATTAAGTACTTTTTGAGTTATAAGGCTTGAAATAATTTCTTAATTTTACATAAACCATAAAATATCTAGTAAACCATTCATTTTTCGATTATCTTACTTTCATACTTTTATGTACAAAATAATGAGAGGAATCAATTGGTGTAAAGAAAACATACAGTTGTTTTTAAGAAAAAATATGGAATTGTTAATTGCAAATTACATATTTTTTCTTAGAAACAACTATGTGTTTTCTTTACACCAATTGATTCCTCTCATTATTTTGTACATAAAAGTATGAAGGTAAGATAATCGAAAAATGAATGGTTTACTAGATATTTTATGGTTTATGTAAAATTAAGAAATTATTTCAAGCCTTATAACTCAAAAAGTACTTAATAAAAAGGTACTTAATTATAGTGTTTTGGAAAGCTCTCGAGATAAGCTACAGGAATATGCAATAAAAAATAAGGGTTCCCATTTAAGATTTCAAACTTCCCCCCCCCTCATCGCCCGGGGGGAGGGGTGGGGGGCTGATTTTAACGTCATTGTACGTCCCCCTCGAAATGACGAAATTTTGATTCTAACCATTTTTTCGTAGTGTGCTTATTTTTCGAGTTATTTGGCTGCCTATGTTAAAATGGGTCACCCTGTATACATATATATATGTATATATTAAAATTTTATGAAAATAAAATACTTGATGATTTCTCAATATAACTATTTATAAAAATAAAATAAAATAACCAACTAAATCAAAAGAAAAAATAATTAAACCACAATACATTAATCAATTTAGAATTTGAAATCATATTCAATATTATAAGACGAATATACGTTATAAAATACACTCTATGCCAATAATAAATTTAATATAATAAAATTCTCAGAGTTATCAACATGCATTTTTGAGGAAATAAATATTACCGTTTTTAAAACTTATAATTCCCCGTGCAGAATGCAGTTGTGTCCAAAACAGCTTACTCTCCATAACCAGGAATAAAATCTTCAATGCAACCTGGAAGTCATTTAACAAAGTTAATAATAATTCCATATGGTCAAGTATAAAGAAAATCGTTAATTAAAATAAAATAAATTATTGATCAACAGCATTAATACAACACGAAACATAAAATAATACATATTAACAAAAGAAATTAAAATATAAAAATACATACAGTAAACTAACTACAGAATTAAATCATATAACAATTAAACTCTATTAATAATAAATAAATATAATAAATAATAAAGAAAAAGAAATAATAATAAATAAGTATATCTACTTTACAAAACCTATGCAAAAGTTCCATATAAATAATTAAAACGGACCACTGACTGATATGTATAAAACCAAAACATTTTTCATAATGATATTATAAAAAGAAACATTACTTACCAGTGAGCTCCTTTATGCCGAGATTATATGAACACCCTATATTCATGCTCCTACTCAATGGGTGTTCTCTAGCAATCGTATTACCTGAATTAATAAAATAACGATATTAAAACGGAAATTATAGCTACAACGGACATAAATATAAATGTACAAATGTAAAATACATGTACATTTATACATGTGCATCCATACATCTGTGTATACATAAATATACAGGATGTCCCATTTTAATCCATCCAATCGAATATTTCGAAAACCAAGCTTGAAAGAGAAAAATGTTTCAGACAAAAGTTGTATGGTTTCTAGGGGGACATAAGATGGTACCATTGGTTTGACCTTGAAGAGTTATTTGAAGGTCACATGAAGGTCACCTTCAATTTCTTAAATGGAATCTACATTTTCTCATTACACATTCTTGTAGCTTATCTCGAGAGCTTTCCAAAACACTATAATAAAATATTTTTTTATTGAGTACTTTTCGAGTTATGAAGCTTGAAATCATTTCTTAATTTAACATAAACCGTAATATATCTAGTAAAATATTCATTTTTCGATTATCTTGCTTTAATACTTTTATGTACAAAATAATGAGAGGAATCAATTGGTGTAAAGAAAACACATAGTTATTTTTAAGAAAAAATATGTAATTTGCAATTAACAATTATATATTTTTTCTTAAAAACAACTGTATGTTTTCTTTACACCAATTGATTTCTCTCATTATTTTGTACATAAAAGTATTAAGGTAAGATAATCAAAAAATGAATATTTTACAAGATATTTTATGGTTTATGTAAAATTAAGAAATGATTTCAAGCCTCATTACTCGAAACGTACTTGATGAAAAAATGTTTATTTATAGTGTTTTGGAAAGCTCTCGAGATAAGCTACAAGAATATGCAAAAATATATAGGGTGTTCCATTTAAGAAATTGAAAATGATCTTCACGTAACCTTCATGTGACTCTTCAAGATCAAATTAATGGTACCATCTTATGTCCCCCTCGAAACCATACAACTTTTGTCTGAAACATCTTTTTCTAAAATTAAAAATAAGAAAGTTATTTGGGGTGGGGCATTAAAATGGGACACCCTGTATGTGTATACGCACATATACAGATTTAATAATATAGAATCAAAATTTATAAGGAAACAAATAATGTTAAGGTGTATAACGTACAAAATGACACTCAATTTTTAGAATCAAAACGCTAAATTCATTAGACGAAAATAAAAAGCTATGACAATAAATGTAATAATAACGCTTTCTTACTACACTTAATATGCATACATTAGTAAATCAAAGAGAATGAAACGCGAAAACACGAAGAAAACAGTGAATTAATGTATACTTACGAATATTGTTGAGCGTAAAATTTTGTGCACGTGCACTCGACGAGTCGAACAAATATACAATGCCAGCTCCGCGTTTCTCCCATTGGAATTTTCAACATTCGCGCTTGGCCTAAAGGCAGAAGGAAGTTCTAAATTCATACTCGTATAAAACTAGAGTATGTACTAAATTAATACATCAACCCCCATTCTTATAATTAAACATTAATAAAACATCCCTCACTAATGTTATATCATTAATAGACATCAAAAAATACATATACGTACAAAAATATATATATGCATATCTTTCATAATGTAAAATAGAAAAAAAATTAAATTGAATCATAAAAATATATATATTCAATCAAAATGATCATAAACTCAAAAACATATAAAGAGATATTAAAATCAATAAATAAAAAAGGAAGACTTACCCTTATATTATGCCCCATGACAATTCATACGTATCCCATTGCCTTATTCCTGGCTCACATGCATGCATAGTCTCGCTGTTCAATTCACCATAAGAACTGTAACAAAATTTTATAATTAGAAACAAATATCATATAAAAGTTGCAATAGAAATTAATAAATATAATAGAAATTAATAAATCAGTACTTATATATATTGTGACGTTGCCGTCCTTTTAAAGCGTCCATCCGCCCCGAGATTTTACGGGGCGCAGGCCGAGCGGCCGCGCCAGAATCAATCTCGAGAGAGCGTTATCTAAAAATCCCCGGAGAGACGAGCGCTATCGATAGTTTATTAAGATTTGTTATTAATTGTATCGACTTTTGTTTGTTTGCCAAAAACGACAACGGGCACCTCGCCGGAGAAGATCCGGAGGACCGGAAGCACATCAAGGAAGATTGCAGCAAGACGCTTAACGACAGCGAACGGAGGAGATAATAGCGCTTGAAAGGACGATACCAGGGGAATTCACCCGCGTCCCAGGAAGGAGGACGGAAGTCCGAGCAACGCTACCCTCTGAAGAGGACCAACGACAGTGGAGCCTCCAACGAGCCCTTGTACCGGGGCCCGCGACAACAATTATACCATTCAAATCAAATTAATTGCGCGCGAAGCGCTAAAAGCGCCGCGGATCTCGCGAGGCGCTAGGACCTCTCGCGTGCCGTATTCTGATTGGCCGCGGGGCTGCGCACCCCACTAAGCGCTCATTGACGCCGCTATCGACCCCGGGCCGCGAGATCCCAGGATCATTCTGGTGCGGACGCTCGCTGAGTAGAGTTATTTCGTTTTCGTTGTCGCGTGAGACTTTTCTGTGTGTGACGCTGCTACCGGAGGAAACGTTATCGGTGAGGTTGTCCATCTTTTCGTGTAAGCCACGTACGCGATTTCGTCCGCGTGCCGGCCGTTCTGCCGCCGTCGCCATCTTTTTCGTGTTTCGCGACCGCTCGAGCCGTTTGCCAAGACGGTGATATTTCGTGAATTTGTCGGGCGACCGGAGGCAAGCGACCGAGGAAGGACCATTGTAACGTCGGCGATAAATTGATAAGGCAACGTTCGTCTCTCTCCGGGTTTCGGGTGTTCTTTACGCGAAGCTATCGACCGGCGAATATCGACCGCGTGCGCGAAGGATCGTGAAAGCGAATACCGCCCGGGTTGTCGTACCGCTGTTGTCGCCGCGTAGAATCACCCGTGACGTATCTCAGGGCGATTTTTGGATGTCTGATTGCGTGTATGTCGTCTTTAATTGTTAAGAGTGCGTCTGAGCGTTTCGATATTTCATTGTAGAGTGAGCGTGAAAGTATTTGCGTCATTGTCGCGCTTATTACGCCGCCGAAAAGAGCGTAATAAAAGGGTAACAGAATATGGTCGTCTTTGTCGCGCTTATTACGTCGTCGAATAGCGCGTAACAAATGGTATAAGTGTCTGCCGAATTTCTCGTGTGTGGTGCGAGATCATCGCCAGAGTATTGAGAGTAAAATCGAGCGATTTGGGCGGAAGAAAGAGGCGAGATATCAGCGGAGAAAATTCTCCGTCTGCCGTCGGCTATCGAAATTTGAGAATACCGTCCACCTATCGCATGCGTGATCCGTCTTCGCAAAAGTATTCAGTATTTTCGGTTACTTATGTTGTCGAATTAGTAAGCTGTCGATTTGTTTCGCGAATTAGGAAATTGTGGGGAAAATTCCGTTGCGATAAGTTGTAGGTCTGGCTACCGAAATCACGCTATCTTTTGAATAATCTCCGCGAATATTTTCGTGCCGAAAATCTTTGGTACCCCGTAAAGCCTCGCCCTGTCCCGCAAACTCCGGCTACAAAAACGGGCTCGAACGAATAATCGAATTGTCTTAACGCTCTCGTTTTCATTGTCGAATGCGAGCAGATACTTGTTCAGAATACCGTCGCGACTTTCGTGCCAGGATTAATTATATTGTACTTTTCGCTCTCGTATTTCGTATGAATTTGTCGTGAAGCGTCGTTTTTTTTTGTTATTTGTATGATTCGTTCTCGTTTTTTTGGGGGGAATTAATAGCGAACTAATATCGTTGTAAGGAATTGTTAATCTCAGTTCAATTATCGCTTATTATTGTTTGCTAAGGCATTGTTCAAAACCGATCCAATTCATATTATTGATTTGTTAATTATTCACTCGTAGTGTTACTTTTTTCTAGTAATAAACTTGTTATCTTTTTTTGTTCAAATCGCGTAATTTATTTAAGTGTTCGTCTCGCTTGGTTGTCGATTGTCGTTTTGTCTGTCGTCCGTTAATTCCGCGAAGACTCGCATAATCAATTAACTTTCTCTAATAACCCCTCCCCTCTACCGTTAGGCGAGCTAGTCGGTCCGTGGCGAAGCAGGCTATCGTTTTCTTTTAACGTCTTTCGGCTTTTCGCGAAAACTAATGCGTGAAAGACCGCTTCTGGCGCCCAGCTTTTCGATATATCGATACGGTCTCCGCTCCGCCGCGGCTCGCGCGAGAACGTCCTCCATCCCTGTTCCTCAGAACGCGAGTATAATAATTTCGTTATTGTTTTTGACGGCGTTTTCGCTCCCCCGCGCACGCTCCCATCCAACACCTCGAGGAGTGTCGCGATTCATTTTGAATTTCAATTGAAGAAACGTCGCAATATATATAAATATATAAATAAATAAATATATATATATATATATATATATATATAACAATAACGAAATAAAAATGAAACAAATTTTATAATAATAACAAACTTTGACAATAGATTTTAAAAGGAATAATAAAATCCTAGCAGCAAACTCAATTAATAACTGTTCGATGAAAATAATAATATATTCTATACGTAACATGTATATACTCAATTATGCAACGTATACAGGTAATAATTAAAATAAATTTTTCTCAAGATAACAAACGTATTTGTGGTTAAAAATAATAATGAAAAAATATATATATATACCTTTTATACTTACACATATGTATACCCATTCCTTGCGATGTAATAACATTAGTCTGTGGTCCCACATTTTTTGACATGTATGGTATCTGTAAGAAGTAAAATAATTAATATATGTTAAATACAACAAATTTCATGAAAATATTGTTAAAATAATCAAGATTACAATAAAATAAAATTATTTAGTAAATTAAAAACTCTAATAGCACATGACAGTAACAGATCTTATAATTGAATTGTACTCTAATAAAATCAGTCATATTTTACTAGATTTTTAATATAAATTTTATTATATAGGATGACCCAGAACTCGCACATCAGCCGTTTTTGAAATCATTTTAAGAAAAAATTTAAATGCCAAAATACATAAAAAAAAATATATATATTATAATAATTTTTAAATAAAAAACATTTAAAGCTGGTCTAAGCGCGTGAACTTAGGCAATCTCATTAACCAACTGTAAATGCTTTTTATATAAAAATTATTATATACCATTAAGAATTGAGCATTAGAATTTTCGTCTTAAAATGATCTTTAGAAAATGTATGATGTGCAAGTTTTGAATGCAAATACTCTGTATATTTTTATAAATTAAAATCTAAGCAAGAAAAAGTTAAAATAAATGTTTGCAAATGTTTCCAACAAAAAATTACAGATTAATAAAAATTATATAAAAACATTTTAACAATTTTTAAAATCATTTATTAAGAAATTCACTGTAGAAAATTTTATTAGAAACAGCGAGAACATTTTATGATTACAAAGAAATCCAATCTAGTTAGAAATAAAACTAGCTAAAATCTAAAATTAGATGTTGTATATAAGATGTTTGCCTCAAAAATAATCTTGATAAATATTTCGTTAACTTATACTTATAATTACTTATACTTACAATATATACTTATATGTATACTTATATAAAAGAATTTTAACAAATTATAAAGTAACTTATTAATCAAAATGTCATTGTAGAAAATTTAATTTAGACATAATTACAAAGAAATCTAATCCAGTTAAAAAGAAAATTAAAATTTAAAATCAGATGTAAGATGTTTGTCTCAAAAATAATCTTCAAATATTTCATTAACTTACTTATAATTACTTACAATATGTACCTATATGTAATATAAGTACATATATGTTACTTATGTGTAACATATATAAGAAAATTTCTCTCGTTAATGTATAATAAGTGCATAAATACTAACAATTATAAGTTATGCACTCATATTTAAAACTATATTTAAAATATTTCTCTTAAATAAAATTGCATTTAAATCACAGCAGCATTATATGACTTAGGACAGGCCTGTGGCCCAGTTTCGTAGCAAGAAATAAAAAGAATTAAACAATAAGCAAAAATCAGCCAAAAAATGCAAAGCAGTTACAAGTGTAACTTGAAAAAAGAATCCGTTTTTTATGGTTAAACTGGCTATATATCTTTTTCTTTCCAATGTAAACTCTAATAATTACTACTAATATAATTACTCAAAATGTTACTATTAATTCAAAATATTACTAATTATTTAGAATAAAATATTATTATTATAACAGAACAGACATTTTTGTACTATAGTAACAAAATAAACAAAAACTTTAAACTTTTTGTCGCCAGTAATGATCAGCAATTTATATAAAACTGTATTTCAAAATTACTGCCAGCCAGCGCAGTGTCAGTTATAATTCACGTTACTTTACGTAAACTCAAGTCCCTGGCACAAGCTATTCTTCCAATACAAAAAAATTCTCTGAAATGTCATTAATGTACGTCACTATGCGATGCTGATAGTCAAGTTGATCTATATATAACGGTGTGGCTAGTGTCACTAATTTGAAATTATTTAATAATTGCTTTCATTTATAAAGAAATTTTTTGCAAATTTAATAAATTTATTGTTTACAGTCGTTTATATTCTTTTTCAGTTTCACAATGCTTACGTGCGTTGTACTTATAGTTGTCCAAAAAATAAACCGAGCACTTGACTAGCAGCGGACATTTAGAGAGAATTTTACGGCTATGCCAAGGACCTACGTATATAGGGTGTCCGTCGATTTTCGACCTAAATGAAATAAATAAGTAGATTTGCTCGAATTAAGAAGGAATGACCTGTATTGTTTTGGGATTGTCGCAATAATTAACGAAATATTAAATAAAAGAGATCGGCCAATCTGCGTGAGTAAAAGCGCGTGGCAACGAGAGTCGTCCCACCGTAATCCGATACTACGAGCGCGGCGAAGCGGTGGGCGGGTCGCTCTCCGAGACATGATGGTGGTTTGTGATATATCGCAATACCGCGCCGAAAAATGACCCGTCCCCCCTTTTCGTGGCGAGAAAATGATGCGCTATCATTTCCACACCACCTTGCGGTAGATAGCATGGTGCGCTTTTTTTATAGTGGTTTCCCCTATAGGCCTATTCCACTCTCAATTTAAAAATTATAAAAATGCTATTTACTATACGCTGAATATATCGTAAATGTAAAAAATTAATAGACAGTACCTTTACAAAAATTGATTCGTGGTTGAAAATCCCTCGATAAAATGTATTGCACGCGTTGATAATGTGATACGATGATAAAATTCCTCAAGAATCCTTTCTTCATCTCGTACACGAAGACGCACTGCTGGACCGGTTATCTCGATATTATGCACGACACTCAGTTTCACATAATTATTGCACAACACATAAAATTGTACGGCCACTTGGTTTTCGTGCACGCCCGAGAAATGATTCCATGTAAATTGCGGCCGCACGATAAGTATTTTCTCCCGTTAGCCCGTATGCCACAATCATGTCCGTATATTCCTGCGGAGTATACTTCATTTTCACTGGTAATTAATTGCGCGAACATAAGATTTTTACAAAGCGTCTTAGCTCTCGCACGTTGTTGCCAGACTGCGTTCGCCAGCAGCACGTAACTACAGCTGAGCGGACATGCGAGTGTAATCATAGTGCGCAGGCGTCGAACTCACACGTACGCTTACACTCACATGTCCGCTCAGCTGACAGCTGTAGTTGCGTGCTGCTGGCGTACGCAGTCTGGTAACAGCGTGCGAGAGCTAAGACGTTTTAATAAAAATCTTGTGTTTGCGTAGTAAATTAACAGAGAAAATGAACTGTACTCTGCAGGAATATACGGATATGATTGTGGCATACGGACTAGCGGGAGAAAATACTTATCATGCGGCCGCAATTTACATGGAATCATTTCTCGGGCGTGCACGAAAACCAAGTGGCCGTACGATTTTATGTGTTGTGCAATAATTATGTGAAACTGAGTGTCGTGCATAATATCGGGATAACCGGTCCAGCAGTGCGTCTTCGTGTACGAGATGAAGAAAGGATTCTTGAAGAATTTTATCATCGTATCACATTATCAACGCGTGCAATACATTTTATCGAGGGATTTTCAACCACGAATCAATTTTTGTAAAGGTACTGTCCATTAATTTTTTACATTTACGATATATTCAGCGTATAGTAAATAGCATTTTGAATAATTTTTAAATTGAGAGTGGAATAGGCCTATGGGGGAAACCACTATAAAAAAAGCGCATCATGCTATCTACTGCAAGGTGGTGTGGAAATGATAGCGCATCATTCTCTCGCCACGAAAAGGGGGGACGGGTCATTTTTCGGCGCGGTATTGCGATATATCGCAAATCACCATCATGTCTCGGAGAGCGATCCGCCCACCGCTTCGCCGCGCTCGTAGTATCGGATTACGGTGGGATTACTCTCGTCGCCGCGCGCTTTTACTCACGCAGATTGGCCGATCTTTTTTATTTAATATTTCGTTAATTATTGCGACAATCCCAAAACAATACAGGTCATTCCTTCTTAATTTGAGCCAATCTACTTATTTATTTCATTTAGGTCGAAAATCGACGGACACCCTGTATAATACATTTGCAGCATTGATAACAATTTTGCATTGAGCACAGCCTAAGAAAATTCTCTATAGTCGACCTAAAAGCGGACTTTTGATTGCTTTTTCTTCATCATTAGGCATTGATTGTAGATATCAGTTCTCTTCTACACACTGCCATCATGTTGTTTACTCCATGGTGCATTTGCAAGCCAAGTACTAGCAACTTTGTCACATACTGTCAAATCTTTTGCTTCAAAGCGTGTCATTAGAGCACCTAAACATTCAAACAAAAAGTATATAAAATAAAAATATAAATAAGTATGACAAAATAAATTACGTGTGCAGTATAGTTCTTAATACAAAATAAATCAAAAATAAAAATGACGTGTATTACCTAAGAAACAAAATGGAATATTAACAACAATAAATTCTTACCTTGTACTAGTTCCCATATCTTAAGATCTTTAAATCTTTGTTTTCCTCGTGTACCATGGAAATTATAATTGTTAGCTACAGAGTTACTTAAAATTTTCGATAGCAATTTTCTGACAGAATTTTCTATGCTTTTTGGGTCAATAAATTTTGCAAAATAAAAGGTCTGAAAATAGAAAATTATTTGTCAAATAAAATAATTATAACTTAAACGTGCACAATAATGTAAACCAGGCCTGTACAACTGAAAAAACATCAATAATGCTGTTTGCATAGGCAACACGCGATACTAAGAGCATTGGCGGACACAATTTTCTTCTTTAATAATTTTCTTTTTAAATAAATTATGTGGTATAAATTGATATAAATTCCGTCTGTAACTTATCTTCTCTTTTGTCATGTTACACTCTTCTCTTCTATATATTATTTTTATCTAAAAATTATCTTTTTTATCTTAAAATTTAATAGCCACGGCCACAAGTATTATTTTTGACTGCCCGCAATTACCCGAGCAACCAGTTGTGCAGTTGGCTTCAAAAAAATATTAATTATATATTATTGATCTAAACTTACCGCTGCTGATAAATTGTTATCATCTTTAAGAAATTCTTCCATTTGATTCAATTCATGCTCAGTTTCAACTGGAAAAGATGGAAGACTACTAGGGCGTTTAACAACTTTTTCAGGAAGTAAATAACGGTGTAATTTTTCTTGATTCATAATAAAAATATCCACTTTGCTGTTAATTTGTTTTGTAATTTTCATATTTTCATCTAATTTGTAAATACAATTAGCAAGCATAGTTTGTAGTGATGAATCTTCTGAAATTAATCATAGAAAAAAATGTTATTTTAGAGATATATTATTTAATATTAAAAAAATATATCCAACAGTTATTTTAGTAATATACAGGGTCTACCAAAAGTGTGGAAACCCCTAAATATCTCGGAAAATATACGTTTTACAGAAAAGTGTTTCCAACAAAAGTTGTAGGGTTTAAGAAGATCTATATACTGATTCTATCAGTTTGACCTTGGATGGCGTCGTCAAGGTCAGGTCAAGGTCACATTGACTTTTTTAAATGACACCCCCTACATTTGATTGCATATTCTTATAGCTTAATTCAAGAGCTTTCCAAAACACTATAATAATGTTCATTTTTATTAAGTACTTTGCGAGTTATGAGGGTTGAATGATAGAGTAGCGCCGGTATTAACATTATCCAAGGTGTACTACATGGAGGTTACTCGCTCGGATTTGCATCTGTTGTGTGTGTGATCCAGCTAACTAAGGCAAGATCGGTCGTGGATCCAGTCAGCAAAAGCAAAGACCCAACCAAATTACAATCGAGCATTTAAAGACCTGGAAAGCAATCGACATAGTAAACAGTAAATAAATTTGTGGATGCTCATTTATCATAATAATTGTTCGAAATGTGTGCGTGTGCGTGCGTGCGGTGCGTGTATACAGAGATCAGGTTAGGTTGCACCAAACGATTGCAAATGTGTTTCAATGTGTTAAAGTAAATGCTGAAAGTGGCTGCCATTTACTTCCTGACAATATGCTAATCTTTGGTAGAATGTAGAAATGACTTTACGATTCGTTTCAAAAGGTATCAAAGCCATTTCATCCCTTATTCGCTGTATCAATTCGTGAATGGTTTTAGGTTTTGTTCTGTAAACCTTACTCTTCAGATATCCCCATAGATAATAATCAAGAGGAGTTAGATCTGGTGACCGAGGTGGCCAATCCTCTCCTCCCTCATTTCCGTTCCTTCTTCCTATCCACCGTAGCGGAAAAGTCTCATTTAAAATACGACGTGGTCCTGCACCAAAATGAGCAGGAGCTCCATCATGCTGAAACCATATTTCTTGGAAATTATTTGGAAAAGTATTCTGTATGGCTGGAATTATTTGATCAACAAGTAATCTCTCATACCTTTGAGCGTTCAAATATTCTTCAAAAAAAAACGGCCCTATTAAATAGCCATCTATTATTCCGCACCATACATTTATTTTTTGTGGATGTTGTGTGTGAGTTTCCCGCACCCAATTCGGATTCTCATCTGACCAGAAACGAAAATTTTGATTATTAACTTCTCCCGTTAAGGTAAAAGTTGCCTCGTCTGTGAAAACAATTTGATAAGGGAAGATGGGCCGGACATCTATTAGTGCCATCATTCTTTCACAGAAATGTATACGACGCTCCTCATCTCCGTTTTGCAATTCTTGAACGTATTGCAATTTATATGGATGGAACTTGTTCTTCTTTAAAATTCTCCAAACCGACATGGGAGCAATATCGTGAGTTTGAGCGACTCTCTGAACACTAGAATTGGGATCTTCAATAAATGTCTGCAGAACATCAAGTTGTTTTTCTTCGTTGGTTGCAGACAATGGTCTTCCTGACTTAGAGCGATTTCTTACGCTACCAGTTTGTCTAAAACGTTCTATTGTTTTTAACACAGTGGACTTATTAATTCGACGGTTCGGATACGTGTCATTAAATAATCGAACGACATCAGAGAACGATCTTTCGTTATCACCCCATCCACGCATCATGAGGATAGTGATTCTTTCACGTTCCGACAAGTCGCCAGCCATTTTTAAAACGTTTAATTTTAATTAATCGTACGTTGTATTTGGACGATAACAATTAATTTCTGCTTGCTCAAAGCTGAAGTTAGAAGGTGCTCGTTCTTTGATAGCTTTATACATTCTTAGTTGAATTTTAAATGCGAGTTAGACTGCATGTAGTGCGTCACATAGCGGTAAATGAAGGAACTAACGAGACGTTTCATACACGTTTTATGGAGCAATTTTTTGGCAATTTGACTTCAGCGAAATATGAGGATATGTTGAGGAATCGATCTTGCCTTAGTTAGCTGGATCACACACACAACAGATGCAAATCCGAGCGAGTAACCTCCATGTAGTACACCTTGGATAATGTTAATACCGGCGCTACTCTATCATTCAACCCTCATAACTCCCAAAGTACTTAATAAAAATGAATATTATTATAGTGTTTTGGAAAGCTCTTGAATTAAGCTATAAGAATATGCAATCAAATGTAGGGGGTGTCATTTAAAAAAGTCAATGTGACCTTGACCTGACCTTGACGACGCCATCCAAGGTCAAACTGATAGAATCAGTATATAGATCTTCCTAAACCCTACAACTTTTGTTGGAAACACTTTTCTGTAAAACGTATATTTTCCGAGATATTTAGGGGTTTCCACACTTTTGGTAGACCCTGTATATATATATATATACATACCAATCGAAGAACATAATTTGAACAATACAAACTATTTTAATAATTCTAATAATATACACGGTGGGCCATTTTAATCGATGCACTCGAATATCTCGAAAACAGTACTCTCCAGAAAGAAATGTTTCAAACAAAAATTGTAGGGTGTGAAGGGGGACATAAGATGGTAGCATTGGTTTGACCTTGGAAAGTCATTTGAAGGTCACATAAAAGTCACCTTCAATTTCTTAAATTGAACCCACTATTTTTCATTACATATTCTTGTCGCTTATCTCGAGAGCTTTCCAAAACACTACAGACAAATGTTTTTTCATTAAGTACTATTTGAGTTATAAGGCTTCAAAGTTTGCAGTACTTATATAAAATGCAAAATATCTCGTAAAATATTTAGTTTTCGGTAGTCTTACCCTAATACTTTTATGCACAGGATAATGAGACAAAACTATTGGTACAAAGAAAACGCATGATTGTTTATAACAAAAAGTGCATTGCAAATTACACATTTTTTATTATGATACAAAGAACTGTTGGTCGTTTCCAAAGAACCGGTTTAATTAAAGATGCGCCTACATCTGGAAGACCCAAAAATGCTAGTAATGACGAAAAAGCTTTAGATGTTCTTCTAACAGTAAACGATAATCCCCATACATCGGTCTCGAAAGCAGTTCAAGAAAATGATATTAGCGCAACATCAGTCCGTCGAATTTTGAAAAAGCATCACTATCATCCTTACAAAATACATCTAGTCCAGGAGCTATCCGAAGACGATTATGACAGAAGAATTGAATTTTGCGACACAATGATGACACGACTTGCTGATAATCATCAGTTTTTCAACTGGATCTGTTTTTCTGACGAAGCAACATTTGAGTTAAACGGTTCTGTAAATCGACAGAATATGAGATATTGGGCAAATGAAAATCCGCATTGGATGAGAGACAGTCACACGCAGTATCCTCAGAAGGTTAACGTTTGGGCCGGAATAATCTTAATCGTATTATAGGACCATTTTTTATTGAAGGAAACATAAATTCTCAAAATTACTGCAATTTGCTAAGAAACCAAATGATACCGGCTATTGAGGATATTGCTGGAGAAGCTTTCCACAATGTTTGGTTTCAGCAGGATGGGGCTCCGGCTCATTTTTCTCTGGAAGCTCGAAATATTCTCAACAATGTTTTTACTGATCGATGGATTGGTAGAAGAGGCACAATAGAATGGCCACCGAGATCACCAGATCTGACCCCATTAGACTTTTTTTACTGGGGGTATTTAAAAACAAAGGTCTATGAGACTAGGTCCGAAAATTTAGAAGAGTTGCGGGAAAAAATAGTGAACGTTTCCAATTCAATTACGCCCGATTTTTTAACTAATGTTATCGATACGTTTTACGTTCGCTTAGGACACTGCCTAGTTGTCGAAGGACATCAATTTGAACATTTGATACAATAATTAGTATTTTTATTCCTTCACATACACCAGTGTTCCCATCCTAGTCTTGCCTTAGTTGGCCGGACACGCTAGCGTTCTTGCCTTAGTTGGCCGGACACGCGCACACGCGCGGGCGCGCGCGCACACACACACACACACACACACACAACAGAGAAGGTTTGGAGTCATGAAATACGGCGGAAGTGACGAACTGCGGGGTCCTTATCTCTGTGTGACACACACACACACACACACACACACACACACACACACACTTAGGAACACGCGTGCTCGCGTGAAGTTTTATCTTTCTTCTGTTGTCGCCGTGGGCCCTCCCTATCGCAAAATCTCAATAGAAATGTTTAAATAATCATAACTCTGCGAAAAAAAATCGTAGAGACCTCGGCGATCCTGCGTTGTTCTCGTCTCGGAAAGCCCTTTCGAACGAGCTCTCACTCGACCCCACATTTCATTTAAGATTTTTTGGCCCCCTCCTTCCCCCGCCCCCCGGAGGTATGGAGAAGGGTGTTTTTGTGGTTAAATAATAGAATTTGTAATCCCTGTAAATTTGTATCCCTATAAATTTCAATCTTATATTACAAACCATTCAAAAATTATTTAGGTGGCCCGGAACTTTTGGCGGGCACTGTATATACAGGGTGGGCAAACTATAATAAAGTATTTCTTCATTGAGTACTTTTCGAGTTATGAGGCTTGAAATCATTTCTTAATTTTGTATAAACCGTAAAATATCTAATAAAATATTCATTTTTCGATTATCTTGCTTTAATATTTTTATGTACAAAATAATGAGAGGAATCAATTGGTATAAAGAAAACACATAGTTATTTTTAAGAAAAAATATGTAATTTGCAATTAACAATTACATATTTTTTCTTTGAAACAACTATGTGTTTTTTTACACCAATTGATTTCTCTCATTATTTTGTACATAAAAGTATTAAAGCAAGATAATCGAAAAATGAATATTTTACTAGATATTTTACGGTTTATACAAAATTAAGAAATGATTTCAAGCCTCATAACTCGAAAAGTACTCAATGAAGAAATACTTTATTATAGTGTTTTGGAAAGCTCTCGAGATAAGCTACACGAATATATAATAAAAAGTAGGGAGTTTTATTTAAGAAATTGAAGGTTACCTTTACGTCATCTTCAAATGACTCTCCAAGGTCAAATCATTGCCACTATCTGATGGCTCCCTTCAAGCCATACAACTTTTATCCGAAACATTTTTTTGATTTTTCATTATTTTCCGAAATATTTGAGTGGATCACTTAAAATGGCCCACCCTGTATATATAATTGGATAAATAAAATTTAATATAAAAAAATAATTTACCATTTTGCGCCTGTTGTTCCTTCTCTTCTTGCTGCTGCTGCTCCTGCTGCTGTTGCTGTTGTTGCTGTTGTTGCTGTTGATGCTGCTGCTGTATATACAATTGCAGCTGCTGGTGGAACAATTGTTGATGCACCATTCGGCATCTCTTGGAGAGCGAGCGCGCCCATTTTTGCATTGATTTCCTCTAAAATTTAGAAAAATTAAAAAGATGAATTTCTTAGTATTTTTTTATACAGTAAAACATTTTGTGTTAAATTTAACATATTTCACATGTTCCAATTTATTCACTCTAATTTTAATGTTAATTTAACAGAAGGCAAATATGTAAATAAATAACAAGTAATATGTAAAAAATTAACACAAAAATGTAACATTTGAACGTTATTGTGTTGTTTTTAACTCTTAGAAACGGTGAATATTAACTCAATGTAGAAGTCAAAATAACACAACGACAATATGTATTACATTAACATAAAAGTATGTTAAAAATTTAACACAAAAATTTCTACACAAGAAAAATCTACAGAAATACCAAATGTTTTTTACCGTGTACAAATATATAATGATTTACTTACGAGCCATTATGTTGACGTTCAGTTCAAATTCGTTTATCGCCGTTCTTTCGTGTACTGAGAATGAGGCACACTCGGCATTTGTTTATATATGTGCCTTGTGAAACCTTGGTGTTGAAGAGACTATCACGATCCCGATTGTGAGTTAGTATTTAAAATTTTTATATATCTTTATGCTTTTGACTTTATCTTCTTTTATTCACTCTTCTTTAATTCTTTGTTTCTGCTTATTTTTTATTTCATAATGTGCGATGAATTAATAAAAAAATCTAAGCGAAGCTTTTCAGAGTATTGGCTCAATGATGAGCGTATTAATTGTTGGATACGTAAAGTACCTTTTGATGAAAGCTTATATCATTGCACAATATGCAATAAAAATATTTCGTGCAATACGCATGTTTTGAGACATGCGAATTCTGCGACTCATAAAAATAATATTAAGAAAATAATATTAAGAAAATAATTCTCATCTCATCTTACTCATAAAAATAATATTAAGAAAATAATATTAAGAAAATAATTCATCTCTATGCACTGATGAAAATAATAATAAAAATGTAGATAAAAAAATATCAGAAAAATACAAGTTTCAACAACAGTGGCAGAGATAGAATTATTTAAGCCATGGTTGCAAAAAATATCACACGACAGAAATTCATTTTTTTGTTTATTTTGCGATAAATCTATGAAAGCGGATTTATCCAAAATATATCGTCACGCAGAATCCAAAGCACATTTAGAAATATGTAAAATTAAAGCAGAAACAAAGATTATAACAAACGAAAATGTAGCAGATGATTCACTTTCGTTTAAAGAACGAAAGAAAATAGCAGAAATTAGATATGCTGCATTAATTGCTGATAAAAATATTTCGCATCAAACGGCAAAAGAAATCCTCAGTTTTTTCCAACATATAGGAGAAGATCCTAATGTGTTAAAAAGCATGAGCATGAGCCGAACAAAATGTAGAAACATTATTACAAATGTTTTGTGCCCGGTCGAAACAGATCGTGTCGTCAATAAGCTTCAAAATACAAAATTTACAATTTTTATTGACGAAACATCTGATGTAACAAATAATAAATGGATGACTTTTCTTGTTCGATACGTTGATCCAGAGACATTAGATATTCGCTCACAATTAGTCAAATTAATCGATATTGATGCCAAAGATTCAAGCGCAGAAAAGTTGTTTGAGGCATTTAAATGTGAAATGTGGAAATTACAGATACCGTTTTTAAATATCGTAGCCTTATCATGCATCTGTTATGACAGGAAAACATTTATCGTTTTAAAAAAAATTTTGGAAAAATGTGTCCACATTTATTAACATTTTCATGCCCATGCCATTTTTCTGCATTAGCAGCGCATGCGGCCTGTTCCAAAATGCCTTCAGATTGCGAGGAATTTCTAAAAAAAGTTGCTACTTATCTCAATAGCAGTCCAAAACGTACAGCTATTTTTCGTGAATTTTGTGAATGTTTTCAAGAAACAAATCGCAAAATATTGAAATTATGTGATACGCGTTGGCTTTCACACTATTTATGCATCAAAAGGCTTCTTGAATCTTGGAATACAATTAAATACTTTCTTACTGAAATGGTTGTAAGTGAAAAAACAAATTCTGGAGAATATCTATTATCTATGATGGACAACGTAGAGATGCAAGCTCATTTCCTGTTTTTAAAATACGTTCTAAATTTCTTTAATGCATTTAATGCATTCTTTCAAGCATTAGAAACAAGGATTCATTTATTACATCCAAAATCTAGAAACTTTCTTTTCCAAATCTGTCGAAATTTTTTAAAAGAAGAATATTTAAAACCATTTTCTACAAATATTATATTCTCACTAAAAGAAAATCAAAAAGTTATAAATGAAATTATTTTGGGATCAGAATGTGAAGAATATCTAAACGAATTAACACTTAAAGGTCACATAAACATAGTTAAAATTGTTCGAGAGAATTGTTTAACATTTTATGTGATTGCTGCGGAAGAAATTCATAAAAGATTACCCATAAACAACATGTTTTTATCAAAGTTACAAGTTTTTCGACCATACATAACTTTATTTGATAATAATAGAGAAACATCATTCAATGATGTTTCTTTTATAGCTAAAACTATTGGCTGTTTTGATGAAAATGGTTTGAAAGAAGAATGGATTGCTTTACCATTAGATTTTACAATGGAAGAAAAACAAAACTTTTCTAAATTAAATTTCTACAGTATGTGGAAAAAAATTTTACAAAATCGACACAATAATTTTACTAAGTATCCTAATTTAACAAATGTTATAAGTACTATAAGATCTCTTTCAAATTCAAATGCCGATCCGGAAAGAATGTTTTCTTTTTTAAATAATTTAAAAACGAAAAACCGTAACAAGTTTTCGTCAACTACTATTAATGCTATTTGTGTATTTAAATCGACATTAGAAACGAGGGGCGAAACAGCTATAAAAATGAAAATTGACAAAAAGCATTTATCTTTTATGTCAGCGGATAAATTATATGCTACCGCTACTAAGAAAAATAAAAATAATTTAAGATTACATGCTGCAGACCCTGACGTAGCTGACCGCTCCTCTAATTAATAATACATTTATTTATTATTTATTATTATTTATTATTATTTATTATTTATTTATTATTTATTATTATTTATTATTTATTTATTTATTATTATTTATTCGGACATTACGCTTGTATAAAACATCTTGTCTATCTAACGAACACCATATTTGCAGAAAGCAAGAATATGAAAAACATCTTGTGTGTGTGTGTGTGTGTGTGTGTGTGAGTGAGTGTGAGTGTGTCTGTCTGTTTAACAGATACCATACTTGTAAAATATAATGAAATAATGGAATGTGGTATAATAGGGCTTCAGGCGAAAATCCACATAAAAAACCTAACGCACCAGTGGTGATACCTCATGGGTGGTGTGGAAAATCGCACTATTTTTTTTAATTTCATATTTTAAATGTATAAAAAAATTAATTATATTTAATATATTATAAAACGTGTCCGTATATACAGGGTCTACCAAAAGTGTGGAAACCCCTAAATATCTCGGAAAATATACGTTTTACAGAAAAGTGTTTCCAACAAAAGTTGTAGGGTTTAAGAAGATCTATATACTGATTCTATCAGTTTGACCTTGGATGGCGTCGTCAAGGTCAGGTCAAGGTCACATTGACTTTTTTAAATGACACCCCCTACATTTGATTGCATATTCTTATAGCTTAATTCAAGAGCTTTCCAAAACACTATAATAATGTTCATTTTTATTAAGTACTTTGCGAGTTATGAGGGTTGAATGATAGAGTAGCGCCGGTATTAACATTATCCAAGGTGTACTACATGGAGGTTACTCGCTCGGATTTGCATCTGTTGTGTGTGTGATCCAGCTAACTAAGGCAAGATCGATTCCTCAACATATCCTCATATTTCGCTGAAGTCAAATTGCCAAAAAATTGCTCCATAAAACGTGTATGAAACGTCTCGTTAGTTCCTTCATTTACCGCTATGTGACGCACTACATGCAGTCTAACTCGCATTTAAAATTCAACTAAGAATGTATAAAGCTATCAAAGAACGAGCACCTTCTAACTTCAGCTTTGAGCAAGCAGAAATTAATTGTTATCGTCCAAATACAACGTACGATTAATTAAAATTAAACGTTTTAAAAATGGCTGGCGACTTGTCGGAACGTGAAAGAATCACTATCCTCATGATGCGTGGATGGGGTGATAACGAAAGATCGTTCTCTGATGTCGTTCGATTATTTAATGACACGTATCCGAACCGTCGAATTAATAAGTCCACTGTGTTAAAAACAATAGAACGTTTTAGACAAACTGGTAGCGTAAGAAATCGCTCTAAGTCAGGAAGACCATTGTCTGCAACCAACGAAGAAAAACAACTTGATGTTCTGCAGACATTTATTGAAGATCCCAATTCTAGTGTTCAGAGAGTCGCTCAAACTCACGATATTGCTCCCATGTCGGTTTGGAGAATTTTAAAGAAGAACAAGTTCCATCCATATAAATTGCAATACGTTCAAGAATTGCAAAACGGAGATGAGGAGCGTCGTATACATTTCTGTGAAAGAATGATGGCACTAATAGATGTCCGGCCCATCTTCCCTTATCAAATTGTTTTCACAGACGAGGCAACTTTTACCTTAACGGGAGAAGTTAATAATCAAAATTTTCGTTTCTGGTCAGATGAGAATCCGAATTGGGTGCGGGAAACTCACACACAACATCCACAAAAAATAAATGTATGGTGCGGAATAATAGATGGCTATTTAATAGGGCCGTTTTTTTTTGAAGAATATTTGAACGCTCAAAGGTATGAGAGATTACTTGTTGATCAAATAATTCCAGCCATACAGAATACTTTTCCAAATAATTTCCAAGAAATATGGTTTCAGCATGATGGAGCTCCTGCTCATTTTGGTGCAGGACCACGTCGTATTTTAAATGAGACTTTTCCGCTACGGTGGATAGGAAGAAGGAACGGAAATGAGGGAGGAGAGGATTGGCCACCTCGGTCACCAGATCTAACTCCTCTTGATTATTATCTATGGGGATATCTGAAGAGTAAGGTTTACAGAACAAAACCTAAAACCATTCACGAATTGATACAGCGAATAAGGGATGAAATGGCTTTGATACCTTTTGAAACGAATCGTAAAGTCATTTCTACATTCTACCAAAGATTAGCATATTGTCAGGAAGTAAATGGCAGCCACTTTCAGCATTTACTTTAACACATTGAAACACATTTGCAATCGTTTGGTGCAACCTAACCTGATCTCTGTATACACGCACCGCACGCACGCACACGCACACATTTCGAACAATTATTATGATAAATGAGCATCCACAAATTTATTTACTGTTTACTATGTCGATTGCTTTCCAGGTCTTTAAATGCTCGATTGTAATTTGGTTGGGTCTTTGCTTTTGCTGACTGGATCCACGACCGATCTTGCCTTAGTTAGCTGGATCACACACACAACAGATGCAAATCCGAGCGAGTAACCTCCATGTAGTACACCTTGGATAATGTTAATACCGGCGCTACTCTATCATTCAACCCTCATAACTCGCAAAGTACTTAATAAAAATGAACATTATTATAGTGTTTTGGAAAGCTCTTGAATTAAGCTATAAGAATATGCAATCAAATGTAGGGGGTGTCATTTAAAAAAGTCAATGTGACCTTGACCTGACCTTGACGACGCCATCCAAGGTCAAACTGATAGAATCAGTATATAGATCTTCTTAAACCCTACAACTTTTGTTGGAAACACTTTTCTGTAAAACGTATATTTTCCGAGATATTTAGGGGTTTCCACACTTTTGGTAGACCCTGTATACAGGACATGTAACATATATATACAGGATGACCCATTTTAACTTAGGCAGCCAAATAACTCGAAAAATAAGCACACTACGAAAAAATGGTTACAATCAAAATTTCGTCATTTAGAGGGGGACGTACAATGACGTTAAAATCAGCCCCCCCACCCCTCCCCCTGGGCGGTGAGTGGGGGCAAGTTTGAAATCTTAAATGGGAACCCCTATTTTTCATTGCATATTCTTGTAGCTTATCTCGAGAGCTTTCCAAAACACTATAATTAAGTACCTTTTTATTAAGTACTTTTTGAGTTATAAGGCTTGAAATAATTTCTTAATTTTACATAAACCATAAAATATCTAGTAAACCATTCATTTTTCGATTATCTTACCTTCATACTTTTATGTACAAAATAATGAGAGGAATCAATTGGTGTAAAGAAAACATACAGTTGTTTTTAAGAAAAAATATGGAATTGTTAATTGCAAATTACATATTTTGATTCTAACCATTTTTTCGTAGTGTGCTTATTTTTCGAGTTATTTGGCTGCCTAAGTTAAAATGGGTCACCCTGTATATATATATATATATATATATATATATATATATATATATATATATATATATTATAAATATATTATACGTTTATGTATATACATATTTATATATATTTGTAACAAAAATAAAAAACATAAAGAAAAGCTGGGAAAGAGAAACATTGAAATATCGAAGAGCGAGGCTCGCTCAGCAGCGTTCCGCGTCGCGCGTCGCCCGTCGTTTTCGTTGCTTGCTTGGTAAGAAGGAGACAGAAAACTGTATTCTGTCCTCTTCTTTTAGCCGAAGCTCGCCGAAGCGCCGAGCTCACACGTACGCTTACGCATACATCTCCGTTACCCTCTCCACTACGCGTGGCATGTTGCTTGCGGAGATAATCTTACATCCCTGATCCATGCTTTTTCCCCGGGCGACCTCGGTGAGAAAGAAGTCTGTCGCGTTCACATATGTATATCTGCGTATAACGAATAATTAAGTATCGTGTCTAATTACCGTTACTAATTATCTCGCGGAGTAAACCGTGCGTGTGTGTGTCGCGTTGTTAAGACTTTGTTCCCGGATGACCGCTCTAGGAATAAGATCGGTTGGAAAACATTCCGTCGAGCTCTTATAATAATTGCATAAAATCTCATTCGGTAATTAATTCGACTAAATTAAGCGGATTAACGGAAAGTGATTTGTCGTTTCGCGAGTATAAACGAGCGATAATAAATCGGCAGCGATTATTGCGAGACGTAAAATAAAATATAATAAATATTATAATATAAAATTTTAATAAATATTTTATATTTATTAATAACAATTGTACTCGGCAGTGTTTATTCTCGTGTGTCGAGTGAAAACCTTTGTCCGGTAATTATTCCTTTCCTTCCCAAAGTCGTGAATAAAAATCCTTCTTTCACGGTAGAGAGAGAGAGTAAAAAAATCGCGAGATAAAGCGAGATCTTCGCGAATATAAAAACGGAATTCGCGAGTGTTCGCAGTGAGCTGTCGAAATTCCGATATAAATTAACAAAGTCAATTGATCCGCGCGTGACGTGGGTGAACATTCCCATAAATTGAGAATAATATTAAAGTGTAGTGACGACGTAGAAAATAAAACGTCGTTGTTGCAGTGTGACAAAGGTCGGCTTCGATCAAACCGAACGACCTAGTTGCGCAAGTGTAACCCGACACTGGGTAGTGTTACGCCGCCGCGATAAGCAGTGACGGTGGCGTAGTTGGTCGAAGTGGTGTGAGGCGACGGAATATTCCGCTGCGCATCGACGTAGACCACATCAGGAGTGTTCAAGCTGAGGATCCCGAACCAGTGACGCTCAACCTGTGGATTCAGGACATCTCCAGGATTTCTAGAGTCGAAACCCTTGTTCGTTGGCAGTCAAACGAACTGGCGACCGAGATAAATACGGTAGAATTAGAACCTCCATTAACCGAAAATCACGAGTTCTCTTCATCGTCCGGTCACAAATGGAGGTGCCAATCCTACCGTAATTATCTCGGTCGCCAGTTCGTTTGACCACCAACGAACAAGGATTCCGACGCTAGAGACCTTGGAGATGTCCTGGATCCACAGCTTGAGCACCCCTGGTATGGTCTATGCCAATGCGCAGTGGAATATTCCGTCACCTCACACCACTTCGACCAACTACACCACCGTCGCTGCTTATCGCGGTGGCATAACACTACCCGGTGTCGGGTTACACTTGCGCGACTCGGTCGTTCGGTTTGATCGAAGCCGACCTTTGTCTCACTGCAGCTACGACGCTTTATTTTTGCGTCGACACCACACTTTATTTTATTCTCAATGCTACGAGAATATTCACCCACGTCACGCAGATTAATCGACTTCGTCAATTTACGTCGGAATTTCGATAGCTCGCGTTGAACACTCACGAATTCCGTTTTTAGAATCGCGGATGCTTTATCTCGCGATTTTCTTTATTCTCTCCCTACCGCGAAAGAAGATTCTTAATTCACGACTTCGGGAAGGTAAGGAATAATTACCGGACAAAGGTTCCCACTCGATACACGAGAATAAAAGACTGCCGGCACAATTTTATTAATAAATATAAAATATTTATTAAAGTTTTATATTATAATATTTATTATAATATTTTATTTAACGTCTCGCAATAATCGCAGCCGAATTACAATCGCTCGTTTACACTCGCGAAACGACAAAATCACTTTTCGTTAATCCGCTTAATTTTACCGAATTAATTACGGGATACGATTTTACGCAATTATTATAAGTACTCGACGGACTGTTTCCCATTAGATCTGACCTCGATGGTAGTCGTCCCGGGAAGGAGCCTCGATCGCTCTCCGCGCTCGCTGATATGTATAGCCTCCCCACTCTGGCCTCGCGCGGCCCAGCGGCTCGACCGTAGCTCCGCCCATTCTCGCATGTGCCATGTACATACTCGGTGTTGCAACACTCTACGGTCTATCATGCGCATAGATACATGTTTCTAATGGCTAGGGCTAATTAACAATCAATCAAATAATTAATTAACGCTAACTAAATAATCATATAAAATATAATATGGCATAAATATGCCTCGGAACGATTCTAAGTCGCTCGCTCTAGCTCTACGGACCTCAAAAGCTAAATAATAATTAAGTAATAGAATCAAATAAAATAAAATAAATAAAATTATTTTCATTCGCGCTCTTATGCATACGCTGAACGCACTAGTGCTCGCCCTCTCGAGGTTTAACAAAAATAAACATTTCTCGCACGATTCCGTTAATTCCGCACGCATCTGACCTTAAATCAGTCAAAATAATATGTTTGCTTTTTTTCTAAAACACGACAAAACGTGTTTTTTCGCGCGCAATATTCATCCGCGCTTGTCTAAAGCCAAAATAAACGAAAATAAATATTTCCTATATATGCACTTGCGCATGTGCACTATCTGCACCGAGTGCATTTTTTGCCGAGATGCCTTATTTGGCATGTCTGATAACTAAAATACATAATTACGGCATGGCCCATTCACTTTGCGCCTGATGCCACAAAATAAAATAAAATGGTTTCGCCGCTTATACTAGTCGGCTCCATACTCATGTCGAGTGCACTTGTCAAGACTAACTTAAAACAAACAATTCGCGAGATATGTGTATCCCGCGTCAAAATAGACTAAGATAAAACATAATATTTAATTATCTGCACTCTGCACTTCAAATGCAGTCTTACTCGTCATGTACCCCGATAAGCGAGGACATTGTTTTACGGCTCTTTTAGTCGCGTCCGTGAACGAAAAAGCACATAATGTGAAAAATAAATCTATTGCTTCGGCAATGGAGAAAAATCAAATAAAATGTCAATTAATAATTAACGCCCTTATTGGCACGGGATACATCATATCATGTGAAAATAATAATTATGCTCGAACAATTCGTTCCGCTGGATGTATCTTCTACAACGCTTACGCAAAATACAATTAATTAATATTACGCGAGATTAATAAATCTCAATCGTGGGATAAGTGTCCCATGAGTGTCTTTAGCTCGGGAGATGCTTTTAAGCATCTGCACTAAGTGCACTTTTGCACTTTTTTCCAAGTATGTCTTGGATCGTGTTTTGGCACTTATTAAACATGTTCGCATCGAAAATTTTCGTTTCTGTAGGACTTTACAATATTAGCCCTACAGTATCGCACTTAAAGCTAAATCAAAATCTTTTTCAGGTTAAGTTGTGACCGAACAGTGGAGAGAATTCGTTTGAGAGACCCGAATCTATCGGTAAGCAGAGGTTCACAATCCTACCTTTGTTATCACAGTCGCCAGTCCGTTTATCCCTACAACGGACAAGATGTGCGGAATCCTCCTTCCTGGACTGGAATTCTGGCTCTGGGTTGAGCACCTATGCCGCGGAGTCCCAAATTGAGCACCACTGTGCGACACTCACTGACAAAGCCTCTTTGTTAAGCGGTGGGATTTTTCCACCGCCTCACACCACTGCGCGCACTACGCAACTGCCGAGCTCGGCTTCGTTTACGTAACGCGACCCGGTGTCATATTACGCGCTGCATCGTCGCTACCGCGATTTTTCCACTCGTGACGCACACAACTATTTACGCGCAATTATTACGGCAATTAACTTAATTAATTATTAATCACCGTTGGTCTTTTGTCCTTCGTCCTTCAGCTCGGTTACGACGGATGTCCCCTCTGATGAAGCACCGCCGCTGGATACTAATTATTTCCCTGTCTTTGTTTCAGATCGCTAATTACAACGACCCTGGACAGCGGAAAGTTCGAAGATCCTGTTGACTGGCCTAGGAAACTCGGGATGGACTTCTGTGTGGCACGGAATAAAATCGAGACACTCACTGTTTTATATTTTATATAAAAAATATTTATTCGAATAATAATTAAAAATTAATTATTCTTTACAGAGATCTCGATGGTTATCGCTCGCCGTTTATTACTGCATACGCGATAATAAGGATTAACGTCACGCGATGACGTACCGTTCAGCGGGAAACGTCGGATTATCGAGTAATTAATTTAATAATTAGCCGCACGGTTGATTAACTCACTTTGCTTTGTTCGGCTAATACGCATGTACCACGCGACGGACTATCTCTCTCTCGTTCTTATTCGTGTCGTAATCCCCGGGAGAAAGAGCCTGGAGAGCTCTGCGCGCTCGTCTATATAGGCTCCCCACTCTCGCTAGACAGGTCTCCCCACTACGCGGTGACTCCGTCTACTGTACCGAGCGCTCTATGTTCCAAGTGTCGCCGGTACATAAAATTAACATAATCATAAAAATAACTTAATATCTTCGCGTTTCGCGACAAATACTAATAATTAACATAATAATTAAAATTACCGCTAATGTACACTTTTTGCACTCGGCACATAAAAATTAAGAAAACGCAAAATTAACTTAGCGTGGCCGTTATTGGCGTCAAACTAAACAAAATAAATGCTTAATTGAAAAAGTGCACTCTTTGCACCAAGTGCACTCGATCTACAAAATCTCACCAATTAGCCTAAAATAATATATCTTCGCTTCTCCTAGCGAAATAAGCTAATTCAACTAAAAAGTCAAAATTTGCACCTTCGCGACTTTTCAGGTGCGCTTGGCTAAAATCTCTAAATAAAATAAAACTAACCACTGCAATTACTTTCCGCAGTAAAATAAATGATTTTAACTAAAATTAATAACTCGTACCTTACATGTGTGCTAATCGCACTTGGTGCGCTCGATTTAATAAAATGTTCTAAATCGACTAAATATTAAATAACACGACTCGGGAACAATACTCCGTCTTCGTCGCAACAAAAAATAAAATCTAACGTTACACGTACCAGACATGTGCCTAATGCACCACACGTGTGAGTCCAGGTACAGAAACTAAAATTATTCAAAACGCTTCGCAGATCGACCGGAGCTGTCTCACCGCATTATCCTATTATTCCGAAGGGTTTTCCCTAACTGCACTTTTTAAGTGCACTTTTGCACTTTGTGCACCTTTCATAAAAATAAAATCCTTGCGCTGTCAAACATGTTTCGCGCTTGGTCCGAACTCAAAATTCGCTCAAAAAATAAAAATCGAAAATAAGAAATTTATTCTCCACACTTAGACTCTATAACGCTAAGTCGCTCCACGGAGGAAGGATAAACAAAATCTCTAATTAAATGACTTCGCGTGACTCGACACTTAACTATGTTCGAGACGCGAACAGCAAAATAAATCAAAATCAAAATTAAGCTCCTCGAGCAAAATAAAATAAATCCAAGTAATTTCGCGTGACTCGACTCTTATACTAGCTCGAGAACGCGAACAAAATAAAATTAAAATAAAGAAAATTTCTTCCCTCGAGCAGATTGCTCTTCCACGTGTGCATGGCCGCTGCGCTATGCACACTTACTCCTAAAGATGCGGAAAAATTTAAAAGCACTGGACTTGTGCTCGGGAAGTCTCGCGGACTCGAAATAGACCGATTTCGGGAAGTGCACTTTTAATTACACTTTAGTGCACTCTGCACTTTATCCTTACAATCGCTCATTACGATATCCCGCACATTTTTGCGCATGGTCGGACAATTTTCTGACACTTGATCGCAAAATAATTGGCGCGCACGTATATCCACTAAGTTAGAATTAACCTAGCGGAAATCTACGCTAACGCAAGAGTCTCTACTAACGCCAGGACGGCCCTGGCTGTTGCTCGTCGATGGTACCGGTTGCCCTCCTCAAGCGGATGATCGGAGTCGTTTTTCCTTCTCCGTCCGTTCTATAGGAAACAGACTCGGTTACCATTCGAATCGAAGACATGGAATCTGACGACGCCCTCGATTCCCCTCTAGGACGTGGTGGGTTGGCTATCGGTTGCAAGGTCCTGAATCCGGCACGAGACTTCACTTCATCCAGGATGACCCAGGTCATGGCTCGTCGCCGCTGCTCGCTGCCCTTTTTAATCGAATAACAGGTGTCTTCTTCCCTGCTGAGTCCGTGTGGTAAGTTACAGAATCTGTAACCAGTTTCACAGGCGATCTTAGGATAGGCGATGTTCGCGACTCGTCGCTGCTGGTGGCGGGGAAATTTGCGGGTCGCACTATAACCTATAAAATACAAGTTAACTACTTACCCGAGGGAAATAGATGATAAGTCTAGCTCTAACAAGTAAGCCATGTATAAATAGCCTAGGTAGCGTAAAACACATGTAGAATGTATTAGCGATAAGAAAAATTAAAAGGTGCAAAAAGTGCACTTAAAAAGTGTAACTGCACCAAAGTGCAAAAAGTGCACTTAAAAAGTGTAACTGCACCAAAGTGCACCTAAAAGGTGTAACTGCACTAAAGTGCAGAAAGTGCACTAAAAAAGTGTAACTGCACTTGCAGCCGGTAGGAACGACCTCCCCAGCGGCGAGCACATCCCGGACATCACCAGCTAACCTCTCGAGAAAGCTAACACCGGTCAGGATGACAACCGATAAGATCGAGTATGGAAGAGGCTCTTCGGGAATCAAGGTTCCCGTGATCCGCCTCAAACGGGCGGAAAAACCAGGAAAGGATGATTGGGAGCCAACTCCATCAACGTCCGGAACCTGAAAGTTCCGCGAAAGACATTGAAATAAAGACTCGCACATTTAATTTAAGTACTTAGGATAAGATACTTACTCATCTGTATAATAAACAAACACTTACCTACCTTACTTATTGAAGCCGGCAGGGACGACATCCCCAGCAGCGAGACCACCCGGGTCATCACCAGGAAGCATCTCCGGAATGCTGACTCCGGTCAGGATGTCGACCTCGCCTGCAGCGAGAACACTCAGACCATCGCCGGCCAGCATCCCCATAAAACCGACTCCGGTCAGGATGATGATCGACACCGTCGAGTACCGGAGAGGTCCGTCGGGAAAAAGGATTCCCGTAATCCGCCTAAAACGGGCGGAACAGCAGCTAATGGATGATGGCGAGCCGAGACTGTCGACATCTAGAGGCTGAAACAAAGGAAAACGCGAGAGACATTAAAAACATCGCGTGCGTAGGTTATAAGGACCTAGATTAAGTTGTTTACTTGTAATAATAAAGATCTACTTACGTGTAACCTTAGAAAATAAGTTTATCAATAAACATCTGATTATAACCTTAGAAAGTAAGATTATAACCATAGAAACTAATTAAGATAAGTTGCTTACCGGAGTAAAGGAAAATGTATTTACCTTACCCGTATATCCATAGAAAATAAGATTATAACCTTAGAAAGTAAGATTATAACCTTAAAAACATATTTAACCAATAATATAGGATTAGAGGTTAGATATAGCGTTAAGAAGTGTATCTATAGCGTAAACAATGGCTAGATATGCGGAAAAACGCGTTAGAATTAAAGTACTATAAAAAGTGTAAAAAGTGCAGGTGCACAAAAGTGCAAAAAGTACACGAAAAGGTGCAGGTGCACAAAAGTGCAAAAAGTGCACGAAAAGGTGCAGGTGCACAAAAGTGCAGAAAGTGCACAAAAAAGTGTAGCTGCACCAAAAGTGCAGAAAGTGCACAAAGTGCACATAAAAAGTGCAGATGCGGAAAACGTGTATTCCGCGACGATACAAACAATGAACCTAAAAGTGCAGTTTTCGGACGCTTAGAAACTCGGAAAGTGCAACAAAGTGCACAAAAGTGCAGAACCGGAAAAAACTTAAACTAACGGCGCCACTGGGCGTATGGGCGGAGTCAGCCTAGTAGTGGGAATACCCATATATAAGCGTGTGCAGAGCCAGTCTCGAGGCTTTTTGCGAGCGTGCGAATTAGTCAGTAAAAGCTGTACCGCGTGCGATATAGTAAGTGCACGAGTATATAACTTCGTAGCGCGAGTTAAGTCCCTCTGGTAGACGTTAAAACTAATTAATTTCTTTAATTATACAGGGTGTCCCATTTTAATCCCCCACCCGAAATATTTTGAAAAGTAAATGTTTTAGAGAAAAATGTTTCAAACAAAAGTTGTTCAGGACAAAGGGGGCAATAATTGTGCATTATTGGTTCTGACCTTGAAGTCAATGTTCAAGGTTATTTGAAGGTGACATTGATTTTTTTAAATGGAAAGTCCTATTTTCGACACCGGATTTGGAAAGAGCGAGAAATTTTGCGTCCAAAATGGTACTTTATAATTTTTTTATGTGACCTTCAGAAGGTCAAATGTTGAATCGTCTGGAAGCTTTTTAACTTTAGATTCATGGGCAAACAAATACTTGGGTAGGACTTGGTGCCGACGAACTTTTACCATTTTGACCTTGAGGGCAATTTTTAAGGTCAACACGAATACCAATCCGGGATGAAAGACGTTTAATTCGAAAAGTCTGCATACCGCTGGCGTTAGCGTCATCCAACATGCACCCCGCGGAGGTCGCACAGTCGGATTTGCATGCCTTCGGGGTGCTTGCATTTTGGAGAAGGTATGTCTGGAGAGGGGGAGGGTAGGGTGAGGAAGGGTGGTTCGGGGGGGAGGGCGCAGCCCCCTGATTCATAATTTGAAATGATCTGAAATGAAAATGAGCATTCGCTTTCTCTTACCCTCGCATGTAGACTGACACCAATCCAATCCCATCAATCCAATCCCATCAATCCAATCTCTCCAATCCATCCAATCCAATCCTATCAATCTCAGTAATCCGATCAATCAAATCCGATCTGTTCAATCCGATCAATCCGATCAACCCGATCAATCCAATTCGATCAATCCGATCAATCCAATCCGATCAATCCGACCAATCCATTCCGATCAATCCGATCAATCCAATCCGATCAATCCGACCAATCCATTCCGATCAATCCGACCAATCCATTCCGATCAATCCGACCAATCCATTCCGATCAATCCGATCAATCCAATCCGATCAATCCGATCAATCCAATCAATCCAATCTGCATCCGTACATCTGTTAGTTCGTGCATTTCTGCATTCGTGCATATGTGCAGCCACACATTTTGACATTCCTACATTCCTACATTTCTGAATTCGTATTTTTCTGTGATTGTGCATATCTGATTTTCTACGTTTTTGCATTCATACATTTCTGCAATTACACGTTACTTCATTTGTACATTCATGCATTGCTGCAATGGTTCATACCTGCATTCATGCCTATGTGCATTCGTACTCTTCTTCATTTGTACATTTTTCATTCGTACATTTGGTCATTCCAACATTTCTCCAGTCCTACATTCCTGCATTCGTATTTGTCTCATTGTTTTTTTTAATTTAAATATGTTTCGTTTTCTTCCTTACATATCTTTCAAAAAAGATTAGGAATAGTTCATCCAAGAAATTTAATTTCTTTAAGTATTTATTTGTATTTAACGCTTCGTTTGTTAGTTTTGTGTATAACATTAGCTATTATAATTTTTTTTTTCATTTGACAACGTTCGCCAGTATTCTTAACTTTGCAATCAAATTTCTTTAGTTTCTTTTTTCGTAAATACAATCATGTCTGATTATTTGCCAAATGAAATTGTGGACATGATTAAGATTATTGGAGAAGCTAGGAGTAATTATTCTCTAGCCGAGCGTCTATACGCCCAGAAATTTCCAAATAGGCGACACCCTGATAGGAGGACAATGCAAAGACTTTGCACAAGAGCCGAGCAAGGTATTTTAAAACGAGTGCGTAAAAAAACAGGTCCTGCTGAAAGAAAGTCGGTAACAGTTTTGGCTGCTGCAACTGTAAATCCTCAAATTTCTACGAGACAAATTGAAAAAGACCACGGTATACCGAAGTCAACGGCGAACCGAATTTTCAAATCGAACAAATTTCACCCTTATCATATCCATATGACACAGAAATTGGAAGAGGATGATTTTCCACGTCGTCTAGATCTGCAACTGGCATTGATGAACAGGTTCTATTCAGCGATGAAGCCACATTTACAAACAGAGGTGACGTTAATAGACATAAGTGTCACTATTATTCTGAAATCAATCCTCATTGGAAACGAAATAGAGAATTTCAACGACAATGGTCTATTAACGTCTGGGCCGGTATTGTAGGTGACTACATTGTAGGGCCATTTTTCTTCGAAGAGCATTTAAATGGAGCTAATTATTTAAATTTCCTACAAAATGAATTGCCACTCCTTTTAAGGTATGTACCGGGCAATACATGTCGAAGAATGTGGTTTCAGCAGGATGGGGCACCCGCTCATCGATCAAGACTAGTTAAAGAGTACTTAAATGAGCAATTTCCGAACAGGTGGATTGGCTTGGGCAGTCATATTCAGATTTGGCCTCCACGATCACCAGACTTGACACCGTTAGACTTTTTTCTTTGGGGTTACCTAAAGGAGAAGGTCTATGCAACAGAACCGACAACGGTAAAGGATATGAAAGTCAGGATACGAAGAGCATGCCAGGATATTACACCGGACATTCTTCGAAGTGTGAGAGAGTCGTTCAGCAATAGAATTAACCAGTGCATTCAGGTTAATGGAGCGGCATTTGAACATTTCAAATAGAATATGAACTGTAAGGTCTCGACACAAATGCTCTTGCCTTTGTTGACTGGATTGATTATTTAATCTTGCCTTTGTTGGCCGGACACACACACACACACACACACACACACACGCACGCACACACACGCGCGCGCGCGCGCGCACACACACACACACGCGCACGCACGCACGCACGCACGCACGCACTTACATACACGCACACGCACATACACACAGGTGACGGCAAGGGGAACCACCTGATCAAAGCACCCCGAAGACATGCAAATCCGACTGTGCGACCTCCGCGGGGTGCATGTTGGATGACGCTAACGCCAGCGGTATGCAGACTTTTCGAATTAAACGTCTTTCATCCCGGATTGGTATTCGTGTTGACCTTAAAAATTGCCCTCAAGGTCAAAATGGTAAAAGTTCGTCGGCACCAAGTCCTACCCAAGTATTTGTTTGCCCATGAATCTAAAGTTAAAAAGCTTCCAGACGATTCAACATTTGACCTTCTGAAGGTCACATAAAAAAATTATAAAGTACCATTTTGGACGCAAAATTTCTCGCTCTTTCCAAATCCGGTGTCGAAAATAGGACTTTCCATTTAAAAAAATCAATGTCACCTTCAAATAACCTTGAACATTGACTTCAAGGTCAGAACCAATAATGCACAATTATTGCCCCCTTTGTCCTGAACAACTTTTGTTTGAAACATTTTTCTCTAAAACATTTACTTTTCAAAATATTTCGGGTGGGGGATTAAAATGGGACACCCTGTATATGCGCGATAGTCCGATTAAAGTGTATTTCTTTTATTTTAAATATATTTTATATATTTTTGAAGAAAAGTCTTTGATTCTATCCGCGTGTGTGTAATCCTATCCCGATTGTTCCCTAAGGGCAAATAATTCGGGATCTCGCGTCTAACGGCGTGATTAGTCGATTAATCCAACGCGGATTAATTAGTCGGATTGCTCATAAACGACCGAGATTAAGCGCGTCGCGCGTATCAAGTGTCGATCGAGTGATCGAAGGGAGACGGGAGACACACGCAGTCGTGATCTCCGCAGTCTCTTCAGCCGCGAGCACAAGGGTATCGAATTACCCGTGTGATACCGCGTGTGCGTCATAGCTACACTGCGTAGCGAAAGACGAAATTGCGTCAGTCAACGTGCCGACAAAGAGTGGTGCGTATAACGACGCGTATCGAGTGTCGCATCAGCCGATGCGTACTTGCGATAAGAGTGACAGTGGAGTGAGTCGCGTACGCAGTAGCTCGACGCTGCGTAGCGACGGAAAGTTACTACAGTATCGCTCAACCTGGGGATCCGTCAACCATAGTGACGCTCAACCTGGGGATCCGAGCGACAGTGACGCTCAATCTGGGGATCCGCGAACCACTGATTCTTAACTCGGGAGACAACAACGCGATCAGCGCTGCCCGAAAAGGATACCTTGCTCGTAGTATAGGCCAAACGAACTGGCGACCGATAACAAACAAAGATAGGAACCTCAAATTCTCACGGTATTAAGAATTCTCTCCATTGCGCCCGGTCACATTATAACCTAAAAGATAGGAATATAACCTAAAAACATATAACTGATTACTCTAAGGAAATAGAGATTAAGAATAGCAATAAGACATGTATTATTAGCGTAGATAGTGAGTACATGTTGAAAGCATTAGGAATAAGTTAGGCTAAAAGTGCAGAAAGTGCACGCAAAAAGTGTAACTACACCAAAATGCAGAAAGTGCAAGAGAACACTAAAAAATGTAACTAAAAGTGCAGCAAGTGTGGAAAGTACACTTAAAAAGTGCAGATGCGAAAAACTATTTTGCGTCGACACAAACAATAAACCCGAAAGTGCAACATTCGGGACGCTAGAACATAAGAAAGTGCAACAAAGTGTACGAAAGTGCCGACGGCAAAAACCCGAACTAGCGGCGCCACTAGGCACTAGATAGCCCAGTAGTGGGGATAGCCCTCTAGTGAGAATACTAGTATATAAGAGCGTGCAGAGCCATTCTCGAGGCTTTTTCGCGCGCGATTACCAATAGCTTAGCTTGCGTATAGTTAGTGCGCGGCGATATTTAGTTGCGTCATGCGTAGTAAGTCCGTCTCGAAGACGTTGATTGTTTTTAATTTATTATTTTATACGCGCGAGAGTGTTAATTAAAAGTGTATTTCTTTATTTTAAAATATATTATTATATATTTATAAAGGAAAATCTTTGTCTCTCGTCCGCGTGAAACCTGATTCCAGCCATTTCCAAGTCTCAACGGATTCGGGATATCGTGTCTACCGACGCGAATAATTAATTATCTATCAAGGATTAATTACTCAAAGTGCGCATAAACGGGCGTGATAGAGTGCGTCGCGTATCTCACGCGTAGGACAAAAAAACAAAGCGAGACAGGATATACACGCAGTAGTAATCTCCGCCGTTTCATGTGCCGCGAATCACAAAGGTATCGAATTACCGGCGTGATATCGCATGTACGTCTTCGTTGCGTCAGCCGACGAACGAAGAGCGTTGCGTCATACGACGCGCCGACAAAGATAATGCGTGTTACGACGCGTATCGGGTGCTGCGTCAGCCGACGCGCACTTGAGATAAGAGAGACCGTGGTGTGAGTTATACGCAGTTGACTTACGCTGCGTAGCGACGGAAATTTATTACAGCGTCGCTCAATCCAAGGATCCGTGAGCCAGTGACACTCAACTTGGGAATCCGTCCGCCAATGACACTCAACCTGGGGATCCAAGTGACAATGACGTTCAACCTGGAGATCTGCGGGCCAGTGCCGCTCAACCTAAGGATCCGCGGACCATCAGTGCTCAACTTAGGGAATCACAACGCGGTCAATGTTGCCCGAACTACTCACCTTGCTCGTTGTAGAGGTGAAACGAGCTGGCGACCGTTAAACAACTAAAGATAGTGAAGCCGAAGGAACAACAACGGCACACGAGAGAAACACCCCAAAAGTCGCAGCTAGAGGCAGAGGCGAACACAGCGGCGACGACACCGCTGAAAAGGCGACCCCGGTCAGAGTTTCCGATATTGACGAGCACGCCGAAGACATCTCCCAGGGACAGGACGAATAAACTGACCCCGATCAGGATGACTACCGAGAAAGTGGAATTCCGCAGAGGACCTTCGGGAAAGAGAGTTCCCGTAATCCGCCTAAAGCGGGCAGAGGACACCGGAAAGGAGAACCAGGAACCCCTTCCGGGACCGTCTGGAATGCAAAATCCAGATTTCTTAAGTTAAGCATTTAAATATGCAACCGATAAGACTAATAAACTATAAGCGTTACCTCTTTAGAATAAGATTGTATGCTTTACTATTAATTTTAGTGTTATATTAACTATTTTACTTATTGTATTTTATTTACCTAGCGAATAGCGCATATGTAACCTTAAACATTATATATACTTATCCTAATTAATCTAAAAACTTAGGAAATAAGGAAAAATGTAACCTAACTAACCTAAACTTAGGAAATAAGGAAAAATATAACCTAACTAACCTAAAATAGTATAAGATGAGTAGAATAGGTTAGCAATAAAAAATAAGCAAAGTGCAAAAAAGTGCACAAAAGTACACCAAAGTGTAAAAGGTGCAGAAAGTGCATTGAAAAATTGCAGCTGTACTAAGGTGCAGTAAGTGCGCCTAAAAGGTGCAGCGCAGCAAGTGCACCTAAAAAGTGCAGTGCAGAAAGTGCACAAAGTGCACTTAAAAAGTGCAGAGCAAAAAGTGCAGAAAGTGCACAAAGTGCAGTTGGAAAAAGTGTAGAAAGTGCACTTAAAAAGTGCAGATACTGTAAAAACTGCGTTTTGCGAGGACATATGTAAATAACCGAAAGTGTAGAAATCGGGACACTAGAATATAAGAAAGTGCAAGAAAGTGCACAGCGGTGCACCAGCGGAAAAACCACAAACTAATGGCGCTACTATAGCATTGCGGCGTTAGAGTGGGGAGAACCCCAGTAGTGGGGAGACTATAAGAGAGCGTGCAGAGCGCGTCTCGGGGCTTTTTTCTTTGCGGGAATTCCTCGAACATAGTTAGATCGCGCGCGTACCAAGCTTATTTAGAAATAGGCTCAAGCGGCTAATTAGAGGTTATTTTTGTAAAATTAAGTCCGTCGCCGCGACGTTAAACCAAAGTTTCTTTTATGTATATTCGTGAGTATCGCGAGTGAAATGTATGTTTTCTTTTCATTAAATATATATTATTATATTTATATACTAAGGAAAATAGTTTCTTTGTCTGCACAACGACGTGTGGCGAGAACCCAATCCCTAAAATCCCAGTCGAGTCGAAGTGAATTGTAATTCGCGATCGAGTGTCGGGAATAATGGAACATCGTGCTAATCAGTGCGTGCTAATTAACAGCGTGAGATCGATAAAATACGCGCCAAGACGTGCGGGAAAGTATTGCGTCATCTCGCGTGAACAATGGAAGAAAGTGCGTAGCAAAGAAACGCGTAGTTCCTTTGTGTCGCGGTGACTACGTATCAAGGATATCGGGTTACCGAGAGCATTTCGACGCGCATTAAACAGTGTTGCGTCATACCACGCATTGTGGAAAAATACTGCCGAGCGGCCATTGTGCGCGAGTGTGGTGAGTGCGTATCACTTACGCAGCGCGCGGCCGTTACGCAGTGGAATAATCCGAGCAGTGACGCTCAACCGGCGGCTCCTGCGGATTTATCCTGAGCAGCGAAGCGCAACCAGCGGCTCCTGCGACGATTGCTAAGCAGTGTCGCTCAATCTACGTCTCCGGTGTCGAGTACCTAATACGGAGGCGAATCCTTGCTCGTTGGCTGGTTAAACGAGCTGGCAACCGTAAAACTGATAAGGTAAAACCCTCATAAATCATGGGAAAACGAACTCTCTCCATCGTGTCCGATTACAGTAGGAACCTCAAAATATCACGAGATAACGAACTCTCTCCATTGTGTCCGATCACACACTAAAGTGCAGAAAGTGTAGCAGGAACACTGAAAAAGTGTAGCTGCACTTGTGACCGGACGATGGAGAGAACTCGTGATTTTCGATTAATGGAGGTTCTAATCCTACCGTTATTATCTCGGTCGCCAGTTCGTTTGAGCACCAACGAACAAGGGATCCGACGCTCGAACACCTGGAGATGTCCTGGATCCACAAGTTGAGCGTCGCTGGTTCGGGATCCTCAGCCTGAGCACCCCTGGTTTGGTCTCCGTCAATGCGCAGCGGAAAATTCCTTGCCTCACACCATTTCAACCAACTACGCAACCCACGGTGCGCTCGCCGGGTTGAGTTACGCCGCCGCGGTAAACACCCACGGTGTTTACCGCGGCGGCGTAACTCAACCCAGTGTGGGGTTACACTCACTCGACACGCTCGAGCACTTTGTTCACCGCCGACCTTCGTCGCACGGTCACTACGACGCGTAATTTTGCGTCGTCACCACACTGTTTTTTTATTTTTATTTTCGAGAATATTCACGCACGTCACGCGCGGCTTTATTGACTTTGCCAAATATTTCCGGACTCGCGATAGCTCGCGTTGAACACTCGTGGAACCCGTTTCTTTACACTCGCGAATATTTTAACCCGCGGTTTTTCTTATTTGCTCCTTGCTGCGAAGGAAGTTTCTTTATTCACGACCTCGGGAAGGAAGGGAATCACTACCAAAGGCTATCACTCGATTCACGAGAATAAAACTCCGTTGGTCACTAATTTATTAATAAATATAAAATATTTATTAAACTTTTATTATTATAATAATATGTTATTATAATATTCGTTTAACGTTCGCGACGATCGCTGTCTACTTACGCTGACATCCTCGCGCGGTTAATTACTCTAACTCCGTGAGTGGGGTATACCTTAATCTGCCCACTGCCGGACCACGCTCGGAGCCTCCACCTCCTTCGTTCCACCCGCCCCGACCCCCGACTTCGCTCTCCGGCCGAATAACCTCATCAGGCTCGCCAAGCTACCGACGCGTAATTTTGCGTCGTCACCACACTGTTTTTTTATTTTTTATTTTCGAGAATATTCACGCATCACGGCTCTTAACCACGCAAGCTGGCATAACAGCATTAGGTTTTCTATTTCTCGCTGCGAAGAAGTTCTTATTCACGACTAAAAAATCACTACCAAAGGCTATCACTCGATTCACGAGAATAAAACTCCGGTCACTAATTTAAATAAATATAAAATATTTATTAAACTTTTTATTATTATAATAATAGTGTTTATTATAATATTTCGTTTAACGTCTCGCGACGATCGCTGTCTATTTACGCTCGCACTTTTACGCTTGACGAGAAATGACAAAATCACCTCCGCGTTAATCAGCTTAATTATGCCGAATTAATTACCGGATGTGACTTTCCGCAATCTATATGAAGCTCGACGGAATGTTTCCCGATCGATCTTTCTTTCGAACGGTCGTTTGGGCAAAACCACAATTTCTTGGTACGCGCGCACACTAATTAATACGCGGTATAATTAGATTCGCGATTAGACACAATACTCAACTATACTTTCTACACATATCGATATAGGTACGCGACGGACTTCTTGCTCTAACCGTAGTCGCCCGGGGAAAAAGCCTCGATCGCTCTCCGCGCCGGCTAATATAGCCTCCCCACTCCGGCCTCGCTCGGCCCGGCGGCTCGGCCATAGCTCCGCCCATCACCGCATGTGTCGCGTATACTTGGTGTTACGACACTCTACGGTTTACCGTGCTTACAAGTAAAAGCTTCTAATAGCTAGCGCTAATTAAATAATAGATACATAATTACTTAAGCCTAACTAATTAATTAAAATAAAATATAATATGGCACGGGAGTGCCTCGGAACGATTTCATGTCGCTCGATCCGGCTCTACGGGCCTCGGAACAAAATAATAATTATACCATAAAATCAAATAAAATATATTTACATAAAAATAAATTTACATAAAAGAAATTATTTTCTTCCGTGCTCTTATACGCACGCGGAGCGCAGTACGTGCTCGCCCTCTTAAGGGTTAACAAAAATTAAATTTTTCACGTGCAGTCTTCAATTTCGCGTGTATCTTCACCCAAATAACACAAATAAATGAATTTTCTTATTTTCACAAAACGTAATAAAATCGTGTTTATTCGCATTATGCTAATCCGCGCTCATATAACATAATAATAAACGAAAAGAAACATTTCCAGGATCTACACCTGTTCAAGTGCACTTTCTGCACCGAGTACACTTTTTCTTAAATTACCTTATTTAGTCTATCTTACATCTAATATACATAGAAAACATGGCTACGGGACGATCCCGTGACTTTGCGCCTAATACCACAAAATAAAAATAAATGTTTCTCCGCACGCGCCTAATCGGCTCTCTAGGTGCGACAGTCAAAATAAAATTTAAACGGATAATCCGTCAGATAGATACATCCCGCGTCTAAATAAACTAAAATAAGTTAATTTAATCGTTTGCACTTTTTTGCTTCAAGTGCACTTTTCTTTATCATGTACCCCGAGAAGCGAGGACATTTCTTAACGGCTCTTTATCCCGTCCATTAACAAAACAAGACAAACGAAAAATATCACATTATGTGAAAAATAAACTCTGTCGTCCAAGTGACGAAATATCAAAATAAAATCATTACTCAATAATTAATGCCCTTATTGGTATGCGATACAATATCCCTGAGAAATTAATAATACCACACTTGAGTATTCTCTCGCTATGTCTATATATATATAAGAACGCTACTTAATATTATATGGAATCGGAAAATCTCGCTCGGGAATAAGTGTCCCGTGAATGTCCATCGCCTGTACAATGTTTTTGAGCATCTGCACTTTTTTATTTGCACTAACAAGGAAAGGGTCGGAAGTGTCCCCCTCCGATTTTAATGAGCTTTGAATATGTTGTAGTCTAGATCAAAATAGGAGACACGTATTTTTTTATAAGTGCTGAGTCGGCCGTTAAGGGGGTGAAACACCTTCTTGAAAAAAATCGATTTTTTCATTTCTCAGCGGATACCGTCGAAGCGATAAGAGATATAAACAAAAGTTTCAAATAAAAGTTTTATGGTCTTTAATGTACTTCAAAATCATGTAATCAGATTTGTCGAAAATGTCATATTTTTCGAAATCCCCCCCCCTCCCTTTTAATGTTTGAAAATTTTTAAATTTGTCTCATAACAAAACTTATAGCTCATTTAACGACAAATTCAATCATATATAATAAAGTTGTATTCCGAAGTCATTATATATATGTATACGGAAATATTACATAAAATACCGTACATAATTATTGCATACAAGAATAACAAATATTCATGGTTGATATCGGTTACAAAGATGATGATCATGAAAGAAATGATTTATACAAAGGGATTTTTTACACCATGCGCAAGAAATTACAGCAATTTCACCGCAAATATCACATGTTGGTTTTAAATTAGTTTTGAAACAAAAATCTACTGGTGTATCAAATTCTTCTGGTTTCTTTTCTAAATAACCACTTTTATACCATGCATATTTGAATAAATTTTTAAACCTTGGTGATGAAAATTGATTATGTGTTAATGATTGTAATTTTAAAATATTGTTTCTTGAATGAAGCTTGACGTCAAGATCTAAAAGCATGATGGTATCTGAAAAATGTCTAACAAAATTTTTCCATAAACGAAAACCGAATACATCTAAAGGTTGTATTTTTCCCGTTGCTCCAGCTGGTATAGTTAACAAATTAATATTGTCTATAAAATCTGGTTTGTTTCTTTGAATTATATCAGGACAATGACCAGTCCAAGAATCTAATAATAACACTGATTTTGGTCCAACATTTGGAAAAAACACTTCTTTTATCCAGATCTCAAAATGATGCGATGTTAATTTTCCAGATTTTGATGCCATGACAAAGATATTATTATCTTTAAACATTGTTTCTTTTACTATTGGACCAAATGTTCCAGTAGGTTCTTTTAAAACAATAAACAGAGGCGATAATAATCTACCATCAGCTGAAACAATAGGTTGTATAGTATAACTATGTGTAGTTGCTGATATGGATTGTACTATGCGCTCTACTTTTTTAATACCAATAGGTGATAGTGAACGACCGGAATGAAATTCTAATTGAAATCCACTTTGGTCTGAATTATATACATTTTCAATTCCATATTGTATAATAGAAGATTTAACATTTTCGATAAATGACTTGCTTCGTGCTTCTAAATCTTTGTCTGACGCTAAATTTTTTTTTGTTATAAATTTTGTAATTTTTCTAGATACGATATTATGTGCAAGCTTAAACCTTTTTACCCATGATAATGATGCTGTAAACCCAAGTAGATTTACTTCCTTCTGTGCGCGAAGAGCCCATCGAGCAATATCAATGTCATGAATAATTATTCCCTTTTCAATACCTTCATGGAATTTATTTAACGTATATGTTGAAATTTCTTTCAGTTTATCAAATCTGTTGCCACCTTGATTTACTTGCTGCTCCCATCTTCTTAATTGACGTAATGACGTGACTTTCCGAAATCTATTTCTTATAGATGCAAGAGTTCTTGACTTTTTTGTTCCACTTCTCCATAACTCTACTGCATTTCTTTTATATTCTATTGGTACAGAATCCGCAACACATTCAATTTCTTTTACAAAATATGTGTCTTCTTCTCTTTCTTCATCAATTACAGGTTCTACTTCAGGTATATCAAATTCGTTTTGAAAATCTAATGATGATTCTTCATAAACTTCAAACGCTTCTTCATACATTGATCGAAGCATATTTTCCATCATGTCTTTTGTTTCATTTTCATCTGTTGTAACAGGACTTTCTGGGAATTCCCCAGTCATATACAGTGCAGTGTATAGCAGTACTGCTACATTTCTTGGATTAAACATTATCTAAAAAAATTATTAACATTATGTATATTTGTTTTATAAATATTAGCAAAAAAATACTTATTAGCAACAAAAATATTTTATTATTTAATGCGTATTAATAATTTGTTACGTTTTCCGAGTTTCATGAAAAATAGAACAGTTTTATCACATAACTTAAATAAAGTAATAAAATATTAATTATAATTTAAATACATTAAAACAAAACAGATAAACCGCAATTTTGAATGAAGTGTAAGTAAAAGCAAAAAACTATAAAAGTTTTAAAAATCGAAAAAGTACATACATACTGTATTGTTGTGTGCGTGGGGCACAATTGTTTTTTCAGGATAACGGCTAGTCTTGTTAATTAACTCGAGCACTTGTTAATTATTTGATAACTGATTTGTGACTGTCCGCCGCTTCTAGGCGGTGGCTTTTAACGCCTCCGGTTCTGAACGATTATCGGAGGAGGATCGCGCGGTGGCATGACCAAATAAAATCATTGGTTATTTCTAAAGTGGCGTGATCAAAATGCAAGCGAAGGAAGTCCGAAGACTTCCTCGCATTTTATTGCAATTCAGCGCTATTTCGAGAGTGATTTCTTCCTCTGTTTGATGACTTGGCCGTGTGATACTGGCTGTATCAGCACTTCGGGCAGCTGACTTTCTTATCGCGACGCATTTTTTCGCTCGCTTTATAAGTTATAATCCTTTTAATTATTTTCTTATATATATAAATATATTTACTATCGCGCTCGCGTATATTCGATAGACGCTTTAATAGTAATATGTGTTCCACTGCACGCAGTTGTTAATAAAATAATATATTGCACCAACTCATTTCGCGAATGCGACATCTGTTTATTCATAGAATTGAATCTATTAACATCGGCATCTGATCAATAATTTTCCTTGTCCGACTAGTTTTATTTTTCATGCATTAAAAACATTACTTTTCCATATAAATTATATGTATATTTGTTGTCACATAATATAGACATATATTATAATTATAATTATTATATAATTTATAATTATATTTATAAATATAATTTCTATAATTTATAAAAATATATTCTCATAAATTATTTATTGCTAATTTATGGTTGCCTCTGTGAGTTTGCGAAGAAAAATGACTGTCGCTGTGAATAACGAGCGTCATAAGGCGGATAAAGCGGGCGTATAGTAGTGTATAGGGATATTTTTAATTTATTTCTGAAAAATGTGACTTCGGAATACAACTTTATTATATATGATTGAATTTGTCGTTAAATGAGCTATAAGTTTTGTTATGAGACAAATTTAAAAATTTTCAAACATTAAAAGGGAGGGGGGGGGATTTCAAAAAATATGACATTTTCGACAAATCTGATTACATGATTTTGAAGTACATTAAAGACCATAAAACTTTTATTTGAAACTTTTGTTTATATCTCTTATCGCTTCGACGGTATCCGCTGAGAAATGAAAAAATCGATTTTTTTCAAGAAGGTGTTTCACCCCCTTAACGGCCGACTCAGCACTTATAAAAAAATACGTGTCTCCTATTTTGATCTAGACTACAACATATTCAAAGCTCATTAAAATCGGAGGGGGACACTTCCGACCCTTTCCTTGTAAGTGCACTTTTGCACTTTTTTCAGAGGATGTCCAAAATCGTGTTTCCACGCTTGGAAAACAATTTTGCATCGAAAATTTTCACTTTTCTACCGAACCTTACAATTTTGGTTCAACAGAGTCGCATTTACAGCTAAACAAAAGTCTTTTTCGGGAGGACTCCTGACTTGGTGTGAGCTCTCATTACATCCACGATGATCCGGGCTGTGGCTCGTCACCGCTGCTGGCTGCTCTCCTCAGTCATATTACTGGAGTTTTCTTTTCCACAGGGTCCGTGTGATAAGTCACGGAATCTGTGACCAGCTTCACAGGCGCCCTAAGAACAGGTGATGCTCTTGACTCATCGCTGCTAGTGGCGGAGAAATTTGCCGGTCGCACACTAAAGTGCAGAAAGTGTAGAAAGTGCAAATGCGAAAAACTTGCGTTTTGCGATAACATAAACAATGAACCCGAAAGTGTAGCGATCGAAGCCTTAGAAAGTAAGAAAGTGCACAGAAGTGCACAAAAGTACCGATACGGCGAAAATCGGAATTAGCGGCGCCACTAGGCGTTACAATGGGGATAGCCCCGTAGTGGGGATAGCTCCGCAGTGGGGATAGCGGTATAAGAGAGCGTGCAGAGCAGCTCTCGAGGCTTTTCGAGCATTCGCCTCGTAGTGCATAGTCTCCTTAGCCCGTGCACAAATTTTAGAGGTTATATAATAAAACGCGAACAAAAGTCCGTCTCGACGACGTTAAATAAGTTTAATTTTTATTTTGTACGCGTAGGAGTGCGATTAAGAGTGTATTTTCTTTTGATTAAAATATATTATTATATATTGTGACGTTGCGGTCCTGTCGCGCGTCCATCCGCCCCGATTTTAACGGGGCGCGGGCCGAGCGGCCGCGCCAGAGTCCACGACGAGAGAACATTATCGAATTCCCCGGAAAGACGAGCGATATTATCCTTTTGTTGCGTATATTAATTTTTGTTTGTAATTCTTTTGTAACGAGCCAATTTCGGGCAACCCGCCGGAGAAGATTCGGAAGACGAAGGGGGCAGCGAGGGATTACTGGCAACCGGCGACGTGGCGCTTAACAGCAAACGACAGCGGAGGAAATAGCGCCCGTGAAATTGAAACACCGGAAGACGAGGAGGGTAACATCGCCCCTCCCCCGGTGGTAAGGCCGGAGGCCCAACCTAAGCTACCCTCCGAGGGAGAGCGAGAGCAACGGCAGAACCTTCATCGGCCCCTTGTAAATGGGCCCGCGACAGCCGAAGATTCGAATTGAATTGTTTTCGCGCGAGGCGCCAGGACACCGCGCATGGCGCGAGGCGTCAGGATCTCTCGAGTGTCGCAAGCCGATTGGCCGCGGGGCTGCGCACCCCACCAAGTGGTCATTGACGCCGCTATCGACCCCGGGCCGCGAGATCCAGGGATCATTTTGGTACGGGCGCTCGATCGACTTAGCCACATTTTTCGTTGTTGCATTGTGATAAAGTCTTTGTGAAGGATCGCCGCTGTCGAATAAACTGAGAGGACGAGACCGAGGACTATCTCCAGGGCGAGAAGAAGTATCGATGAGGTTGCCCATCTCTTATTTGTGAGCCACATACGCGATTCGGTCCACGGGTCGGCCGTTCTGCCGCCGTCACCATTTTTGTGTTTCGCGATCGTTCCGGCTCGGTACCGAGCCGTCGATATTTTCTGAGTTTTCGGGCGACCGGAGGCAAACGACCGGACACTCGCGTAGTAGGCATTAAATTGATAAGGCAACGTTCGTCTCTCTCCGGGTTTCGGGTGTTCATTACGCGTAGCTATCGACCGCCGAATATCGACCGCGTGCGCGAAGGATCGCGAAAGCGTATACCGCCCGTGTTGTCGTATCGCTGTCGTTGCCGCGTGGAATATTCCGTAAATTATCTCAGGGCGATTTTTGATGTCTGCATGTATGTCGTCGTCGATTGTAAAGAGTGCGTATGAGCGTTTATGGTATTTTATTGTATTGGGTGCGTTAGAGTTTTCATTTTTGTCGCGCTTATTACGCCGTCGAATAGAGCGTAATAAACGATAATTTGTATCTGTCGAATTGGTCGCGGTGTAAAATAATCGCCAAAGTACCGAGAGTGAAATCTAAGTGGCTTGCGCGGAAGAAAGAGGCGAAACGTCGGCGGAGAAAAATCTCCGACCGCCGTCGGCTATCGAATATCGAAAATATAGTTCGCCTGTCGCATACGTGATCCGTCTTCGCAAAAGTATTAAGTATTTTCCATCTATGGTTACTTATGCTGTCGAATTATTAAGCTGTCGTTTTGTATTGCGAACTGGGAAATTGTGGGGAAAAGTCCGTAGCGATAAATTGTCGATTTGGTTGTCGAAATTGTGATACCCTTTCGAGTGAATATTATTCGCGAATATTTCCGTGCCGAAAATCCCTTGTATTCTGTAAAGTCTCGCTCAGTCCAGCGAACTCCGGCCATAAAAATGAGCTCGAATAAATAACAGGATTGTCTTAGCGCTCTCGTTTTGGTTGTCGATTTCGAACGGATATTTGCTTAGAATACCGTCTTATTATTCGTGCCAGGATTAATTGGATTGTGTATTTCGCTTTCGTATTTCGTTCGAATTTATTATGAACCGTCGTTTCAACCTGATTTGTTACTCAAGTTCATTATTACATTTTTCTTTTATATTATTTCTTTACTAATAAATGTGTTATATTTTTTTTGTTAAATTCGCGTAATTAATTTGAGTGTTAGTCTCTCGTGATTGTCGATTTCTGTCGTTGGGTCTGTCGCATTTCGAATTATTGAAGTCTCGCATAATCAATTGACTTTCTTCCAAAACTTTTCCCCTCTACCGTTAGGCGAGCTAGTTGGCCCGTGGTGAAGCAGGCTATTATTTTTCGCGTTCTTTGGAGTTTTGTGGAAAAACTGATGCGTGAAAGACCGCTTCTGGCGCCCAACTTATCGAGATATCGTAACGGATTATCGAGATTCTCCGCTCCGCCGCGGCTCGCGCGAGAACGTCCTTCATCCCTGTTCCTCAGAACGCGAGTATATTAATTTCGTTGTTTTTTTGACGACGTTTTCGCTTCCCCGCGCACGCTCCCCTCCAACACCTCGAGGAATGTGGTGAATCACTTTAATTGAATTGAAGAAACGTCGCAATATACAGGGTGTCCCATTTTAATCCATCCAGTCGAATATCCCGAGAACCAAGTCCGAGAGAGAAAAATGTTTCAGACAAAAGTATGGTTTCAAGGGGGACATAAGATGGTACCATTGGTTTGACCTTGAAGAGTTATTTGAAGGTCACATGAAGGTCACCTTCAATTTCTTAAATGGAACCTACATTTTCTCTTTACATATTCTTGTAGCTTATCTCGAGAGCTTTCCAAAACACTATAATTAAGTACCTTTTCGTTAAGTACTTTTTGAGTTATAAGGCTTGAAATCATTTCTTAATTTTACATAAATCATAAAATACCTTGTAAAATATTCATTTTTCGATTATCTTATATTACTACTTTTATGTACAAAATAATGAGAGGAATCAATTGGTGTAAAGAAAACACATAGTTGTTTCTAAGAAAAAATATGTAATTTGCAATTAACATTTACATATTTTTTCTTAAAAACAACTGTATGTTTTCTTTACACCAATTGATTCCTCTCATTATTTTGTACATAAAAGTATTAAGGTAAGATAATCGAAAAATGAATATTTTACTAGATATTTTATGATTTATGTAAAATTAAGAAATGATTTCAAGCGTTATAACTCAAAAAGTACTTAACGAAAAGGTACTTAATTATAGTGTTTTGGAAAGCTCTCGAGATAAGCTACAAGAATATGTAAAGAGAAAATGTAGGTTCCATTTAAGAAATTGAAGGTGACCTTCATGTGACCTTCAAATAACTCTTCAAGGTCAAACCAATGGTACTATCTTATGTCCCCCTTGAAACCATACAACTTTCGTCTGAAACATTTTTCTCTCTCGGACTTGGTTTTCGGGATATTCGACTGGATGGATAAAATGGGACACCCTGTATATAAAGAAAATCTTTTCTCTCATCCGCGTAACAACGGGTATTGAAACCTGATTCCAGCCGTTTCCCAAGCCTTAACGGAACCGGGATATCGTGTCTAAAGACGCGAATTATTAATTAATATCGTGTTATCGAATTGCGTGAAATGCGCAATAACGAGCGCGCAGAATGATCGCGTAGTATCGCGCGGTAGTGAACAAAGGACAAAGGAAACGTAACAAAGGAGACGCAGTAAGAATCTCCGTCGCTTCTTACGCCGCCAGTCACAAGCATATCGGATTACCGACATGATTTCGCGTGCATGGCTTTGTTGCGTCATACGACGCGCAGTGAGTGTTGCGTCAGCCGACGCGCTCTTTGAACAAAGAGACCGTGGTGTGGGTTATACGCAGTTGCTTTGTGCTGCGTCGCGACGGAATATTCCGACAGTGTCGCTCAACCCAAGGATTTATGGACCAGTGTCACTCAACCTGGGGATCCGAGAACCAGTGTCATTCAATCTGGGGATCCGTGGACCAGTGTCGCTCAACCTGGGGATCTGTGGGACAGGATCGCTCAACCTGGGGATACGTGGACCATCGATGCTCATCTCGGGGAATCACATCACTATCGTTGCCCGAAAACAAACTTTGCTTGTTGCTAAAGTCAAACGAGCTGGCGACTGTTGAATAAACAAAGGTAGGAACCTCATTTATCTCAGATAACGAACTTTCTCTTTCGGTGCCCGATTACGGTTACTTAGCACGATTTTGCCGGAAATTGACTCGTATGAAACGGATCTGTAAGTAGAATCTCGAAGTCCGATCTAGCTGTTTCCTCTAGGTGCGGTAACGCTGAATCAGTTGATTTATTTCTCGTTTGGCAACCGTGATAGGACTCGTGTACGAAGACACGTGATTAGCGCGAACGCGAATAAAACGGTTTCCGAGTAAACTTTTGCCAGCGTGAAAGCGACGAAAGCGATGAGTTTTTGTGAGGTCAGCCGATTGGGTGAAATTCGTGCGGTAAATTCGAAAGGGAAAATCGGATAAAATGGATAAAGCCGATAACACGAAAAAGATGTTCACAATCGAGAGCGCGAGACCGCGCGTAATGAGATCGCCGACCCGTAAAACGGAAGCGGCGACAACACGTTCGCAAACTGCGAAGATGAGAAAGACGACGGTGGAGACGACCGAAACCGTGTCTCCCGAAAGTAAAGACGTGCTTCTACAGATCCTAACGGAATTTAAAAAACACGTAGGGGCAACGTCGACGATCATGAACGAGCTGGTTAGCAAAGTAGACCGGTCATTCGAAAAACAGAAGGAGTTTAGCTCTAGAGTCGAAAAGATTGAAGCACGAATAAAGGAATCGGAATGCGAAACACGACTGTCCGAAGCCGAAACGGCGAAGGGCGAAGGGCCGGAACGCGACGAGAATTTCACGCTTTTAAGAAAGGGTTGGACGAATTCGAACGCACAGGATTGCGCACAGAAGCGCGGTCCAAAGGCGGAATAGCGGCAAAAACGTCTCCGGTAGTCGACACAGCCCAACGATGGTTCGACTGGGGAACAAGCCGCGAAACTACCATCCACGCGAGATTACAGCGGGGGGAGGGATAAAGAATCCGTTCGAGGAAATACGATACTTCGCACGGACCGACAAACAAAATCCGATGATGTTTCTGCGTCGTTTCGAATGCACGGTCGATTACGAAGGCGTGGGGGAGAGCGACCGTTTACATTTCTTTGGGCGTTGTTTGAGGGGGGCTGCGTCGACGTGGTTCGACGTGTGCGAACCCGACACCATGCAGGAAACTTGCGAGATGTTCGTCAAACACTTCTGGGGAGAAGAGCATCAGGCGCGATTCCGCGAAGAGGTGTATACCGGAAGGTACAACGCGATTTCGGGCGAAAATATGTCCGAGTACACGTTGAACGTGATCAAGGAGGCGAAACTTCTTGACCCGCCGATGACCGATCATGAATTAATAAGATGCGTAAAGCGACATTTCGGTCAGAGCGTAGCGCGCGAGATTCGACCGACAACAGTAAAAAATCTCGAGGAATTCGTGACATTGTTGGACGAAATCGAAGTAGAGCGCGAACGCAATAAAAAGATTGAAACGCAAAAACGCGATGCAGCGAATAAAACCAAAGCGAATGCGGAAAATAACCGCGGAAGCAACGGTAAAAAGCCGTATGTCAAAGACACAAACGTGAAAGCGTATAACAATAAATTTACGCGTAGTAACGAAACGAGCGTGAAGTCTAAATCGAACGAAGGCGAAAAGGACAGCGAAAAGAGCGTTAAAGAAACCGCGAATAACGCAAAGAGCGCGCATAACAGGGAGAATAAAAATATCGACGCGGCCACTAAGGTGGAGAAAACCGCGACTCGAAAAGATTTCCCGACACGTCAAAACGTTGCGGCCGTTCACGCGAACGAAATAGCCGAAGATTCCGAGAAGGACGAAAATGCGAGCGACAGTCCGAAGCTAGTGGCATTGAGACCGAAAGCGAAAGAATTTAAGTCGAATAAAATCAAACGCGACCGTGTAAACGAAGAACGGTTCGCGAAAGCAAAACAACGCGCGACCGCGAAAACCGAAAATTCGAAAGCGGACGTTGCGAAAACACCGGAAGCCGAAATCAAAAGAAAAAGACCCGGGATTGCGAGGCTGAAGAGAAAAATAACGGATGAAACAGAGTCCACACCGGACACCGATGTTCGTAAACAAAAGTCGAAATCCGGTAAAATTAAAAAAGAAACTAAAAACTCGAAACGAGCGACAAAGGTAGCCGCCGTTCGAGAAACAGACGAATCGTCAAACAGCGCGACAGAAACAGATGAGCCGCGTGAACAAGACGATAACGTAAAAATTCCAAGCGCCGCGAAACGTAATAAGAAACGCAAAAGCGACGCGAACAATAGATCGATGCGCGACGGAAAACACAGCCGAACACGCGCAAGGTCGAAAAGATTTTCGAAGTAAACGATGAAAAGGCGCTACGACGGAAAATCACTGAGACACCGGGTGACCGCGAAGTCGGAACCGTACGTCTCAAAGAAATTATCGAAGATGTCGATGAGTTGACGCGCGAGGACCAGAGTAAAAGAAAATCAATCGGTTCTGCGTACATCGATATAAACATCGGACGACTCGAGACAAAAGCGCTTCTAGATACAGGCGCGCAAGTGTCGGCAATAACAAAAGAATTGTTCGACAAGCTGTTGGACGCGAAAGCAAAAATGCGCGTTATCCCGATCCGTCGTTTCTCATTAATAGGAGCATTCTTGGAGAAAGGACAAACGGCGTCAAATCGCGTTCAGATCGAATTCAGAATGTATGATGCGGAATTCACATTTGAGTTCATAGTCGTGAAATATCTCGCCTACAATGTAATAATCCGACCTGGATTTCATGAAACAAAACCACGTTTCGATCGATTGCGAACCGGACGATGTTTACATACGATTGTTGTGCCCGCGCGGCATAGGGTGTGGGGTAGCCGGAAGAGGCGAGTGATCGCTCCAATTAGATAGCAACAGATTTTTATTATACAGTTCTTTATTATAAATATAATCGTTGTTTCCTTATCTTTAGTCGGTTTCTTTCAAGCCTTGTTATCATCCTTTCCTGGATCGCTTCGTGTTTAGGAATTATGTCGAGAGCTTCGTAACAGATTTAGCGGCTAGCCCTCTTGTTCGCATTATTTAACAGTTAAGTCTTCGCGCACTACTTTGACCATATGTTTACTGTTTATGACTGTCCGCCGCGGATCTGCGGTGGACGGCTTTTATTCCCTCAATTTTGGGGATTTTTGGAGGGGATCGCCTGCCGACATGACCATGTATGGTCATGGAGGTTTTTCCGGGTCGTCTAAAGTCTAAGTGCTAACGAAGGAAGTTCAAAGTTGAATTCCTTCGTTAGCGTTTTCGCGTTTCCGGGTGAACGTTCTTACGCGTGTTTCGCATGCGACAGCGATTTTATCGAGTGAATATTCGCTGTCGCGTTTCCCAACAATATTTCCTGCTGACGCTTATTTTATACTTTAATTATATAGAAGTTCTAATATTTAAATAGGTTATAGTCTGCGAGACTATAACACGATTTCGGAACGTTAAAAAATTTTCCGCCGAGATTTGTTCAATCGCGATCGAGAACACGGTAAAATACATCGAAACGGTTTTGAAACAACACGCGATATTATTCGAAAAAGCGATAGAATGCGTGAATAATTATCGACACAAGATCGTAATGAACGACGATCGACCTTTTAAAATAAAACCATACCCACTATCAGAAATACACCGAAAAAGGGTTAAAGAACATCTAGTCGAACTAGAGACCACGGGAATTATTGAGCGCGCATCAACGCAGTATGTGAGTCCGCTCGTGGTAGTGATGAAAAAATCAGGCAAAATCCGATTGTGTCTCGACGCGCGTGAATTAAACAAACGCATGGCGAACGAACACGATCAACCACCGACGATCGACGAAGTATTTCGTCGTATCGGTAACAAAAAATTCTTTTTGACGTTAGACGTGGCGAAAGCTTTTTGGCAAATCCCGTTAACCGACGAAAGTAAAAAATACACCGGATTCTCGTTTGATAACCAGACCTACGTCTTTAAAAGGCTTCCGTTCAGATTGAAGACATCCGGATCAGCGTTAAACAGAACGATGCGTAAAACGCTCGGTGACGAAAGCGATGCGTTTACCATCGTATACTTAGACGACATTCTCATAGCGTCTAACACATTAGAGGAACACGCATTCCACATAAATCTCGTACTCGATAAATAAAAATCAGCGGGATTTCGATAAAATAAAGACAAGTGCAAATTTTTTAAAACGCAAATCAAATTTCTCGGACATACTTTCAATCAAATTCATGCGGAGATGAACGAGGAAACAAAACAGGCGATAATGAATTTCGCAAAACCGCGGAACAAAAAAGCGATACAATCGTTCCTAGATTTAGTAAATTGGGATTGTAGATTCGTAAAAAATCTTGCGACCTTAACCAAACCACTAGAAGTCCTACTAAGAAAAAATGTAAAATTCGCTTGTACGGACATAGAAGACGGTGCGTTCGAGAGCATAAAAGAAGCATTCAGAACAGCGCCGAGTCTATACGTAATAAATCCGATATTCAAATTCGGAATATACGTTGACGCCTCAAAATACGGTTTAGGCACAAAACTTTATCAGTACGATAACGCCGAGCCGCAAAAAGAATACGTGGTAGGTTACGCGAGTAGAAGTCTCAAAGGCGCGGAACTCACCTACTCTATCACGGAATTGGAATGTTTAGCTTCGGGCGTTGCGCAAATGGCATAGCCTGTTAGGAAGGCATGTCAAGGTGCACACCGACCATAGAGCTTTGAAATTTCTGTCGGCCTGTGCCGACGACAGTTCAAGAATCGCACGATGGACAGCATTCCTCGGCGAATTCGACCTGGAGATAATTCACATCCCGGGAAAAGAGAATCTAATAGCCGACACGTTATCGCGTAGGAACGTGAATAACGGATACGCTAAAAAAGAGAACGCGATAAAAAGAATCGCAGCGATCCGTAAACCGAACGATGATAAGGATACGACGCGGTGGGTGGAATTAATCCGAACCGCGCAAACCTCCGACGAAAATTTAATAAATCTCCTCGAAAATGATCCGGAATATCGCGAACGCGACTATCTAATACGGAGGTGAGGGGAAGCGGGCGAACGAATCGTAGTTCCAGACGAAGCCAGCTGGCAGTTAGTCCGCAATGTGCACGAGTACCTTTTACATTTTGGCACGGATAAAACCGTGAGCTTCGTCTGAAACTTTTTCGAGGTATCGAACCTCGAAAGAACCGCAAGAGACGTAGTAGCGTCATGCGATACATGTCAGGCAACCAAGTATTATACACGACCGACACAAGGCGCGGAATATTTCGTTTTGCCGGAACAACCCTAGCAGGTAGTGTCTCTTGATATTTTCGGACCATTACCGCAAACACCTCGGGGAAACAAATACATTTTGGTGATTATGGACCAATTTTCTCACCAATCTATACGTTATAAAAAATCAAAAATTAAACGCGATAATGGACGCGTTGCACATTTAATATTTCCCGATAAACGGCGTGCCGAGAGAAATACTTACTGATAATGGGGGGCAGTTCGTGACAAATCGATGGAGAGAGTTCGCCGCGAGCGTGGGGTTCTCTATTAGAAAAACGACGCCATACAATCCATAGAGCAATCCAGTCGAGCGTGTAATGCGCGAGATAGAATAATTCGATAGCTAGAATAATTCGAGCCTACGCGCATGACCGACAGACGAGCTAGGATACCATTGTTCCCAGAATTGTCTCGACGATCAACTCGACGACACACCGCAGCTCCGATTATGCTCCTTTAGATCTTCATCATAACCTGAGAGGCTTCCTGAACATCGATCCTCGACTACGGCCAACGCAGAACGACGAAAGGGACGATCAACAAAGGATCCACAGGGAGAAGATCCAACGCAGGGCGGAATTCTTAAAGAAAAGAGCCGCACAGCGAAAAACACAAACGGACAAACACGGCGAAGCAGAAGTCTACCAGCCAGGAGCTAAAGTATGGACCAAAATCCATTGTAGGAGCAATGCAAGCAGAAAACTCATCCGTAAAATATATCTAGTATACGATGGACCGTACGTTATCCAAAGCATAATACGACCCAATGCATACGTCGTGGAGGACATGGATGGAAACTCTGTCAGTGTTTTCAATTCCTGTTTAATAAAACCACACAGAGAGGCAATGCTAAAACCCGAGGCGATGATATGTATGATTCAAATCAAAACAGATGAATCGTCAGTCAAGGGGAGCCGCCTCGGAAAAATCTGTCACGACTTGAAAAATAAATTAGAGTCGGACGATAGAAACAAAAAGAAAATCATCACAGCAGCGATGAAATCGCAAAAACTAAGTGAGCATACCGACCAGCCCTGCGAGGACGACGAATATGTTCTAACCAGATGGGGAAAAGAATACAGACTCCGAATAATGAACGAGATGCGCTCGAATCTCCAACGAGGCCCAAGGAACGAGGAACAACCTGACGGGTCCCGTAACATCCAGGAAACCAACAGGCAGTCCAGATCCAGGGAACAGCAGGCAACGATTCAGGAATCCAGAAATCCGGAGGACGACTGCATCATAGTGCGCGAAGTGCAACAAAGTGCAGTGCCGAAATTCAAAAAAATAAAAAATTCGCGTAAAAATCCGAAAAATAGATATTACGCGTAAAAGTGTAGCGCGAGCGATAAAAAGTGCAAGTAAAAGTGCGACAAACGATGAAAAAAGCGGAAACGCGAAAATAAGTTATAGATTTAATAACGCGACAAAACCGCTTAAACGAAAATCTAACGTCAGCTGTAAACATGCGAGTGACAGTGACGAAAAAACAAAGACAGTTAATAAAGACTTTAAGTATAAAACATGCGAGAATTTAGCTAGTAAGAGCGAATCACAGCATGTAGTCGATCAAGATATCGACAAAATAAAGACATTCAATAGAGACTTTAAAAATAAAACATGCGTGAATTTAGCAAATAAAAACAGCGCATACACAATAGCAAATAATGAGGTAAAAATTGTAAAACCAAGAAATAAAATTTCTGATTTACTTTTAGATCCCTCATCCCAGCGTGCGTTAGAAATAAGTAATAGCGTATAAATAAATAAAACTAAAACGCGTTTAACTGATAATAAAAATATTAAACGCGAAAATGGTGCCGGTCGTATAAATAAAAAATATTTTTACGATACTATCGATTCAGAAATCGAAGTTTTTTCTAAAACAAGCTCTCAGAATAAAAATAAAATCGAGTTTGCAAAAGTTTTAGATTTAGCACCGAACACATATAATAAAATTCAATTAAAATCAATAAACGATCATACGAATTATACGATCGACAGCAATTATCCGAAATCCGGAAAAAATACCATTGCGAATAAACGACAAATTTCTAACGAGTCGAAAAATAGCGAATACCTTAATGCGGACGGCGAGCCAAACAACGATTTCGAAAAGCAAGATAGCGTTAGCAGCGGAAATCGGCAGAAGACGTACCACGCTAAACTACACACGCCAGTCGTTGATGTACAGTCAAGCAGTTGACAACGTCATACAGGTGATCCAGAAAATCCGCATACTTACCAAAGTAATAAAGAGGATGGATCCAGCTAAAAAATCCTTTCCAAATCTGAAAGAAGAAAAGGAGGATGAAGACCAGCTGTATAAACTAGCGACCCGAAATGCAGGATGGGAAGCGCTCAAACAGCTGCGAGAAGACAGACTGCGTCTGTGGAAAGAATTTCTGCCAACAAACGAGGACGAAAAAATCTCGGACGAGCAGGAATTCGAGAAAATATGGAACGAGGAAATCGAGCGTATCAAAAACATGCTCGAGAATTTCTATCACAACTTTCAGGGGATAAACGGTACGAGACTCTATAAAAAGACGACCGTACTAAAAGACGAAAGAGGACGAGAAGCAGCCGAGATCACATCCGTGATTATGATACGGAACCTTACCTCCAGTCCAGATATCCAGAAGCTACTAGAAATAAACCACCGAATTATCGGAGGAAACATGACCTCCTGATATAAATTCCAGAAGAGGGAAATAGACGAGAACGATCCCAACGTAGCGGTCGTTACAGAAAATAAGAGCGCCGAAAACGCCAGGCTATTACAACAATTTACAGTGGCCGAAAAGGAAGAGAAACATCCGGGTCAACCACACGACGCAAGCGAAAAGATCCAGGAGATTCTCAAGCAGAACGCACAAAAACCTAAAATAAAAGATGTACAAATTATTAAACGAAAGGAGATATCGCCGATACATCTCCGACTTGAGCAGCGACGATAGTTTAGAAATGAAAGGACTGACTCGCGACAAGTCTCGATTAAGCCCTTTGGAGGGAGAAATGCAGCCGGTAGGAACGGCGTCCCCAGCACACCGGACATCACCTGCGGACCAGATAAAAAAGCAGATACCAATCAGGATGATGACGGATAAAATTGAATATCAAAGGACTTCTTCAGGAATTAAGTTTCCCGTGATCCGCCTCAAGCGAACGGAAGATCCAGGAAAGGACGACAGCGACCCATTCCAGGAACGTCCGGAACCTGAAGTGCGATAAACTATAACAGTGCTGGGATTTACTTGCAACTTTCGGCCAGATTTCTTAGCTTACGCCTACTGTTCCCCTCTTACTGCTCGCTCCTTAGCGACCGCGCCACCGAACGCGCGTAACTAAGGAGTTCTCAGGAACGTGCGCGTCACAAATGTTATGTGGCAATCTATTTAAGATCTTTTTATTGTTTATTAATAATAAAAATAAGTATTCTATTATTAATTACGCATATGTTCTGTAAAATATTTAAAATATTTGTGTTTTGAAACGTAATTACAATAAGAGAATTTAGATAGATAGATTGCCACATTACATTTGTGACGCACACGTTCCTGAGCGCTTCTTAATTACGAGCGGCGCGAGCGGTAAGGGGGAAACAGTAGGCGTAAGCTAAGAAATTCGGCCGAAAGTTGCAAGTAAATCCCAGCACTGAACTATAAAATAGAGACTCGCCTATCTAACCTATATATTTAAAACTATAGATATTTACTTATGTAACCAATAAACACTTACCTATGTATCCTATAACCGAATAAGATATATAAAAAATAGGAACATAACCTATAATCTATAAAATATAAGTTAACTACTTATCCGAGCGAAATAGATGATAAGTCTAGCTCTAAGCCATGTATAAATAGCCTAGGTAGCGTAAAACACATATAGAATGTATTAGCGATAAGAAAAACTAAAAGGTGCAAAAAGTGCACTGAAAAAGTGTAACTGCACCAAAGTGCAAAAAGTGCACTTAAAAAGTGTAACTGCATCAAAGTGCAGAAAGTGCACCTAAAAGGTGTAACAGCACTAAAGTGCAGAAAGTGCACTAAAAAAATGTAACTGCACTAAAGTACAGAAAGTGTAGAAAGTGCACTTTAAAAAGTGCAATGCGAAAAACTTGCATTTTGCGATAACATAAATAATGAACCCGAAAGTGTAGCGATCGGGGCCTTAGAAAGTAAGAAAGTGCACAGAAGTGCACAAAAGTACCGATACGGCGAAAATCGGAACTAGCGGCGCCACTAGGCGTTAGAGTGGGGATAGCCCCGTAGTGGAGATAGCTCCTTAGTGGGGATAGCGGTATAAGAGAACGTGCAGAGCAGCTCTCGAGGCTTTTTGAGCGTTCGCCTCGTAGTGCATAGTCTCCTTAGCCAGTGCGCAAATTTTAGAGGTTATATAATAAAACGCGAACAAAGTCCGTCTCGACGACGTTAAATAAGTTTAATTCTTATTTTGTACGCGTGGGAGTGCGATTAAGAGTGTATTTTCTTTTGATTAAAATATATTATTATATATATAAAGAAAATCTTTTCTCTCATCCGCGTAACAACGGATATTGAAACCTGATACCAGCCGTTTCCAAAGCTTTAACGGAACCGGGATATTGTGTATAAATATGCGAATTATTAATTAATATTGTGTGATCAAATCGCGTGAAATGTGCAATAACGAACGCGCAGAGTGATCGCGTAGTATCGCGCGGTAGTGAACAAAGAACAAAGGAAACGTAACAATGGAGACGCAGTAAGAATCTCCGTCGCTTCTTATGCCGCCAGTCACAAGCATATCGGATTACCGACGTGATCTCGCGTGCGTGGCTTTGTTGCGTCGTACGACGCGCAGTGAGTGTTGCGTCAGCCGACGCGCTCTTTGAACAAAGAGACCGTGGTGTGGGTTATACGCAGTTGCTTTGTGCTGCGTCGCGACGGAATATTCCGACAGTGTCGCTCAACCCAAGGATCTATGGACCAGTGTCACTCAACCTGGGGATCCGAGGACCAGTGTCACTCAACCTGGGGATCCGTGGACCAGTGTCGCTTAACCTGGGGATCTGTGGGCCAGGATCGCACAACTTGGGGATCCGGGGACCATCGGTGCTCATCTCGGGGAATCACAACGTCACTATCGTTGCCCGGAAACAAACCTTGCTCGTTGCTAAGGTCAAATGAGCTGGCGACCGTTGAACAAACAAAGGTAGGAACCTCATTTATGTCGGATAATGAACTCTCTCTTTCGGTGTCCGATTACAACCTAACCTTTTTTTTTTAAAAGGGAAAATGCCTTTACGCATCCCCCCGTCAAGTGGAATTGGCGGAGGGTATGCGGGACTTTGAGAGAAATCCCGACTACCCGCTAAAACCCCTTTGTTATCTCCTTCAGCGTACAAGGTGGAAGGCACGGGATCGCTTTCGTATTCGTCCGCGACCCCCCCCCAGGCACGCGAGACCCCTTCCCTCTAAAAGAAGGAAGGGGTCTCCTCCGTGTTGGGGCGATGTTTGCTTCAACGGGTGGCAGGACAAGTCACTTAACCCTGCCACCCTTCGACCCTCGGGCAGCAAATGGGGCCCCGGTTTCCACTCCGGGATCACGCTGCCCATTAACAGGAGGTGATGGGCTACCACCCCAACCAAGAACCCGAACCCAAGGATAGGGGGAACTTACTACCGGGGGAAATCTCACCGACCCATATGGCCAGATCCCCGGGGACACCGGCCCCGAGCCCGCTGCGCACCGACAGCAGCGGCAGGCGACGGAGGGACGCACTCTTCCTCTGGCAGCCAACCCCTCGAGATCTACGAGGGGTTGGCGCACCATCTGTGCGCGTGCACTGATGGCCGGGCAAGTCCGACTCGCGTCCTCTTCACACGGCCAAGGCCGCGGAGCCTCATGGGCGATGACTGCCCCTCCATTCGCGCGCCACCGGACACGCCCGCCGCACGCCTTCCCTACGCGGCCGAAGCCGCATGAGCACTTTCGCGCTCCCCTCTCGCGCGGGCTCCAACGTAACAAGACCCCGAATATATTCGGGGTCTGTTGCGCGCGCAATGGGCACTCTTAGTTCACCGCCCCCCCCCCCCCCCAGGCCGAAACAGCAGCCAAAGGCTAACTGAGTCACCCCAGGAGACCGGGAACAGCTTAAGCTTCCCAATCACGACAACGTGGTGCCCACGGGGGAGTAACCTTTTTTTTTACATGGGGAAATGCATTGACGCATACCCTCCCCCGAGGAGAAATAAAGGGGAGGATTATGTGGGACTCCGGCTGAGAAGCCGACTACCCACTAAAACCCTATGGTGACCTCCTCGCACGCACCCGGGGGGGCCACGGGATCGCTTGCGCACTCGTCCGCGACCCCCCCCTAGTCGTGCTACGGTCTCCCCCTCTTTGGTGGGAGGGAAATCCCTCCGTGTGAGGCGGGGAGAAGCCCCGCCCCCAAATCCTCCTTTATCCGCGTACGCGGTTGCGGGTGAGCGGAGTCACACCGCCCATCCGCGTCACACCCTTGGTATTCAGGGGGGACAAGGACGGGGTCCGAGTTCTCTAAGCTCGGGCTCCGGCCCCCTTTGGTCCCCGGGTTGGGGATCCCTCCACTCCCCGTAGGGAAGCGGATTCAGCATTCAACTCGAGGACCCATCTCGAAGTTCGGGCGGAGGACCGAGGCCCTCCGCCGTTATCCCTCCCGTCTCGGGGGGGTCGCCGGGGAAGAGGACGTTCGCCCGTAGGCTCTCTGCCAGCCCTCTCCTAGCCCTACCCCCGACGATCCCCTGGGGGAGGGGATTATGACTCCTGCTATTTAGCGGGGATCACCGCCCCCCCCCCCCCCTCGGGGCCGGAGTCTTCCCCAGTCCGTCCGAACCAAAAGATTCGAGGCAGTCCGGAGGAAGACCCGGCCCCATCTCCACCGGGGCCATCCCCGCTATCCCCTGGACCCCACCCTTCCGATGGAGAATCCGGGGGGTCGCACTTCTGGCCCCCGCTCCTTCCTATTTTGGACGAGGGGAGCCCCCGGCCCGCACCTGGGCTCGACGGTGCCCCCTCACCGCGTCCTCTCCTCGTTGCTTCCGGGGGCGGAGGTTTGCATCCCTCCGACCCCAGGATATGTACCGCAGGGAGCCTACGGTCCGCACATAACGGACATCTCGGGCGCCCCGCGCGACACCGCGCCATTATGTGAGAGGGGGCGCTGCACTTATAGCAACGCATCCCTCTCTTACTCCCGTCGCTTTTGGGGCACTGGGCCGCGATGTGCCCCGCCTCCAGGCAGGAGTAGCACCGAGCCGGCCCTCTTTCCGGTAATACCGCCGAGGAGCGGTCGACGCGGCGCCACCTCCGCCTCCTCCTCTTCCTCTCCCCATTAGGGGAGTACCTCCCTCCCCCGGAGGGAGATGACTCTGCTCCAGAGTCACCCCTCCGGGAGGGGGCCGTGACTTCTACATCGATGGTGGCGAGGACCTCTACCACGAGATCCCCGTCACCATCTCGTGCGATCCGCACCGTCCCTCGTCCCGGGGCCAGCATCTTAATTCCTAGCGTCCGGGCGCTCCGCGCCTTCACGGCGTCGGTGTAAGAGGGGCCGGCCGGACCAGACCCCCTGAGCGAACTACTCCCGGGGGTCCCATCATCCGAGCCTCTCCGCGGCTGACACGTCTGGGGGGCGGCCAGATAAAGCTGGGCCACCCTCCATGCTCTCCGCTGTAGGAGTGCTTACGCACTCCCCTCTCCATGTCGTAGGTGTCTGCACGCCCTGATTCCTACGCGAAATCACCTTCTTCAAAGAGGGGAAGACGGCGGGGAAGTATTTATCCCCACATCCATCCCACCCTCTCTATCCCTCACTCTCTGGGAGAGAGGTACGGCCTTCCGAAGGCGCTCGGCCAGATACTCGAGCCAATCTATCTGGCTATCGAGATTGGCCGAACTCCCCGGAACATCGACACGTCCTCCTCCCGCGATTCCGCTTCCACCGCTACTCTTTCATGAATCATCGTAAAATATAGATGTCATTCGTTGGCTCCCTCTATCAAATCCTCAATAAGCCCCTGCAGCCTTGAAAAAGCTTTCCCGGGGCTTAAGAGGAGCTCCTTCTTAGGTGGGATGGTCGCCAATGCCACCTCGGTACCCACCCGTGACACCGAGGGTAGCCCGTCGTCCGATGACGACGGGAGAGGGGCCGGAACGACACCCCCCACACCCGCCGGGCCCTGGGGCTCCGAGCACCCCTGGGCCGGTAATGATGCGCGCTTTTTTTTAGGCATATCATTAATATTGTAACAATGCGCCTGCGCCTCGTTCCTAGTTCTCATTTCTTTTGGAATAAATATATTTATTATCTATCTCTGTAATAGCTTATCTAATCGCACCCGCTAATTTCCCGCTATATACCTGTTATCTCGCTCGCAACCTAGCATGCTCGCACGCTTTCTCGCTCGCACGCTCGCTTTCTCGCTTGCTCTCGCTGCTTTGCGCTTGCTGTCTCGCTCTCGCTCACTCGGTCCGAATCTTCCCCAAATTTCGCAGTCGTGCCCCACCTGAGAAATTCGCCAGGTAGGGGATCTCCAGCCGGGTATAAAAGCCGGCACGACCAGTGCCTCGGGGCCAGATCCTGACCAGATCTCGCCCGGGCTGAGGTGCTCCTCGGCTCGACCGGGTGCCCCCGGTGTCGGTCATCCCATTCCGGTCGAGGCGTTCCTCGATCCGCCGGGTGTCTCCGGCTTCCCGAAACCGCTCCAGGTCGAGGTGTTCCTCGATTCGCCGGGTGTCTCCGACTTCCTGAAACCGCTCCAGGTCGAGGTGTCTCTCGACTCCCGCCGAGTAATTCCGGCTCCTGTACCAGTCCCGGTCGAGGTGTTCCTCGATCTACCGGGTGTCTCCGATTTTTCCGGCTCCAGTCCGAGACGACTTGTCGTCCGATCCACCGGGTAACTCCGGGTTTCTCCTGTACGCAGTCTCAGTCGAGGCAAACGCCCGACTGCACGGGGTGTCGCCGGCCATTAGAAGCCGTACTGACAAACCAGCCCCGTCGACGGTACAACTAGTCCTAGGTTCTCTGTCCGTCCCGCATATCCGCCTTCCGCTGTATATTTTCCCCCCGTAGAGCCAGTCCGTGTTTCCGTGACCGTCCGATAGTTGCTAGCGCGCCCGTTATATATTTCTTTCCCGCGCAAGGCCTACCGTTTCGTTTAGTACACCGGATAGTACCGTTCTTAATTAGTTACACGTACGCCGACATTTGTACTCGAACACATACACAGCGACATCACACACACCGACATTTATACCAACACACACACACACCTCTTGTACATACAACATTTATGTAATAAACATACCTAGTAGTAAAAATGATCGCACAAGTTGAATTATTTACCTCCCCCCCCGCCTTCGCTCGAATCCTGGCTATCCGACGAGCCGTTCCGGAGCGTCGAGAAAGGTGGCCCATTACATGGCGCCCGAACAGGGATCTGCTCAGTAGGAATTTCAGCTTGTGCGTTCATTCTCGACCCCCGGTAGAGAGAACTTCATCCGAGAAAATTTTGTACATGTGGTTCAATGTTCCCTTCCGCGAATACTACGCTCTTACTTGCCGAACTCCGTCCACGTTTTTGTGGCTCCGCGAAATTCTGTTCCGAGTAGAGTTTCGTTCCGCGAAGATTCCGTACGCGCGATTCCAGGATCTAATGTTCCCTTCCGAGGTACGTTCTGTTTTTCCCGCGGTACTTCGTACCCGATTTTGAGTATATACTTTCGATATGAGAACTTTGTTTACGTGATTCCGAGAAATTTGCGAAGCGAGAGCGCCCTTACGTATAAACCCGTGTTTACTCCAAACAACCGCGCGAAGACACCGCGAACTACACACCGCATTCCGAGTAGCAAAAAAGAGTCGTGCTCTAGTATAAAGCCGCCACGCCCGACGCGAAAAATCAGTAGTCTCCGACCAGCCACGATAGTAGCATCATGGCTAAGACAGACCCGAAGGTTCAAGAGCTTTTCGGCGAGCTGTCGTCCAGTAGCGAGGATGACGCCCGCAAAAGACTGCCAGCCGACCAGCCAGCAAACCCGCCACCGAACAAATCGCCGCCCGCAACATCGCCGGAAAGGCGAACGGCTCCGCGAGTCGGTACCTCGGTCCAGAGGTCCGACGCGGTCAACAGGCGCAAGCTGATACTGTTGGCAACTCCTCCGCCGCAGAAGCCGGCGACATTCCGTCGCTGCTCAGCACCTGCCCGGCCAGTTCGCTCTAGGCTTACTTCTCCGCAGCCGGCACTAAGCATTCCGGCCTCGACTCGCCGATGCTCGTCGGTGCCCAACGACCGGAAGATCCAACGGGCTAAACCATCGACCCCGGGGCCCGAAGGCGTCAGGAGGCAACTACCGCCTTCCGTCAACGCCACCGAAACAATGCGGCCACGAACATCCCGTTGCCGTTCAGCACCCGCCGGCCAATGGGGCATTCAACCCGGGACAGCGACAACACCAGCGTACACCATGGCGGACGCCTCGCCAGTCCAGGGTGTTACCCCGGTGTCCACCGGGACGATCCAACCTCAGCCGATCCAGATCCAGGTGGCTCCAGGCGTCAATGTGGCGGTGCCGCACCATGCAGTCCACGTGGTCCGGCGCTATAGGGCCTGGACACCGACGGGCAAATGGATTCTCCGTTTCGACCCGGCCGGAAATCTCCGATATAGCCGCTTCCGGCCCCATGGGACTGGCGTTGTCAACCCTGCCACCGCCGAAGTCACTTCCCAGAAGAAGGGGGTGATGTAACGATACGCCTGCGCCTCGTTCCTAGTTCTCATTTCTTTTGGAATAAATATATTTATTATCTATCTTTGTAATAGCTTATCTAATCGCACCCGCTAATTTCCCGCTATATATCCTACCTGTTATCTTGCTCGCAACCTAGCATGCTCGCACGCTTTCTCGCTCACACGCTCGCTTTCTCGCTTGCTCTCGCTGCTTTGCGCTTGCTGTCTCGCTCTCGCTCACTCGGTCCGAATCTTCCCCAAATTTCGCAGTCGTGCCCCACCTGAGAAATTCGCCAGGTAGGGCATCTCCGGCCGGGTATAAAAGCCGGCACGACCAGTGCCTCGGGGCCAGATCCTGACCAGATCTCGCCCGGGCTGAGGTGCTCCTCGGCTCGACCGGGTGCCCCCGGTGTCGGTCATCCCATTCCGGTCGAGGCGATCCGCCGGGTGTCTCCGGCTTCCCGAAACCGCTCCAGGTCGAGGTGTTCCACGATCCGCCGGGTGTCTCCGGCTTCCCGAAACCGCTCCAGGTCGAGGTGTTCCTCGATCCGCCGGGTGTCTCCGGCTTCCTGAAACCGCTCCAGGTCGAGGTGTCTCTCGACTCCCGCCGAATAATTCCGGCTCCTGTACCAGTCCCGGTCGAGGTGTTCCTCGATCTACCGGGTGTCTCCGGTTTTTCCGGCTCCAGTCCGAGACGACTTGTCGTCCGATCCACCGGGTAACTCCGGGTTTCTCCTGTACACAGTCTCAGTCGAGGCAAACGCCCGACTGCACGGGATGTCGCCGGCCATTAGAAGCCGTACTGACAAACCAGCCCCGTCGACGGTACAACTAGTCCTAGGTTCCCTGTCCGTCCCGCATATTCGCCTTCCGCTGTATATTTTCCCCCCCCGTAGAGCCAGTCCGTGTTTCCGTGACCGTCCGATAGTTGCTAGCGCGCCCGTTGTATATTTCTTTCCCGCGCAAGGCCTACCGTTTCGTTTAGTACACCGGATAGTACCGTTCTTAATTAGTTACACGTACACCGACTTTGTACTCGAACACACACAGCGACATCACACACACCGACATTTATACCAACACACACACACACCTCTTGTACATACAACATTTATGTAATAAACATACACCTAGTAGTAAGTAAAAATGATCGCACGAGTTGAATTATTTATCCCCCCCGCCTTCGCTCGAATCCTGGCTATCCGACGAGCCGTTCCGGAGCGTCGAGAAAGGTGGCCCGTTACAATATCTCGATGGTTTGATTTCGGGGTGTCCTTCCCTTAGGGCGGTTGCCGACCAAGGCTCTCGAGCCCGCCCTGCCCGGCGATAACGTACACCGACCGTGCACATATTCGGATGTGCAAGCCTACACCATTGGGACGGTAGGCCCCGCCGCAAGCAGCAGGATCGTCCCTAACGGTTATGGTGGACCGGGGTTTGTCGTCGGGGTCTCCTTCTCCTACCGACATTGGGTCTCAATGATCCTTCGAGAACAAACTGTCCCCTGGGCAAAGCCGGGTGCCCTGGTACGCTCTGAGCGAGTGATCCAGCCGGCCATCCCAAAGGTTGAACCCTCGGTACTACCACAGCGGATCGTTGGATCACCCGAGCCTCTTCACCACGACAAGGTAGCGTACCACGGAGAGGCCCTCCCTCTTTGGGGAGCAAAAGATCAAAGCTCCTTGCAGAGACTCTGTCCCATTCAATAAACTCTCTCTGCCAGGGTACCCTCTCTTTATAACCTACCCTCCCTCCCCCCAGGTGTCCAGTCATCAAGAGAGAGACGCGTGTGCCTTCGCTTGTTTTATAGTGGGGTAAGGCAGGTCCCCACTAGGTGGACGTCTGTATTGGCGAGTGAACCCACCCTCGGACCGGGCTCCCTTCGGGTTTGGAGGGGCCCTCTCTCTCCGGCAGAGAGATTGAGAGGTATTCATCCGATTACTACTGGGGGTGGATGCAAGTACCCAGCGTTTAATCGGCGAAACCGCTTGATCCAAACGTGTGCACACCAACCGGGCAAGCAACATCATTTAGCCGAGGTGATTCCATCGTGAATGCACCACGGTACCGAACGCCTCCGCGTTTTTATACAAGGAGGAAAGCGTACCCCTGTTTGCAGATATCAGGCTCGGAAGTAGGAGTCACTCTATCCGTCACCCTAATCCACCCTGCCCGTGTCCCTGCATCCGCCTTTTTATACGAGGAGGAATGCAGACTCCTGTTGCTAGTCATATCAGCCTCGGGGTATTCAACCCGTTACTTGATATGACCGCGCCACTCGACGGTAACCGTGACTCGAAGTGCTAGATGTGCTTCCGAATTTCCGGAGGGTGAAGCATCGCCCCTCGCCACACCTCCGCAAAGGTGGGTTTTCCACCCGGAATATCTAACACGAAAACAAAAATGGCTATGGTGATCTCAATGCAGATACACCAACAGCACCGTACGTTTCCGGATTGTTTATCCAAAGGGGAAAGCGCACCTCCTGTTGACGCATCCCAGGATCGGGACTCTACCGCAGTAGAGGTGCAATTCCATCCCCTTAATACGGGGGAGTAACTTTTTTTTCCATGGGGAAATGCATTAACGCATACTCTCCCCCGAGGAGAAATAAGGCGGAGGATTATGTGAGACTCCGCCCAGAATGACCGACTACCCACTAAAACCTCTTGGTGACCTCCTCGCACGCACCCGGTGGGGCCACGGGGACGCTTTCGCACGCAGCCGCGACCCCCCTATTCGTGCTACGACCTCCTCTCCTTTGATGGGGTTTGGTCCCTCCGCACTATTTTCCTTTCTGCCGCTAAGCGGCTGCGGGTGATCGGGGCCACACTACCCACCCGCGTCCCTCCCTAGATGTTCAGGGGGGACAGGGTCGGGGTCCGAGTTATCCAGACTCGGGCCCCGGCCCCCCTTTTTAGCCCCTGGATTGGTGCTCCCTCCACCCCCCGTAGGGAAATGAATTCGGCATTCAACCTGGGGACCCACCACGAGGTTCGGGCGGAGGACCGAGGTCCTCCGCCGTTATCCCTCCCATCTCGGGAGGGTTGCTGGGGAAGAGGACATTCGCCCGTAGGCTACTAGCCCTCCATCCGACGACCCCCCTTGGGGGAGGGGATTATGACTCCCGCTATTTAGCGGAGAACACCGTCCCCCCCGGGGACCGTCCCTCCCCAGACCGCCCGAACCAAAAGATTCGGGATGGCCCGGAGGAGGACCCGGCCCCATCACCACCGGGGCTATCACCACGCCCCCTCCGGGTCCCACCCTTCCAGTGGAGAATCCGGGGGGGCGTGCTTCCGGCCCCCACTCCCTCCTATTTTGGACGGGGGGAGCCCCCGGCCCGCATCCGGGCTCAACTGGGCCCCCCCATCACGTCCACTCCTCTTCTCCGCGCCCGGAGGCGGGGGCTTACATCCCTCTGCCCCCAGGATATGTCCCGCAGGGAGCCCGAGATCCGCACATAGCGGACATCTCGGGCTCCCCGCGCAACACCGCGCCAGTTTGTGGAAGGGTGCGCCGCATTTGTAGCAGCGCACCCCTCTTTCATTTCCTCCTCTCTCGGGGCATTGGGCCGCGATGTGCCCTGCCTCAAGGCAAGAGTAGCACCGGATCGGCCCACTCCCCGGCAATACCGCCGAGGGGCGGCCGACGCGGCGCGACCCTCACCTTCTCCTCTTCTTTCCCTTCTCGTCAGAGGTGGACTTCGTCCCCTCGGAGGTGAATGACTCCACACCGGAGTCACCCCTCCGGGGAGGGGTCCTCACTTCCGTTTCCATGGTGGCTGAGACCTCTACCACGAGATTCCCGTCACCATCTCGTGCAATTCGCACCGTCCCAATTCCCGGGGCCAGGATCTTAATACCCGGCATCCGGGCACTCCGCGCTTTCACTGCATCGGCATAGGAAAGACCGGCCGGATCAGACTCCCTAAGTGTACTCCCCCAGGGCTCAGCCAAATCTTTCCGCCGCCGACTCGTTGTGGGGCAGCGTTGTCCGTTAGAGCTGGGCTGTCCCCCTTCTTGCCGCTGTGAGAGCGTCTGCGCACTCTCCTTTCCTCCATTCCTTAGGCGTCTGTATGCCCCGACTCCCGATGCGTAACGTCGGGCCTACACACGCGTCTCGTCCGGGGAGAGATCAGGGACCCGGCCCCGTTCCCGCCTCGGATACTCCTCCCATTCTCAGTGGGAACGTGTCCCGGTCCACACATTTTGGACCAAGACACGCCCCCACCGCTACACTTCTCGTAGTCAAGCAGTCAGACGCCCCCGGTAACTCTATCGTTTCCCGCAGGCTAACCCTCGACTCCTCCAACCACTTGGACATCATCTCGAGCCATGCCGCCAGATGTACAGCCTGGCAAACGGGAAGAGCCGCCTTCTCCTTCACACACCGCGGGTCTTCAACGGCAGCAGTCACCTCCACAATCAAATGATCGATGCGGCCCATCCATTCCACTATCGTGTCCCTCAGAACGATCATGTGTTCCATGATCGATCTGATCTCCTGGAACTTTGGGGTGGTAGTCCTGTCATCCCCGAAGCCCACCCTTGAACCCAAGAACAACCCGTCGTCTGATAACGACGGGAGAAGGGCCGGGACGCTACCCCCCCACACCCGCCGGGCCCTGGGGGTCCGAAGTCCCCTAGGCCGGTAATGATCCGCGTTTCTTCTTGACCATTATCCGTCCATAAATTTGTTTTTTATCGAGGTTGTCTCTTCCAGGCTATTTTATAGGAGGCGCCACCCCAAAAAAAGGAGAGGGGGATTCTGGGGACAAGGGGACGAGAAAAAGGGATAGGAGGTAATGGATAGGTAAGGAAGAAGGAATGGGTTAGATATTCTCTCATCTGTCAACGGCCCCATTATACCGGGTTTGGAGTCAGGGTTTTCCTTCCCCTATCCGCATTAGGCCAGGGTGCCCGAAGAGAGCGGAATCCCCTCTTCCTCCCCTTCCGGAAAGGGAAGTGCAAAGGACGCTCTTAGTAGGGCCCCGCCCGCCCAGATCGGAACAGCAGCCGAGTTGGCTAACTGAACCGCTCCGGACGACCGAGACTCCTTAAGCCCCTCCACGTCAAGGTGGCGTCCGTCGGAAAGGTACCTCCCTCTCTGGGGAGCGAAAACAGGATCCGTACACTACGGGCCGGCGCATCTCCAACCCGCATGCAGGCACCCTGCCCATCCTCAATACCCGCTCTGCCGGGGTCCCATCATGTACGGATCCACCCAGGTGGACCCACGAAATCGCGTCTGCCTTCGCTTGTTTTAGAGTGAGGTAAGGCAGGCCCCCACTAGGTGGACATCTGTGTTGAGAAACGAGCCCACCCTCCAACCGAGCTCCCCTCATTGGAGGGGCTCCCTCTCCTCGGCAGAGAAGAAGAGAAGTATCCCGCCGATTACTACCGGGGTGACGAGTCCCGGCGTTTGATCGGCAGGAAATGATCGAAGCGTGTGCCCGTCGCCCGGTCAGACAACACCATTTGACCGTGGTGGTCCACATCGCAGGATGCACCACGGCACCGCGTTTTTATACATGGAGGAAGGCGTACCCCAGTTTGTGGATGATAGGCTCGGGACTCCTCGTTCCGTCGTCCGGAGATTCAGGAATGGTCCGTCACCCTCATCGACCCTTCCCGTGTCCCTGCATCCGCCTTTTTATACGAGGAGGAATGCAGACTCCTGTTGCTGGCCATGTCAGCCTCGGGGTCAAACGGACCCGTCACTTGACATGACCGCGCCACTCGACGGCATCCTTGACTCGAAGCAAATGTGCATCCGGTTTTCCGGAGGGGAATGCATCACCCCTCGCCTCACCTTCCGTTTTCGCCGCAGAGGTGGGTTTCCTACCCGGTCTTCCCTTTAATTTCAGGGAGAGCTACGTGCCGCGAATTACAATGATCCCTGGAGATCGTTGTAATGAAGTCCGATTTTTTCTACAAGGGGGAGGACCGACCCCTATGGACGCATTGCAGGTTCGGGACTTCACTGACAGAGCCCGTAGGTGAGGAACTCTGACAAGGGAAGGTGCAATTCCGTCCCCCTAATGTCGCCTCCTACCCGTGTCCCTGCATCCGCTTTATTATACAGGGGGAATACAGATCACTGTTGTCGTATGTCGGCCTCGGGGTTCTACGAGGTAGCAATCCGTTGCCCGACATGACCGCGCCACTCGACGGCACCCGTGACTCGAATTAAATGTGCTTCCGAATTTCCGGAGAGTGAAGCACCACCCCTCGCAAAAACTGTGCACGCTTGATGACTTCTACCTACTCGGGATTCGCGTTGAGCCATTAAGACCCAACGCGACCACTCTCTTTTTAAGGGGAGAGCGGAGAGAGACCCTCGGCGGATAGGTCGTCCCGGAGATGTACCCGGAACGAAACCGGCACCTCCAAGAGCTTGCCCAGCCGTGAAAACGCCGCTAGGGAATCAGAGGTCTAAGACGTGATCCTTCTCCTTCCGGTCAGGTGCACCTGTGATGCCTCCGGGAGCTCCACACCCTCCCCCCCGGCCGTGACACAGCTTTAGGGCATCTCTGTCCCCGCTCCAACTCGTAGGCGTTCACCATACTTTAAAGGCGTGACCGCGACACCTGTAAGGGAACCGCCTTCACCCCCTTTAGCATCGGACTCTAAATGTGCTCAAATGAGCAAACGCAAAAACGCCCGAAGACTCTACTGCCCGGTGGCACAAAATGCGGAGGTCCACCTCCCCTCCACAATAATACAGAGAGGGACATGGATTCCAGCACATACACACGCACACAAAAACACACACACGGAGGGAGGGGCACAAAAGAAAGGAAGACCGGAGGAAAGGAGAGAAAGGAAGAAGAACAACTACCAAAAAGGATAAACTAGGGAAGGAGGAAGAGGGGAGAACCAACCTAAAAAGAAAAATGACTTAACGGGAACGGGTGTTCTCCCACTCTTCTCGACTCCCGTGAGCCGGGTTTTGTAATCAGGGTTTTCCTTCCCCTATCCGCTTTGGGCCAAAGCGCCTGGAGGGAGCGGAACCCTCCTTCCTCCCCTTCCAGGAAGGGAAGTGCAATGCGTGCTGTTGGTCAGTCGCCCCAGATCCCACTTGAGCCCGCCAGACACCCCCCCAGCACCTAAGTGCCAGGGCGGGCCCGACGGGCCCAAAGATCCGAAACGGCCTTAGCCTCTCCACCACGTCAAGGTGGCACGCATCAAAGAAGAATAGATAGGGACAGTTTAATGTGTGAGCTTTTACCACGAATGGCAAAAGCTCGTGCTACCTCGCCTTTTCAGGCATACGCTACATTTTATATCCACTGTCTATCGAAACCGCCCCGAGCCGGGCGATGGAAAAATTCAGATACGCGCGCGGGATCCTTATCGCGGGAATGGACAGTTCGGTCACGTTCCAATGAGGCTCCAAACCTTCCACCCAGTGCACCTATAGCCGCCGATCCGCGCTTTTGCGTCCGACTCAGTGCACCTGACCCCACTGGCCATGAACACAGGGAACCACAGGAAGGCCTGTCCATTTGCATCCTGTCTGGATACACGCTTCTGACCCTGTCGGGCGGAATTTTGGATGGAGTAGATTGTGATCGGGATGGGTGAGTAGGATGTGGCCATGTGACACACCTAGGTGTCGGCCGTGGATAAAACCGGAATATACGTTGGATCAGTCCTACCTAACCAGGAGCTAGCTAAGCCTACGCGACGCGACCGCCGTTCGGAAGCGCGGTGATCCCGAGAAAAATACGGGACCTCCATAGCCGAAGTTTCCGACCCCTTCGGTTGAACGAACGGACCTTACCTAATGTTAGTTCTACGCCTCGTATCCTTTTAGCCAAAGGAGTAGATAGGGGCAAGTTTAATGTGTGTGGGAAGACTCCGAAGAGAAACCGCACGTGCTACCTCGCTCTTTCGAGCATACGCCACAAACCTATGTTCCCGCCTAGGTCCCATCGTTGGCCCATTTCAGTTAGCTAAACGACGAGATAACCAGTAACCAACCTCGATGTCACCATTTTCCTTAATATCATTAACAAAAGTTTCAATCTGGTGACCGGTCGCGGGAGAAACTCCCCAACCCCAACACCGTACCCCAGGGACTGAACGTAATCATTTGACATCATTCAGTGGGCACCCCTGGGCCCGAGGATTACCAGACCTTCTTCGTGCATGGTGAATGCCTTCCTCTGTCCGAGGCGTCTCAGTGGAGCCTTTGAGGGTTCTCTACTTCGTCGTCGTAGGTTTTGCATACACAGTCTCCCGCTGGTGTAGGAATTCCGCAGCATGACTTTGTGTCCCGGAATGATACCGGATGCCTTGGTCATAGGCCCTTTTGGGAAACCTCAGCGCGACTGCGGTAAAAAGTCGCGCCTTCGCGCGAGCAACAGCGGACATGCAGGGGCTATCGTCCCGCCGTCACAACTATCGCTCGGCAAGGCAGGGCCCAGGTGCGCTGGAGGGTGGAATGGCCACCCTAGTAGTTAAGGTTCGTCTCCAGGCGTAACCGGCGCTCCGCTACGGACTACCTATCTGTTCGAATTTCGGTGCTGGATTTGCTAGCACTATTACCTCTACCTCGCAATAGGACGAGATCTGAAGTTTCCATACAAGAGCAGAGCCTACCATACGAGGCGCATGCCAGCGGATGTACAACATTTCAAGTTCTAAGACCTTTTGTATCTGCATAGTCATCTTACGACCTTTGGGGCCGGCTATTGATAAGCCAGCCCCGTAGAGCAACAATACGTCGCTTTCTGCTACTCCGTTGCACTTACACCAAAATAGTCACTGTTTAAATTGGCGTTCTAGGAATAGCTGGAGTATCATCACCCACACATTATTTCCCTATTTGTACGGCCGGCTCAACTCGAAAACGGCCGGCGGTTACCCACCTAACGGGAATTCAAGGAACTCGGTATACGTACGAGGCACTGTTAGCTTCGCCTATTGGCTAGAGCTCTCTCACCACGTCAAGGTCGTGCCCCATGAGGGAGAGTAGATAGGGACAGTGGGAATGTCGTTAATCCATTCATGCGCGTCACTAATTAGATGACGAGGCTATTACCTGTATGCTAAGTCTCTAAACGAATCTTAGCATGCTCTTCCGAGGTATAACTCCGCCGTTGAGTTTAAAACTTAACAATATAACTAAAACTAAGTTAAAATTAAAATAATGTTTTAAAACCTATATATATTATTTTCCTGCGTCAATCATAATCAATAAATGCATTTGCTATTTCTATTAATGACCTCAATGTCATCAATGAAATTGTTAGCATGTCTTTTTGATTAAATCCTAACTTTTTTAAACATAGTTAGTGCTTTTAAGTATTGTACCTCTACTGCCAATTACTATAGGCCGCACTTCACTAGTTTTACATTTTGTTTTATTTTTTATTAATTCTGCTGGAGTTTTATATTTCTCTATTTTTTCTTCCGCAGCTACTTTTAAATAATCTTTATCTTCATATCTAATTGTAACGTCAACAACTTGTATTTCGTCTTTATTTTTAATTACTATATCTGGTTTTTTTAACTCGCCATTATCATTAACTGTTGGCTCTATAAATACTGTTTTTGTTTTAGATATTTTATTAGCTAGATAATCTCTTACATCATTATGTCTTTTTATTCGTGCTGGCTTAGTATATGTACAAATACCTAAAATGTGCCCTAATGTCTCTGCTTGCAACGAACACTTTCTAAATATAGTAATCGCGTTAGGTTTAGTTTTACTGAGGACTATCCTTGTGCCAAATGTATTGGTTCTCAATCTTATCGCGTCTATAAAACACGAGCCCTTTAGCAACATAGGTTCCATCAGCCATCTATTACCTATTTTATCCCCGCGATATTCTTTTATTCCTTGTCCTTGGAGCTGTAAATTTTCCCAACTTGATGTTTCTCTATTTTTTAATAATATTTTAACTTTATCCACTTCCTTTAGCGATTCTGGCATATTTATCCTTAAATCCAAACAGTACGAGTCGACTCTTTCCCTTACGCTATCGCTCTGGGATATAATCCTCATTACAGGATCTTTTGATTGTTGCATTTTAATTCTACTCTTTATTGCAGCTAAGGGCATAAAATTCTGAAATTTAATAAAACCTAATCCTCCATCCTTCTTAGGCGTATAGAAAAATCCACTTGCTGTAGAGATTGGAAGATGTAATATATCTTTAATGTGCTGTCTAATTTCACTGTCCAACATTTTCAATGTTCCTTTGGAAGGAGAATTTATCGTTAAATTATATATAAAATGAGGCAATATAAACGTTTGAATTAAACCAATTTTTTGATAAGGTTTTAGATAAAGCCGCTTTACATTTTTAATTATTTTAATTATTGTGGGGATTTCGTTGCCTTTTTTTAAACTACCCCAAGAATGTATCTTAGTGCCAAGATATAAGAGCGCCTGATCTGGCTCTATATTATTAATTACTTTATCCATAATATAAATTGCAGGTTCTTTAATATACCATGTTTTATTTTTCTGCACTATCTGAAACGTTGCGCATTTGGAGACCGATATAGACATTCCTATATTTATTAAATAATCATTTAAGTAAGGTATTTGTTTTCGTGCTTCTGCTACATCCTTGGCAATCAGCATTACATCATCAGCAAACGCCAGAACGGCTACCGATTCGTTATTTATTGAGATTTCGATCGTTTCCTTACGATGTTCGATGATCGGTTCGACAACCAAATTAAATAATAGAGGAGATAATGGATCCCCTTGTTTTATTCCTCTCTTTAATTCGACTTCAACATTTCTATTATCTGCTGCTTTAATCGAGGATCTACATCCCTCATACATCTTTTTTATATATCTAACTATATATGTTGGCACTCTCTTTTTTTGCAGCCCTATATCAATCATAGAATAGGGGATTTTGTATCAAATGCTTTGTAACGGGCCACCTTTCTCGACGCTCCGGAACGGCTCGTCGGATAGCCAGGATTTGAGCGAAGGGGGAGGGGGTAAATAATTCAACTCGTGCGATCATTTTTGCTTACTACTAGGTGTATGTTTATTGAATAAATGTTGTATGTACAAGAGGTGTGTGATGGTATAAATGTCGGTGGGTGTGATGTCGCTGTGTATGTGTTCGAGTACAAATGTCGGCGTACGTGTAATTAATTAAGAACGGTACTATCCGGTGTACTAAACGAAACGGTAAGCCTTGCGCGGGAAAGAAATATACAATGGGCGCGCTAGAAACTATCGGACGGTCACGGAGACACGGACTTGCTCTACGGGGAAAATATACAGCGGAAGACGGATATGCGGGACAGACAGGGAACCTAGGATTAGTTGTACCGTCGACGGGGCTGGTTTGTCAGTACGGCTTCTAATGGCCGGCGACACCCCGTGCAGTCGGGCGTTTGCCTCGACTGAGACTGCGTACAGGAAAAACCCGGAGTTACCCGGTGGATCGGACGACAAGTCGTCTCGAACTGGAGCCGAAAAAACCGGAGACACCCGATAGATCGAGGAACACCTCGACCGGGACTGGTACAGAAGCCGGAATTATTCGGCGGGAGTCGAGAGACACCTCGACCTGGAGCGGTTTCAGGAAGCCGGAGACACCCGGCGGATCGAGGAACACTTCGACCTGGAGCGGTTTCAGGAAGCCGGAGACACCCGGCGGATCGAGGAACACCTCGGAGTGAGAGCCGGACCGTTTCCGGACGTCGGTTGCAACCGACCGAGTACGGGAAGCCCTCACCCTGGACCGGATCGTCCATGGCTCGATAGGAGCTCCTGGTTGTCGGTTGCGACCGACCGGGCACGGTAGAGACCGTGCTCTGAACCAGGGAGCGAGGATAGATGCTCGGTAAGCTTCGAGTGGGATGACCGACACCGGGAGCACCCGGTCGAGCCGAGCAGCACCTCAGCCCGGGCGAGATCTGGTCAGGATCTGGCTCCGAGGCACTGGTCGTGCCGGCTTTTATAATCGGCCGGAGATCCCCTACCTGGCGAATCTCTCAGGTGGGGCACGACTGCGAAATTTGGGAAAGATTCGGACCGAGTGAGCGAGAGCGAGACAGCAAGCGCAAAGCGGCGAGAGCAAGCGAGAAAGCGAGCGTGCGAGCGAGAGCGTGCGAGCATGCTAGGTTGCGAGCGAGACAATAGGTATATAGCGAGAAATTAGCGGGTACGATTAGATAAGCGCATAGCGAAATAGATAATATATTTATTCTAAAAGATAAATCGGAACGAGGCGCAGGCGCTTCGTTACAGCTTTAGTTATATCGATCATTGTTATTACTTCTCCACTTGTACTTTTCATTTTATTGATTATTTCCTTTAATAAAATAGTATTAAATCTACAGCCATCTTCATTAGAGAAGCCTTTTTGTTGGTTAATTTGCAGTACAAATCGCCTTAGTTTATTGTCTAACACAGCCGAAAAAGTACAACTAAGCAAGGATCCGATAGTAATAGGTCTTCAATTGTTTAACTCATTTAAATCTTTATCTGGTTTTGGGATTAGTGTCGTCCTGTTCGTTTTCCACGACGTAGGAAAATGTCCTTCTTCTAATAAAATATTAAATAAAATTGTTAAAAGTTCCACTGTACCTGCCTGCATCAAATGACACTGTTTTATGCTATCAATTCCAGCTGCTGATTTATTTTTAGTCTTTACTATTCTATTCTTGATTTCTTCCATTGTAATTGGCTGAATAGTGTCACTTAATTTTAATGGCGGTAAAAATTCTTCTGTTTTACACAAATTATATTTTTGTGGGCTTTTTTGCCCCCAGAGATCAGAGTACAATTTTTTTATATTCTCAGCTTGTGGTAGATCCTGTCCAACGTTCATTAAAAGAGAAGTCTCTTTTAATTGTATGTTCTGTTAGCTTTTTAGGACATTTATTGAAGAGTTCCTGACATCTCGCATATCCAAAATTTTTTCGTTGATTATGATTTTTATTCATTTTATTTTTGTATGAACACCTATTTTTTTTTTATATTTTATCGTTATTTATTATCTTATTATTATACTTTACTGTTATCGTTATTTATTACTATCTTTACAGCTTTTATTCTCGTTATAGCTCGTTATTCTTTTTGTCTTTTACATTTATATTTAGTAATTTCGGAACGATTTCTTCATCAATAATTTTATCTAGTAGTGGAAATAATATGTCAGGATCCTCTCTATTATTTGTCCATTCATTTTTTAATGAGGTTTCAATATTCACTAACTTGCTATGAGACGGTATTTTAATCGGTTCAATATAATTATACATAGTATTTTTCCATGACTCTTCAATATTTAAATGGGAATTGATCTCTGTCAGAGATATACTTTGCTCTACTTGTGTACTGCTTGATCCTTGAATATCTTCACAAGGCGGATCAATATTATCCAAATTGGAGACTATCTTGTTATTTAAGCATCTCCACTTATCGCTTATTTGTTTTAATGTTTTCTTTGGAAAATAAGCTTTTATCTCTTTATTAGGAAAACGTGCCTCTCTAAACCTTTCGTCGAGAGCAAGATTAGCAAATTGGTCTCTTCCTGATTCCAGACATATTCTCGCCTCCCTGGAATACCATGAGGCTTTTCTGCCTCTATTTGGCGCCTTAAATTTCGTATTTTAGGGTGCTTCGTGTTGTGACAGTTCAATTTTTGAATTGAAGGATTGTTCACATTCAGTACACTTAAACAATCCATCTTTTATTATTGGTGGACCTTTACATTTTGGACGATGACCATTCCAATTCTTAATACCTGCAAATGTCTTGGAACAACTTGAGCATTTTAATTCAATTTCAATATTATTATGTTGCTCTCTATAATGGCACATTAAATCTTTTAAATTTCAGAACCCTTGTAGAACATTTACAACGCGACAGGACTCGCAATACGTAATATCACAAGCAAGTGGAATATTTATACTAATCCGCATACTAGTTTCACTAACCAAATCACAAGCCTAGTCGTTACCAGTGGCCCCCTCATCAACAGCGGGTAAACCCGCCACAGGCGATCCGGGACCTGGATCGCCTATGTCCGAGGCATTATTGCGAGTACGTACCATTACAAAGTAGAAAAAGTGATACCGGGTGTAAAGTTCCAATCCAGAAATCCAAATTCGTGTACCTAAGAATAGCAATGGGTAGTCATACAATCCATTCGGGAAAACCCGCATATAAATGCTCCCTTTCTTCTTCCAATTAGCAAATGATGTATTTATTACTTTCCAGCAAGTACTGGTATCTGAAAACAGAAACGGTGAGCAAGAACTTACTCAGATATTATCTAAACTTTCAGGTTATTTCCGTAAACTCCGTGTACAAAAGCACACGGAGCGCCTGAACCCCGTTTGCCACCCCGTTTATTAGACGGGGGCCCGGCGGGTACCACGAGGAGGTGGGGCAGACTTGGATCACTAGCACGAATCATAAACTCAACTAGTGATCCCTTACGAACGAGCAACTATATCCCCTTAAGAGAGTCATAGTTACTCCCGCCGTTTAACCGCAGTAGGGAGAATAGGTCGGTTCTAACCCGCTTTTTCCACGGGTGCGAGAGAGAGGTCTCGCAGAGCGAGAGAGATAGAAAGATATCTGAGGGGCAGGATGACGGCGGCGCGGGTGAACAGGGGGGGTAGGTAGAGCGAGAGGAGCCGCTCGCCGTCGGGTGGGTAAACGGAGGGTCGTGACGTCACGCGGAGGGGAGAGTGAGGGGGCGGCGGGGCGAGGGGGAGCGGTCGGGGAGGGGTTCGGCCCGAGAGCGAGGGAGAGGGCGAGAGAGCGAGGGAGAGGGAGAGAGAGCGCGCGTCCCTGGTTACGGCGCGCGCGTGTCCCTGGATACGACGCGTCGGAGTGTCACTGGACGCGGCGCGCTAGGCGCGCGCGATAAGCGGCGATCGCCCCGTCGAGTGCGTCGCGCGCGAGACGGAGATAGAGTCGCCGTTGATAGTAGAGCGGACGCGTTCGACGTAGGCCTGGAAGAGATGCGATGTAAAATATGCGATTCGCGCGACGCGCGATTTATATTTATATAATATTTATATAATATTTAAATAATATTAATGTAATATTTATATAATATATATGCGCCTCCACAGACTCGCGTCGTTTCGACGCGCAGAGGAGGGAGTGACAAGCGGCCTCGGGCGTTTCCATCGCGTTTTACGCGTCGCTCGAATGTAAATTCGAATATTTTTTCTTTCCGTTTGTAAAAAGGCGCGCGATGGGAGAGCACGCGGAGCGCGGCGGTGTTTCTCGTCTCGTCGTAGACGTCGGACGCGAATTCGCCACGTGCGAGCGCGCCGCTCGAATTTTAACCTAAATGTGCGCGCGTTTCGTAAACGAGCGTATGATGTATCGAGAGAACACGTCGCGGCTAGAGGCGTCTCTCTCTCGTCGACGGAGGTCGTCAATCCTTCGTTCTCGAGGATCGACGGAGAGCGCGTCGATCGGACAAGTGCCTCGTCGCGCGCGCGATATCGCGTCTTCGCGCGATATCGCGGTCGTCCCGCGCGCGCATTCTCGGACTCGTCGCTTATCTCTCCTTTTAAGCGCGATAACGGGAGAAGAGCGGGATTCCGTTAGGATTTACTCGCGCGCGCGAGGGATATTCGCGGCGACGTTTCAGTCGCCGTTCCTTCCTCTCGAGCGCGTCGCGCTAAGATGAGAGGGATATTCACGGCGACACTTCCGTCGTTCCTTTCTCTCGGACGCGCAGCGGCGAGAGACACGCGCGATAACGCGCGCCGAATCCGGTCGAATGCGGTATTTCGACGGATTCGTCGTTTCCGAAGGCGAAAACCGCGCGACCGCGGAGAAATTTTTTCCCGCTCGCGCGACGTCGTCGTCGTCGCTCGAACGAGGGAGTATAAAGACGTGACGGTCGTTTCGAGGCGCGCATACGCCTCGTGATCGGTCTATCCGATCGTTTCTCGGGAAGATAAGAGTAGGTATACAAGGAGAGTTCTAACCCAGGTCCTCTCAGGGGGGGTGAGGCGCGAGGGGAACCGCGGTGCGGTGGGAGTGACGTCACGCGCGGGGAAGGAGGAACCGCGGCGCGCGTTGGGTGACGTCACCCGCGGGGAAGGGGGATCCGCGGCGCGAGCGATGGACGAGGAGGTCCGCGCAGTGAAGGGGGATCCGCGGCGCGAGCGATGGGCGAGGGGGTCCGCGAGGTGATGGAGGATCCGCGGCGCGACCGATGGACGGTGGTGTGAGAAGGACAGCGCTACGTGTGGGAAAAGGACAGTGCAAAGTGTGAAGAGGACAGTACTACGAGTGCGATAAGGATGGCGTTAACGTGGGACAAGGACGACGTATAGGTGGGAGAAGGACGACGTAAAGGTAAGTGAACAACGAGTATATTCTAAGCGAAAGAGAGAGAACGATAATATCGAGAATAACAACGCATATGAAAGAGAGAACGATAGCGTCAAGACGACGTGTACAAGAGAGAGAGAACGATAATATCGCGAGACTTACAATTAGTGCGCGCGCGAAAGAGAGAACGATAGCGCGAAGACTTACAACTAGCGCGTGCGAAAGAGAACGATAATATCGCGAGACTTACAACTAACGAGTATGATAAAGATAACAATATTTAAAACTAGCGCGAAAGAGACGCAAGAGAGACGCAAGGATGGGAACGCATGGAGAGGCGCATAAATAATTAGATTGTTTTTAAATTAAAATATATATAAAATTTATTAAAAATGTGTATTTACAATTGTGTGTGTGTGTGTGTGTGTGTGTGTGTGTGTATGTACTTAAAATTAAGATTATAATAAAATAAAATATAATAATAAAATAATAATAAAAATAATTTGGCGGTGCGGGGGGGGGTGAAGCCGCTCCTGGAAGACTAGGGGCGATGTGTCGGGCTGAGGGACTTCCGCTCCTGACCCTCTCGTCGACTATTCATGTACTCTCGTAAACTCTGAAATTAAACATAATAATTGTAAATGTTTTAAATTTATTACACATTAGCAAAAATATTTTTACCTTCAACGTTTCCAAGTCATGTCGTAGCATATTCTCATGCACATCTTCTTCGAATTTGTCTATACCTTTACATAATTCAAGATGTTCACAAAGTCTATTTCCGAAACATTTTACTTTAGTGTGATTAGGATCTTCCGCATATACAGGGTCTACCAAAAGTGTGGAAACCCCTAAATATCTCGGAAAATATACGTTTTACAGAAAAGTGTTTCCAACAAAAGTTGTAGGGTTTAGGAAGATCTATATACTGATTCTATCAGTTTGACCTTGGATGGCGTCGTCAAGGTCAGGTCAAGGTCACATTGACTTTTTTAAATGACATCCCCTACATTTGATTGCATATTCTTATAGCTTAATTCAAGAGCTTTCCAAAACACTATAATAATGTTCATTTTTATTAAGTACTTTGCGAGTTATGAGGGTTGAATGATAGAGTAGCGCCGGTATTAACATTATCCAAGGTGTACTACATGGAGGTTACTCGCTCGGATTTGCATCTGTTGTGTGTGTGATCCAGCTAACTAAGGCAAGATCGGTCGTGGATCCAGTCAGCAAAAGCAAAGACCCAACCAAATTACAATCGAGCATTTAAAGACCTGGAAAGCAATCGACATAGTAAACAGTAAATAAATTTGTGGATGCTCATTTATCATAATAATTGTTCGAAATGTGTGCGTGTGCGTGCGTGCGGTGCGTGTATACAGAGATCAGGTTAGGTTGCACCAAACGATTGCAAATGTGTTTCAATGTGTTAAAGTAAATGCTGAAAGTGGCTGCCATTTACTTCCTGACAATATGCTAATCTTTGGTAGAATGTAGAAATGACTTTACGATTCGTTTCAAAAGGTATCAAAGCCATTTCATCCCTTATTCGCTGTATCAATTCGTGAATGGTTTTAGGTTTTGTTCTGTAAACCTTACTCTTCAGATATCCCCATAGATAATAATCAAGAGGAGTTAGATCTGGTGACCGAGGTGGCCAATCCTCTCCTCCCTCATTTCCGTTCCTTCTTCCTATCCACCGTAGCGGAAAAGTCTCATTTAAAATACGACGTGGTCCTGCACCAAAATGAGCAGGAGCTCCATCATGCTGAAACCATATTTCTTGGAAATTATTTGGAAAAGTATTCTGTATGGCTGGAATTATTTGATCAACAAGTAATCTCTCATACCTTTGAGCGTTCAAATATTCTTCAAAAAAAAACGGCCCTATTAAATAGCCATCTATTATTCCGCACCATACATTTATTTTTTGTGGATGTTGTGTGTGAGTTTCCCGCACCCAATTCGGATTCTCATCTGACCAGAAACGAAAATTTTGATTATTAACTTCTCCCGTTAAGGTAAAAGTTGCCTCGTCTGTGAAAACAATTTGATAAGGGAAGATGGGCCGGACATCTATTAGTGCCATCATTCTTTCACAGAAATGTATACGACGCTCCTCATCTCCGTTTTGCAATTCTTGAACGTATTGCAATTTATATGGATGGAACTTGTTCTTCTTTAAAATTCTCCAAACCGACATGGGAGCAATATCGTGAGTTTGAGCGACTCTCTGAACACTAGAATTGGGATCTTCAATAAATGTCTGCAGAACATCAAGTTGTTTTTCTTCGTTGGTTGCAGACAATGGTCTTCCTGACTTAGAGCGATTTCTTACGCTACCAGTTTGTCTAAAACGTTCTATTGTTTTTAACACAGTGGACTTATTAATTCGACGGTTCGGATACGTGTCATTAAATAATCGAACGACATCAGAGAACGATCTTTCGTTATCACCCCATCCACGCATCATGAGGATAGTGATTCTTTCACGTTCCGACAAGTCGCCAGCCATTTTTAAAACGTTTAATTTTAATTAATCGTACGTTGTATTTGGACGATAACAATTAATTTCTGCTTGCTCAAAGCTGAAGTTAGAAGGTGCTCGTTCTTTGATAGCTTTATACATTCTTAGTTGAATTTTAAATGCGAGTTAGACTGCATGTAGTGCGTCACATAGCGGTAAATGAAGGAACTAACGAGACGTTTCATACACGTTTTATGGAGCAATTTTTTGGCAATTTGACTTCAGCGAAATATGAGGATATGTTGAGGAATCGATCTTGCCTTAGTTAGCTGGATCACACACACAACAGATGCAAATCCGAGCGAGTAACCTCCATGTAGTACACCTTGGATAATGTTAATACCGGCGCTACTCTATCATTCAACCCTCATAACTCGCAAAGTACTTAATAAAAATGAACATTATTATAGTGTTTTGGAAAGCTCTTGAATTAAGCTATAAGAATATGCAATCAAATGTAGGGGGTGTCATTTAAAAAAGTCAATGTGACCTTGACCTGACCTTGACGACGCCATCCAAGGTCAAACTGATAGAATCAGTATATAGATCTTCTTAAACCCTACAACTTTTGTTGGAAACACTTTTCTGTAAAACGTATATTTTCCGAGATATTTAGGGGTTTCCACACTTTTGGTAGACCCTGTATATATATATATATATATAATATATAATAAAATTATTTTATACATATTAATTATTATAAAGGATAAAAGGGAAGAGGAAAAAGTTACATATTCTTGAAATAAAACACTCAATTTAAAATAAATAAAATAAAACAAAAATATTTTATTTGGCAGACATCTCAAAGAATACCAACATTTGTTGCAAGGGTAAGGAAAACTGCCAAAAACCTTACCAGTATTCATATAACAACAAAAAATTTCTTAATTAATAAATAATACTGACAATAATAAAATATAAATATAAAATTAAAATCTGAAATTAAAAATTGCAAAAACTAAAAATTGCACAAATATTAGGTACTGAAACACAAATAATATTACAGTTAAAATAAACATTTCATATTGCTAATAATAAAAAGAAAATAAATTGAGAATCTAAGATCTAACGTAAGTCTAATAAAAAAAATTGCACAAACAGCAGGTACTAAAACAAATAATATCACAGTTAAAATAAACTTTTCATATTGCTAATAATAAAAAGAAAATAAATTGAGAATCTAAGATCTAACGTAAGTCTAATAAAAAAAATTGCACAAACAGCAGGTACTAAAACAAATAATATCACAGTTAAAATAAACTTTTCATATTGCTAATAATAAAAAGAAAATAAATTATGAATCTAAGATCTAACGTAAGTCTAATAAATAAAATAAAATTTGAAAACATAACATGTACAAAGAGAGTCATTATGGCTAGATGTATAAAATTAATTATATGAAAAAAATAATATAAAAAACATAATATAAAAATAAAGGTATATTAAGAACCATCACATGAATTGCTTGGTTTTGCATATAAATTTTGCGGATTGTGTAATTTTAAATGTTCGGAATCTACATCAAAATTAATACAATTAATGCCTTTAGCTTGAAAACTTGATCTAATTGTACATATCGCGGAAACAGTATTGTTCGATAATCGATTTCTTTTTTTATTTTTAACATCAGTAACTATAGAAAAAATTCGTTCGGCTTCTGCATTTGAATGTGGAAAAGAAAGGACTGTTTCGACTAATGATTCTAAATTTGGAAACATTTTCTCGTCGTTAAAATTTTTACGTTCTAATATTTTTTTCCACATGAAATCTATTTCAAAAGACTAATTCTTTTTTTTCTTCATTATTAAAAACGGATGGTAAAATTGTCCATTCAAAAGCTAATTGTGTCACATCAATGTGCCCTATACGCGTTGCTATTAAAGTTAAATCTTTAAATTGGATTCTATTTTCATCGTAAAGCGCAATTTTCGGCTGTAAAAACATTAATTGTTGAAAAATTACATCATTGTATGGCAAACGTTTCAACATTTCGCGAACAGCAGTTATATAAAACTGTAAACAAGTTAATTTAATTTCTTGCGCGCATTCTGAAGGTAAAGTTTGTAAAAAACTTTCACATTCGGGTCCAACATTAATATCATTAATATCTTTAAAATTATTTTCATCTTCTACATTAAAATCAATAATATTTTCTAAAACTTTTGGGATAACAAAATTTGTCGCTATTTCGCGAATTAATCGATGGCTGTTTTCGAACAAAGTATGAATCAACACTTTACGCGATTGAAAAAGAGCATTAAAGTTATTAAAAAAATTTAACGAATATTTCAAAAATAATAAATACGCTTTAATAAAATGATCATTCAATTGATTTAAAATTATTTCCGCAGATTTTAATTTATCTTCTACTACAGCCAAAACAAAATAATTTTTTAAAATATCCCAATTATTTAACAATCTAACAATACATTTATGTAATACTAACCACCGAGTATTCGACAATTTTAAAATTTTATTTCTTTCCACGTTAAAATAATCCTGAAATTCACCTAAAATTGCGCATCTCTTTGCACTACCTGAGATATAATTAGTAATTCCTCGAAGCAAATTTTCACAAGATTCGGGAAGTTTATCACAAGCTCTACTTGCTATAATCGCGGATGAATGGCAAATACAATTTAATACGACAAGATTCGGAATTTCTAATTTTAAACGCGACATAAAAGAATTGTTACATCCAATCATTACAGAGGCATTATCACTTGCCATTCCAACAATATTTTCTAAAGGAATTTTATTTTTCTCTAGCATACTTTTAAAAATTTCAAAAATTTTGTTCGCGGAACAATCTGTTGCGTCTAAAGCTAAGAGATCTAATAATTGCGTTGTTACTCGTTTTGTTAAAGGTGAAACATATTGTACAAGAACACACATAACTTTAGTTTCGGAAATATCAGTACTTTCGTCTATTAAAATGGAAAATTTTAAATTTTGAATATATTTAATAAGTTCTTGCACTTCGCGCTTTGCAATTACTTTAGTAACAATATTTGTACATTTATCTCGAGCTAGTGAAAGATCTGACACAACTTCAGGCTCTGCACAGATATCTTTCAACAATGGAATTAAATGATCCGCGGAATAAAAAGAAATATTATGGTCAGCAAAATATGCTGCTAATTTTATCTCTGCGCGTTTCACTTTTTCTACATGTGATAAAATTCTATTATTACTGTCTAAATCATTAACATTTAAATTTTCTTTATTTATATTTAATTGTTCTAAATGTTGGACCGATTGTGAATGTCGAATTAAATTTGCTTTAAAACATGTGATGGTTTTATTACATGCAAGACATAGAGCTGTATCTTCCGTAGGATGGCGAGCTAACCATCCTTTAAAAATATTTTCATCTAACCATGATAATTGGAAACGTCTGACTCTCGATTTTTTAGCTCTTTTCTGTACAAAACCGTCCATCTTACAATTTAAAATAATAAACACTTACCTTATATCCTATTTATCTTCTTATCGATCCTCCTATTGATCTTTCTTGTCCTCCTCCTGTCATGGCGATAGCGTCCCGCCAAAACTGTACACGTTATTACACACATGCTTAGTACGTTACTGTAATCACCTGTGACGTCACGATTGCTCATGCGCAGAACCGCACATGCGCGCGCACGGAATCCCTAATCGGAACACTGGACCAGCCGAGATTATCGGGTCGAGGAACTCGCTGTACGCGTAATACTCGCGTTTCTTCAGAAAATAGAGATTACCGTCGACGTGGCGGAAGGCGGCCGTTATCGCGGGTGGTATCCCGGAAAACGTATCCCGCAGAGCGCCATGCCACGCGACGGTCATCGCGCAGTCGTTTATCTCGGCTATTTTATCGTCGTTGTATATGACGTAGCTGCGCCCGGCGTGTTTATCGCGGCGTTTATCCTAGCGTCGCGGGGAAATCCGACATATTCGACGGATCTAGGCCATCCCGCTTTAAGACGAAAATTCGAATCGCCGAGGTAGACGTAGTCGCCGGCGAATAATCGCGATATCGCCCGACGGTCTCTGATACACGGCCGATACGCGAGTGAGATTGCGGGGGAGGAACTTGAAGTAGTCGGCGAACGAGAAGGGCGCTCCGTAGCGTCTCTCCCTCATATCGATGGGCCACACGTTGCGCTCCGTAGCGTCTCTCCCTCATATCGACGGGCCACAGGCGATGATTCATGATTAGCGCTCCGTCTACACGCTTCAAGGCGCATAGATCCGCGGTATCGGAGGGAGCGAGCGGCGGCTCGACCGTTCTTGCGGTCGTCGGCGGAGCCGCGGCCGTCGTCGTCGTCGTCGAGGCCGTCGTCGTTGTCGTGGTCGTCACCGCGGTTGTAGAAGTAGCGTCGACGATCGTAGGAGTCGTCGTCTCTCTCGATCCGTAGAGATTTCGCACGTTTACGACGTCCTCTACGCTCAGCCTGAGCGGATATCGCCTTTCCTCCGAACGCGTGTACGCGTACATGACCGAGTCATCCCTTATACTATGAGTCAGACCCAGAGTGCGACCGATCTCGTGCGTCAGCGTCTGAAGGAGATACAGCCTGTCCGACGAGGGCCTGGTCAGCGTGATGTGCCACGGCTTCGTCTCGTCGACGTGCACTTCGGTCACTTGATCGGGCTCTCCCATCGGATAGAACGCGTGAGCGACGACCGATCCCGGTCCCGCGAACGGCGACGGGCATGAGCCCTCGTTGTCGCTGTTCTCGTACGCGAGAGCGCCGGATTGATAGGATATCAGTATGTCGGGGCGCAGCGAGTCGCGCGAGAACGTTAGAGCGGATTGCTCGGACCACAGAGCGAACGCGCTCTGAGTCGTGCGCAGAGTATCTCTGTTCGCTAGTTTGAAGTTCCACGTGAGATGCGTCCTCGGCCACTTTCTCGTCAACGGGCTGTAGGCGTGAATGTCCGCGACGCCGCATCGCGGCCTGCGCATGACGCGAATCGTTTCCACGGTCAGAATGCCGTTTCCCGGCAGACCGTAGTATTCCTGAAACAATGATAGCGCTTCGCTCAGGGCGGTCGCGTTGTTCAGTAGCGACGACTGCTGATGATTCTCCTCGTTCTCCAGAAAGCCGTAGGTTCGAAGATAACGGGATGCCTCCGCGACGTCATCGTAGGTCAGCGTCGCCGCGACGGCCGCGAGCAGGGATATCGTCAGCGCGAGCGATAACGCGACGCGCATCATGGCTCTCGCGAGGCGCGTGGGGGTCGGGACGGTAGCGAACTATCGCGCGCGCGCGCGTCCTTCGGCGATACGTCGTTCTCTAGAACGCGAGAAAGCATCGTACGAGGGATGAGGAAGCGAGGGGAGGGGAGGGTAGATACGCTCGGACGCGCGAGAAGGATGATCGAGACAACGAACTTTTTTTTTTAAAGAAATAAACGATTCATTATTCGTATGAAAAATAGGAGGGGGAGGAAAGATACTCTAGGACGCGCTAGAGAGGTGATCGAAAAGAAATGATTCTTTATTCGTAAAAAATGATTTTTTTTATTCGTATAAAAAATGATTCTTCATTCGTACAAAAAAATGTGCGCGATCTACGTGTACTTATATAACGCGTTTAATGCATAATATTCTAATGGGCATAAAATCAAACCACTTGACGCGATATCGAAGCACACGTTACGCGCGTGTATATTAGTCTCACGATACTTATCGGAGGACAAGGAGGAGGTGAATGAGGTGAATGTAGCGTGGAGCATATCGCTTTACGAGTAAGAGGTGTTTATATGAATACCGACAGGGTTATAACGCTTAATATAACGCTTAATATAACGCTTAATATAACGCTTAATATAACGTTTAATATAACGCTTAATATGACGCTCAATATGACGCTTAATATAATGCTTAATATAATATTTTAATATATATATAACGCTTAACATAATGTTCTAATATATTATAATATTCTAATATAATGTTCGAGAGGACGCGGGGTCTTCGAGTCCTCCTCCCTGTTTGCTCTCGAAAATCGCGCGACTATCGACGATGGATGCGATATGGCGATTACAATATACGATTATTAAACATATGCGATTAAAATATACGACTATTGAATATACAGGGTTGGGCAAAAGTCCGGAAACGGTCAAATATCTCGAAAAGGATCAACTATAGCGAAAAATTGTAAATAGCAAAGTTGTAGGGCTTAAAAAAATGTACCTAATGATGACTAAAAATTTTACTTTGAGTGGAGGACGAAGATCATATAAAAGTCAAATTGAATTTTTTAAATGGAACTGCCTACTTTTCATTACATATTCTTGTAGCTTATCTCGAGAGCTTTCGAAAACACTATAATTAAGTACCTTTTTATTAAGTACTTTTTGAGTTATAAGGCTTGAAATAATTTCTTAATTTTACATAAACCATAAAATATCTAGTAAACCATTCATTTTTCGATTATCTTACCTTCATACTTTTATGTACAAAATAATGAGAGGAATCAATTGGTGTAAAGAAAACACATAGTTGTGAGGTAAGGAGGGACACGATAGGCGGAGCCAGCTGAAAATCGGCCGAAATGTGCAGTTCTTGCAGAGCTCTGATATAAATGATATATTATATTTCTTCTAGACTTACAACGACCTGTGAGAACGACTGTAAAGTATCTAAAATAAACGGTCTTACAAAAACATGCGCGTTTAAACGGGAAAATTTATCGTAAGAACGACCCATGTCAAACGACCATTTAAAAAAGGAGCAGCAAAACAAGACTTATCGCCTAATTTATCGAATTGTTTGCAAATTGTCGATACTTTTAGATGTCGAAATATATGTGCTCAAACAGACGCGTTCTTCAATTGACATTGTAACGGTCGTTTTTGCTTGTGCCGCGGATAACTGCAATCGTAAGTTCCAAGGAACGAGTTAGGCAAGCGTGAATTAAAACGTGCGTACTTTTCAATTTTGAAAAAGAATTTTATTTAAAAAAAAACAAAATTTACAGAACGAAAAGAAAACAAAAGGAATGAAATACAAGAGTATGCGTGGGTGAGTATGTATGTGCAACTGCACGTAGTCGTATGCGTTCGACGGATTAGAATCGCTGTCGGCGAAGATACAAGAAGTTGTTATATATAAAAAAAAACGTGTGACGCCGGGCGCAAAAACTCGCCGTAAACAGTCAGTGCCTCGCTAGATCGAATGCACTTCTCGGTTTCGCGTTGCGGTGGTCGTGGTTCAGTTTAAGCAGATTTATGCAGCGTAATCGTAAAGTTTACGGTAATCGGAGTACGGAAGGGTTGGGCACCCGATGGTGCCATTCTGATCGCCGTCGGAGTGCGCGTCTTGTGAATTTAATGGAAATAATCTGATCGCGTTTGTATTTACTTGCGGTGAAGGCAATGACCGCGTGACGTGTCGGCGCGGGTGTTGACGATTCTTTTCCTCGATCTTATTTTCGTTTTCGTGGAACTTCGCGTAAGTTTCTCGGCACGGGTAATTCGATGGGAATTTCGGGATTCGGCCGGCGGGAACGTCCGCCGGGGGCAGCTCTCCTCTCTGCCTCCTGTTGTGCTGGCTGGATAAGGATGGAGTGCGGGGTATGCGTGTGTCCGAGAACTCCCGGATAAATCGGGGTACTCCCCAATCTGATGCACGCCTGCAATACAGGATGCGTTCGGCTGGTGAGATCTGAGGAACTCCTCGTTGTGGCGGGGTATGCCCCACCGCTTTGTCTCCTTAGCCTTAGGAACGCTTTCCAGGTTTCCTTGCTAACTCTTGGCGATTGCTCGCGTTGAGAAGCTTGGAGGAAAAAGGTACCTGGATCGTCTTGGCAGGCCCTTTTATACCGGCCTAATTAGTTGGCGCCGGCGTGCCTCGTGGTTTCCCCCACCGAACGGATTGAAAATTCGGCGTTTTGTTCGTGGAGCGAGGCGGCGCCGGGCGCGGGGGGACTCAGCCCGTTCGTTCGGGATTCGTCGGCCGTCGTCGGCGCGCTTCGTTTTTTAACGGCAATTAAACTAACGCCGTTGGATAAAAGTTTTAAAATGTGGCGCAAAGCGTCCTGCCCTTGCCTGGCGGGTGTTCTGCCGGGTGGCAGCTTCCAGCGGTCATCGGCTGGGCATAATTAGGGGGGTGCAAGGGTGCGTTGTTATATCACCCCCCCCTTAGAAATGTGCCTGAATTTGAGGCACAGCGTTCGTTAGATGTTCCTATGCGGATGCCTACTCTATTTTCCGGTGATAGCGTAGCCTGCCGTCCCCGCTGAACCGGAGGATCCATCGACTCTGTGGAGTGCGTATTTTATACTTGCGGCTCACGTGAACCGCGAAGTGAGGGACTTCTACTATAAGGCCCGGTTCCACCTCCACCTTTATTGGAGGTGCGGTGAGAAGTCCTGCCGGTGTGTGTGAAGTTAGCGTATCATTTTGTAGAAAATCATAAATAATTAAGAGTTCTGATTTTATTTACAATAGTTCTAGAGTTCTTGATGATTTAAACAAATAGTTCTGGTGATTAAAGCAAAGAAAATGCCTTAGGACAAACTGATATGCCAACTTCACGCAGCAAATCACTTTGTCCTATGACATTTTCGCCATCAATAATTGTTTAAATTTAAAAGATTTATAGTTCTACATGAGTTCTAAGAAGAGTTCTACATTCTAAATTAAGAAAAATATAAAATAAAATAAAAAACTGCAAAACCTCTTATCTATAGATATATAGAGAGAGGTGATATGCTGGATGTATTTCGACAGTTCTGTTTATTCCAAAGCAGTTCTCGCATAGTTCTGGGCATATACAGTGCCTTTCCAAAGAGTTCTCACGATAAAAACGATTGGAAAATTGTTTAAAAAATTTTTCTTCCAGAGAAACGAGTATTTTCGAGTATAGAGATGATATGCTGGATGTATTTCGACAGTTCTGTTTATTCCAAAGCAGTTCTCGCATAGTTCTGGGCATATACAGTGCTTTTCCAAAGAGTTCTCACGATAAAAACGATTGGAAAATTTGTAAAAAAATTTTTCTTCCCGAAAAACGAGCATTTTCGAGTATAGAGATGATATGCTGGATGTATTTCGACAGTTCTGTGTATTCCAAAGCAGTTCTCGCATAGTTCTGGGCATATACAGTGCCTTTCCAAAGAGTTCTCACGATAAAAACGATTGGAAAATTGTTTAAAAAATTTTTCTTCCAGAGAAACGAGTATTTTCGAGTATAGAGATGATATGCTGGATGTATTTCGACAGTTCTGTTTATTCCAAAGCAGTTCTCGCATAGTTCTGGGCATATACAGTGCTTTTCCAAAGAGTTCTCACGATAAAAACGATTGGAAAATTGTTTAAAAAATTTTTCTTCCAGAGAAACGAGTATTTTCGAGTATAGAGATGATATGCTGGATGTATTTCGACAGTTCTGTTTATTCCAAAGCAGTTCTCGCATAGTTCTGGGCATATACAGTGCTTTTCCAAAGAGTTCTCACGATAAAAACGATTGGAAAATTTGTAAAAAAATTTTTCTTCCCGAAAAACGAGCATTTTCGAGTATAGAGATGATATGCTGGATGTATTTCGACAGTTCTGTGTATTCCAAAGCAGTTCTCGCATAGTTCTGGGCATATACAGTGCCTTTCCAAAGAGTTCTCACGATAAAAACGATTGGAAAATTGTTTAAAAAATTTTTCTTCCAGAGAAACGAGTATTTTCGAGTATAGAGATGATATGCTGGATGTATTTCGACAGTTCTGTTTATTCCAAAGCAGTTCTCGCATAGTTCTGGGCATATACAGTGCTTTTCCAAAGAGTTCTTATGATAAAAACGATTGGAAAATTGTTTAAAAAATTTTTCTTCCAGAGAAACGAGTATTTTCGAGTATAGAGATGATATGCTGGATGTATTTCGACAGTTCTGTTTATTCCAAAGCAGTTCTCGCATAGTTCTGGGCATATACAGTGCTTTTCCAAAGAGTTCTCACGATAAAAACGATTGGAAAATTTGTAAAAAAATTTTTCTTCCCGAAAAACGAGCATTTTCGAGTATAGAGATGATATGCTGGATGTATTTCGACAGTTCTGTGTATTCCAAAGCAGTTCTCGCATAGTTCTGGGCATATACAGTGCCTTTCCAAAGAGTTCTCACGATAAAAACGATTGGAAAATTGTTTAAAAAATTTTTCTTCCAGAGAAACGAGTATTTTCGAGTATAGAGATGATATGCTGGATGTATTTCGACAGTTCTGTTTATTCCAAAGCAGTTCTCGCATAGTTCTGGGCATATACAGTGCTTTTCCAAAGAGTTCTTATGATAAAAACGATTGGAAAATTTTTTGAACAATTTTTTTATTCGAAGAACGAGTAAAAAAATCTTCGAGTATAATTTAAATTAGAAAATTTTTTCTTCTTTGAAACTATTTCCGAATTAGGAATGGAACTGAAGAATGGAATTTTTCTCGTTCTTAGCGTAACCCAGAACACGGCGTGGACGTGACGAGATAATGGTTCCTTTTTTCTTTTTCTTTTTTTGTTTTTTTTGTTTTTTTACATTTATATTTATTTTTTTATTTTTTTTTATTTATATTTATTTTTTTTATTTTATTTAGTTTTTTATATTTATATTTTTTGTGCTTTATTTTAATAAGAACATTCAAATAATTAAAGTATATAAGTATTATATAAGTATAATATGGAATATAAGTATATTATAATATGGAATAAATTTTTCTTAAATATTTTAGTTTATATTATTAATTTAATTTATATTATTTGTGCATATATTAATGCATGTGGCACTATCATGTATTTACTCGCTGACACTTGTGTTCTCTTTAATTTCAAGTCGTCATATTCATACCAAGAAGCATTGGTAAATAACAAAGCGGTATAATGGCATGCACTCTTGATATAATTGACAACTCCTCTTAATAGATATTTGTTATCACCAATTGTGACGTTTTTCGCAATATTTTGTAAGCTATAGCTTCTAATAGCTTCTAATCCTATATTTTTCAAATAGTTTTCATCAGTTACAATACTTGTGTCTATTATAATTTGTGGACCATATTTTTCTATAATGTGGCACGAATTATTACATTTTACGCACGTTTGTTTTGACATAATTACGTCATTAATAGCATCTTGGATATGCTGAAGCCCTTTGTGTAACAAAAGACGCGGCTCACCGACATCGGCAGTGGAGGGGATAACGCACCCAAGCGAAAGCAGCTGAAGCTAGCCGAGGACGCCGAGCTCATACGTTATCCCCTCCACTGCCGATGAGCCGCGTCTTCGTTCCGGCATCATTGCTCTGACCAGCTCTGACCAGCTCTGACGGCATCTCTGCATAGGAGACGGACATATCGGACTGTCATTCTCGTGAACTCGTGTCTCGATTTCAGATCAGGAACACTTTGTGTACGATATTTTTTATAAATATTCGGCATAATCTTAAATGAGAGAGAGCATACCACTTTGATGCATTTCGGCATTATTTTTCCATCCTAAATTTTTATTTTTTTTTCTTTGTATTGAGATATGTATATAAACAGCAGTTATAATATTAAGTATATCATACATATATTATTGAATTAGTTTTAGTTGAAAAAATGTACGATCAAAATAAATTGATACAAATATTGACAACTCCAGAATATAGATGCATAGATGTAAATGGAAAATGTTTTCCACCCTCAAATGCTATGTATAAAAAAATAAGTGAAAAAATGAAAGAAATAGATTCATATATAAGTCCGAAACATATATATACGATATTAAATACAGATAGACGCGGTATGCGTACTGCCACAATAAAAGCATTTAAATTAGGTAAAAATATTAAAAATTCTCCCAATGAGGCAATTGATGAAAGTTTTTCCGAGTATTCACCTGAATGCCAAAATAAATTAGGTAATAATAAGATTTTCAAACTTATTATTTCTGACAAAAACTGGAATGATATAAAGCCTATCGTTAAACAATATAGAAACCGTCGATATTTAAAATTAAAACCTGGAGAATGGTCCAATATATTTGCGACAAAGATATGGGAACAGACAAAAATTCCCTGTGCATTTACGTTTAAAAATGCAGCTGTATTTCCAAGCCTCAATGCCAAATGTTTCGTGCGATTTTATGCAATATGCAAGGAATGTAAAGCAACATTAAATGGTAAATTGTTTAAAAAACCACACGATGGTCAAGATGCAATATTTGATTGTGCCTTATTAGGATTTAACAATCAAATTATTCATGCAAAAAAAAGACAATTAAAAGGTTCTTTACGGCAAAAAGTAGCTGGCTATTTGGTAGATGCAAAAAAAGAAGCAACAATTTGGCGTACTGAAGAGGCAAATAGAATTATGGAATTTGGTGATTCAGATCCACCAATTTTGTTTTCGCCTCGTGTTTTACGTAAAGCCAAGCAAAATGAATTGGACAATCGTTTAGGTATCACTGATTGTAATGCAATAGGAAATTTGCAAATATATAAATACACTAAAAGATGTGGTTCAATACATGGAATAGGCTTTGATCCATTTTATGTTATGTACTGGTCTAAGGAGCAAATGATGCTGTATAAAATAATTAATCGATCGAAAAATGCATATTTTACTATGGACGCCACAGGCAGTATAGCGAAAAAATTATCAATGCCTGATGGAACAAAATCTGCCCATCTCTTTTTGTACCAATGCGTAATCGTTCCGGAAGACAAACGTGGTATTCCAGTTTTCCAAATGATTTCTACAAAACAAGATGCATCTCTTATAACATATTTTCTATTGGAAATTCGGAGAGCGGGTGCTACAGTGCCGTCTGTAATAATAACAGATTTTAGTCGAGCAATATTAGTTGCTTTAGCGCGTGCATTTGCAGATTGTGCGGATCTCAAACATTATTTACAACGATGTTATGAAATCGTTATAAAGAACAAAGAAGTGGATCTACCAAGCTCATACTTGAGATTGGATGTTAGCCATATAATAAAAATAATAAGTAATTGGGAATGTTTGCGACATTTACCAAATAAAGTGCGGCAGTTTTACCTCAGATGCATTGCTCAAGCATATAAAATGCAAAATTTGGATGAGTTACGTTCTTTTTTAACATCCGTACTTGTTGTAGCTTTAAGCGAAGATGTTGGTTGTATCAATGACATCTCTGTTCCAGCTGAGACATGCTTACAATCTGCAAATAATTGTATTAAAGGCGTGCATGTTGAGGACCTTAATCTTAAAGATATCTCGGAGTTAGATGATTTCAGTTCCGAAGACACTCCATTATCCTGGCAGGAATGGAGCGACGATTTATATGCCAAAGCTAACACTTTAGCATTACAATCACAAAATGGAAATATAGTTAATGCGTTTTATAATCCTGCAGCTGCTAAGAAAATTAAGAATTTGATTCAAGATTTGCCACTGTGGACAGGTGTAATGCGTCCGCATTTTAAGACTGGCACGGAAATATCGACTTCTTCCTCAGTTGAATCGCTTTTCGCTGAGTATAAGACACGACTTTTCAAAGGATGCATTCCAATGAGAGTCGATAAATTTGTAGCTAGTCATCTCGATTATCTTGATGGCAGATTACGTTTAGATTATGCTGCAAACGCTTTTTCTACACAGCAGGAATGCGAAACATCCCTGAAAAATAATGATATACATAAAGATAAATCTGAGCAATATTCCGACTTTTCGAGTAACTCATATTTTGATACATCAATTTCTAACATTAATGATAATAATCTCACTACGAACAGTTCATTAAATTTAGTAAGTTCTACCACAGACAGTTCTTATAACATTCAGACTAATTCTAAAGCATCAGATTCGATATGTTCCATTTCTGACGATACCGTAAATGATCCGTTAAACTTCCAAGAAAATTGGAGAGGTTTAGTAAATAAAGATACTCAAAAATGTAGCAACATTAAAAAAAAATCATATTTAGACAAATGTCCCGAATGGGAAAGTATCGAATCAACAGATGCGGTTTTCATACCAATAATAAAAAACGGTAATTTATGCCAGCCTGTTAAATTACAAGGAAAAACCGTAATGATACGTAATACGTGTGCTTTTGACGCTCTTTTACATATAACTGCACATATGATCGGCATGGATGTAGAGTACAAACGTATTGTACAAGATACAAATGATTGTTTCATCCAGTTAGCCACAAAAATTGTATCTCGTGGAAAGATTACCAAAAATGAGTACACTGAAAGAGCATCTTTCCTCATTCATTTATCATTATTCCAACAATCAACATATACAAGAAATTTTCAATCGTTAGACGCTATGTGTAACGCTGCCCATTTAGCCGAGTTTACTTTCGCCTCCTTACCCAGTCTTCGTAGAAGCAAAACGTGCGAAATTTGTGGCTATTACAATGAAAGAAATTTCACAACTATAAGTGTGAACGTAGATATTTTGTTACACAAAGGGCTTCAGCATATCCAAGATGCTATTAATGACGTAATTATGTCAAAACAAACGTGCGTAAAATGTAATAATTCGTGCCACATTATAGAAAAATATGGTCCACAAATTATAATAGACACAAGTATTGTAACTGATGAAAACTATTTGAAAAATATAGGATTAGAAGCTATTAGAAGCTATAGCTTACAAAATATTGCGAAAAACGTCACAATTGGTGATAACAAATATCTATTAAGAGGAGTTGTCAATTATATCAAGAGTGCATGCCATTATACCGCTTTGTTATTTACCAATGCTTCTTGGTATGAATATGACGACTTGAAATTAAAGAGAACACAAGTGTCAGCGAGTAAATACATGATAGTGCCACATGCATTAATATATGCACAAATAATATAAATTAAATTAATAATATAAACTAAAATATTTAAGAAAAATTTATTCCATATTATAATATACTTATATTCCATATTATACTTATATAATACTTATATACTTTAATTATTTGAATGTTCTTATTAAAATAAAGCACAAAAAATATAAATATAAAAAACTAAATAAAATAAAAAAAATAAATATAAATAAAAAAAAATAAAAAAATAAATATAAATGTAAAAAAACAAAAAAAACAAAAAAAGAAAAAGAAAAAAGGAACCATTATCTCGTCACGTCCACGCCGTGTTCTGGGTTACGCTAAGAACGAGAAAAATTCCATTCTTCAGTTCCATTCCTAATTCGGAAATAGTTTCAAAGAAGAAAAAATTTTCTAATTTAAATTATACTCGAAGATTTTTTTACTCGTTCTTCGAATAAAAAAATTGTTCAAAAAATTTTCCAATCGTTTTTATCATAAGAACTCTTTGGAAAAGCACTGTATATGCCCAGAACTATGCGAGAACTGCTTTGGAATAAACAGAACTGTCGAAATACATCCAGCATATCATCTCTATACTCGAAAATACTCGTTTCTCTGGAAGAAAAATTTTTTAAACAATTTTCCAATCGTTTTTATCGTGAGAACTCTTTGGAAAGGCACTGTATATGCCCAGAACTATGCGAGAACTGCTTTGGAATACACAGAACTGTCGAAATACATCCAGCATATCATCTCTATACTCGAAAATGCTCGTTTTTCGGGAAGAAAAATTTTTTTACAAATTTTCCAATCGTTTTTATCGTGAGAACTCTTTGGAAAAGCACTGTATATGCCCAGAACTATGCGAGAACTGCTTTGGAATAAACAGAACTGTCGAAATACATCCAGCATATCATCTCTATACTCGAAAATACTCGTTTCTCTGGAAGAAAAATTTTTTAAACAATTTTCCAATCGTTTTTATCGTGAGAACTCTTTGGAAAAGCACTGTATATGCCCAGAACTATGCGAGAACTGCTTTGGAATAAACAGAACTGTCGAAATACATCCAGCATATCATCTCTATACTCGAAAATACTCGTTTCTCTGGAAGAAAAATTTTTTAAACAATTTTCCAATCGTTTTTATCGTGAGAACTCTTTGGAAAGGCACTGTATATGCCCAGAACTATGCGAGAACTGCTTTGGAATACACAGAACTGTCGAAATACATCCAGCATATCATCTCTATACTCGAAAATGCTCGTTTTTCGGGAAGAAAAATTTTTTTACAAATTTTCCAATCGTTTTTATCGTGAGAACTCTTTGGAAAAGCACTGTATATGCCCAGAACTATGCGAGAACTGCTTTGGAATAAACAGAACTGTCGAAATACATCCAGCATATCATCTCTATACTCGAAAATACTCGTTTCTCTGGAAGAAAAATTTTTTAAACAATTTTCCAATCGTTTTTATCGTGAGAACTCTTTGGAAAAGCACTGTATATGCCCAGAACTATGCGAGAACTGCTTTGGAATAAACAGAACTGTCGAAATACATCCAGCATATCATCTCTATACTCGAAAATACTCGTTTCTCTGGAAGAAAAATTTTTTAAACAATTTTCCAATCGTTTTTATCGTGAGAACTCTTTGGAAAGGCACTGTATATGCCCAGAACTATGCGAGAACTGCTTTGGAATAAACAGAACTGTCGAAATACATCCAGCATATCACCTCTCTCTATATATCTATAGATAAGAGGTTTTGCAGTTTTTTATTTTATTTCATATTTTTCTTAATTTAGAATGTAGAACTCTTCTTAGAACTCATGTAGAACTATAAATCTTTTAAATTTAAACAATTATTGATGGCGAAAATGTCATAGGACAAAGTGATTTGCTGCGTGAAGTTGGCATATCAGTTTGTCCTAAGGCATTTTCTTTGCTTTAATCACCAGAACTATTTGTTTAAATCATCAAGAACTCTAGAACTATTGTAAATAAAATCAGAACTCTTAATTATTTATGATTTTCTACAAAATGATACGCTAACTTCACACACACGTCCTGCCGGGCGTAAGATTTCCTCTGGTGATGTTGTGACTGGTCTTATCCTGGCTGGTTCCCTCTTGTACGGGCGTACTGCTTTCCTCGTTGGTGGCGGTTGCAGTAGCATTGCTCTCTTCCGAGCATTTTTGCAGTCGGAACGCTGAATTACTGTTCCGACCCGTGGTGGTCGTGATTGTGGCGGCGGCGTCGGCTCCGGTGGCGGAGTTGGAGGCTCGGTCGGAACCTTGGTTTCGGCGTGTTCGCCGAGGAAGTTAGCGATTGCGTCTAAGATGTCTTGTTCGTTTGCCATCTCGGGAGCGTCTGTGCCGTTGTTCGATTTTGAACGTCTACTCGTCCTCCTCCTCGTTTTCGTCTTTGTTTATGTTTACGTCCTCTGCTTCGGTTTCTTCGTTTGTCTCTTTGTCTGCCGGTTTTAGGTCTTGAATATGTACGTGACGAAGCCATTTCTCGCACTTGCTCCGGAGATCAACGATTACTAGCGAAATTATTCGACGCACTTCGTACGGCCCGCTGAATTTAGGCGCCAGTTTCGCGTTGAATTTGTCAGCCTTTTTGGAGAGCGGATGCTCTCGCCGCCAAACCCATTCTCCTTTTTCGGGTCTCCAGTCTCTTCTCCTCAGGTCGTAGTGTTTTTGCTGTTTTTCGAATGCCCTGGCTAATTGTATTTGCACCAGTTTGTATGCGTCTTGCAGCTGCTGTTGCAGTTCCTTTGGTGTCGGTGCCGTGTCGTCGCTGTAGTCAGTATTTACTGGTGGTGCTAGCTCTCGGCCGTGGTTTAGATACGCTGGAGTGTATCCTGTGGCGTTGTGTACTGCCGTGTTATAGGCAAACTGTAGTGCTGTTATCCTTGCATCTCAGTTACTTTGATCTTTGCCTGTGAATTGTGCCACCATTGTTTTTATTGTTCTATTGGTTCTTTCTACCGGGTTGCAGTGGGGCGCGTAGGCGAGTGTCGTGATGTGCTTGATTTTGCATTCTTGCAGTCTCCGTTCCAGTTGTTTCGACTTGAATTGAGTGCCATTATCCGAGAGAATGCTGTCCGGTTTTCCGTGTCTTAATATGATGCGATCGGTGACTGCTTGCGTTACTGCATCCGCTGTTGTTTTTCTGAGTGGGACCAATTCGACCCACTTTGAAAATCGATCCTGCATTACTAGCAGCCAGGAGTTCCCTTTCTTCGACCTTGGTAGTGGTCCGATTAGGTCTATATTGACTTTTTCCCAAGGCCTTCTTACTTCTGTCGCGCTTTCTTCGACCTTGGTAGTGGTCCGATTAGGTCTATATTGACTTTTTCCCAAGGCCTTCTTACTTCTTTCCCTGCGGGTTTTTGCTGTGCAATCTTATGCGTTTGACAGTTCTCGCACTTCCGCACCTGTTTTGTTATGTCGCGGAACATTCCTGGCCAGTAATACTTTTCTGCGATTCTCGCAATAGTTTTGGCTATTCCAAAGTATCCTGCGGTTGGTTCGTTGTGGTACGTTCTTATCACCTTCTCCCGGATTGGTGTCGGGATGCACAGCTTCCATTGTGTTTGTGTGTTGTTTTCCTTGAAATCTAGCGAGTGGAGGATATGCCGGTATAGTTTGCCGTCTGTTATTTTGTATTCCGGCCTTGCTGTTGGATTTTTTTGTACTTCGTCTCGAATGCGTTGATACCATGCGCAGCCCTGTTTCCTCACGGCCGCTACTCCCGGGTGTCTTGACAGGACGTCTGCTACGCGATTCAATGTTTCCCTTCGATATTTTATTTCGAACTCATATTGCTGGAGTTCGAACATCCAGCGTGCCAGCCTGCCGGTAGGTGCTTCTATTCTTTGTAACCATTTCAGTGCTTGGTGATCCGTGAATTTGTATCCTTCCAAATAACTCTTCATTTTCCGGATGCCCCATACTACTGCGAGACATTCTAACTCTATTGCGCTGTAGTTCTGTTCCGCCTTGTTCAACGTGCGACTCGCATACGCTACTACTTTTTCGCCGTCGTCGTACATTTGTGTCAGCACCGCGTCTAAACCATACGTGCTGGCGTCTGTCTGTAATAGGAATTCTCGTGTGAAGTCCGGACATGCTAGTATGGGCGCTGATACTAGTTTTTCTTTTACACTTTTAAATGCTTCGCTCTGTTCTTCCCCCCACGACCACCTTGCGTTTTTTCGCGTTAGTTTAGTTAAAGGCGCCGCGATCTCTGAGAACCCCGCGATGAACCGCCGATACACGGAAAAAAAAATTAGCTCTCACAGCTAAAAACTAGGTCCTGTAACTAAACTTCGCTTGTATTATATGGACACCTAAAGGTGTAGGTGCGATATCTATTTCGATTAGCTGAAACGCTTGTAACTATGGCAGTTAAAGATTTAGCTGCAGCACACATTGCAGAGAATAGCTATAGCAGTATGCACAACAACAATTAGTAATGATGCGCACGTTGTTTAACTGTTACAGCTATAAGTTTCAGTATCATAGCTAATATTTTAGCTATATCAGTATCACAGCTAATATTTTAGCTAAATCTACATAAATAGCGTTGTATATTCGAGGTATATGCTACAGCTAAAATAGTATCAATGGAAGCAAAAATGGTATAAACACGATAGCTATTCTGCGTTCTGCAAAAAAAAACAGCTTTGCAACTGTTGTAAAATTTGTGAATTCGATTGGCGCATGCTCTTAATTTTGGCTAAATCTAAGAGCATGTGCGACAATCAGATTCACGAATTTTACAACAGTTGCAAAGCAGTTTTTCCTGTTGAACGCAGCCAATAATTGTTAATTCTATTGACGGAGGCTAAAAAACATAAAAGAAAATATAAATCATACATATATAAAAAATATTTTATATTTATTTTTTTTATACACATATACATAAGTATAAATTCTTATATATTATATATTATATACGTAAGTATAAATTCTTATATAATTGTATTATTATCACTTTATAATAATAAATATAACGTGTGCTTTTGTTTATGTAATATTAATATATAAATTAATATATTCAGTTTAACATCAAATAAATTCTTTTTCATATCAAATATATATTAGTATATACATGTACACAAAAATATAAACAGACTCAGAAAAGTATGATATTAGGTAAGAAATATATGATTATATAGGATGATGTAAAATAACATATCGCTCACCAGTTGCCATAGTATAAACAAATAAAGGAAAAGAATCTAGTAAGTCTTCATATTTAATAAAAATCCATTTTGTACTTCGTTCTACTTCAAAACCACCAATATCACAATTAAGACCCATATTTAAAAGAGAGAAACAAATAAAAAAAAGATTATTTTGATAAAGAATAATGTACTGAATTTCCGCAAAAATAGGACAAGAACTTTCGTCTGTTCCATAAATTAATACCATTCTGCGTTGATATCGAGTGCCTTTATAATTAACCCAATTTGCAATAAAAGAATATGGATCATGAAGTATATTAGTTGGCAAGATTGATGCAAAATGATTAAAGTGATCGTGTTTAGTAATATTAATAATATTTCCTAATCCTAATTCAACAGTTGGAATAATACTTTCCTGAGCCATAAGCTTATAACAAAACGAAAGCTGATGACGAGTTGCGATAGAAAAAGCAATATTCTTTCTTGACATTACAGCTTTAGCAATTTTCTTTAAAGCTTTATGGAAACCTTCAAGTCTCATTGCAGATAATAAAATTAATGGTCCAGATTGCATCATGACACGTGCGTAGTGAACAAGATAATGATGTTTTGGTTTTAAACATTTGTTCGTACATTTCATGTATTGGTTATGATGTTCCAAAACTAATACTTTAAATGCTGAAGCAAAATCCTCTGTCACTGATCTACTTTGCAAAAGTTCAATAATTTCTTTTAACAATAGATATAATTTCCAAAATGGGTCATTATATGATTTAATACGATGCCCAATAATAACACCGAAAAGTCTACAAAAGATCAACATTTCCGAAGCTGTCATTTTCAGTTTGCTTTTTGTTGCGAAATCATTATCAATATAAGGTGGTTTATTTTGTACATCAGGACCATAATGAAACATTTGCACACTGTGATTGAGATCTGACAAATTAAAGTCACCGATATCAATAAAATGATTTATTATTGGAATCATATCATAATGAGCAATACCTTCTAAAACATCATGCATAATGTCAACATAAGCGTTATCAGTTACATGAAATGAATTGACTTCATTAAAGACGCATTCTTCTTTAATTCCAGTAAGTGAACTGTTTTCTAAGGTTAAATCAGTTACATAAGATGTACGTGTTCTGAGAACAGTTTCATCTTCAAGACAAGTAGTTTCACAAAAAGTGCGATGTAATTTGCAAAATCTACATGCATAGTTTGCACGAAAACTTTGAAGAAATCTGCACATTGTATGAAGTCCTAAATTGTCGCCAAATAGTAAACCTAACATAAAATAAATTTTATGAGTATTACCATTTACAGTAATTGTTATCCCGTTTTGTTCTAAAAAATTTAGTTCCTCAATCAAAGGTGCAAATATTCGTTTAATTCCAAATTCTTTTCGGTCTCGAGAAAGAAACAATATAACTAAGAAAATATTCTCCAAACGAGATATGCATTCAGGTGGCAAACATGGTATATAGCAATATACTCCTCCAAGAGCAGCAGTATGAGAGCCTAACGGATTATTCACTTCCCAATCGTCATAATAAATAAAAAGTGGCAGAACAATAGCATCATTATCAAAGTTTTTTCTTTTTCGACACCAAAGTTCAGATTGAATAAAGTTCTTTACACTATCCAAATTTTTAAGTGAATTAATGTAATGCATTGTAGAAGTAAAGGCATCAGGCAGTTGAAAAAATTTTTGTAATACTTGTCTTAAAGGTATGAAGTAACTATAAACGTTTTCAATTTTTTCAGCAATAAATGATCCAGTATCTTTATACACTTTTCTGTTACCTATATAGTACTTAATAGGAGCTATATAATTACCAGAAGATTTATAATATTTAACGCGTTGATATTCATTTTTAAGGTGGTTGAATGGATTTTCTACATAATTAAACATTGATGTTATCTCTTTAATTGTTTCATTATCAGAACCAAGGGTATTTAAGTGTGAAAGAACTTTTTCTTTTAAGATGGAAATATGATCACTTATCAGAAGTTCACTAATATCATTAATAATAAATTGAATATGGGATTGAACGTTTATTATATAATTTTGCAACAAAAGCATTACTATGATTTTTTATAATAGACTCAAACTCAGTAAGAGTTACTTTAGACAGATAATTTTCGGTAGTAATTTCTGTTGTTGATATCCTAGAATTCCTATCAATCCGGTCAACACATTCATTAAAAATTTCTGTGTTATTATATTTACGATGATCATGAGCAGACCAAGCAGGAAAGTTATGATTCGGCCCAAGTAAATGTTTTCGCAATGAATTTCGCAATGACCATTTTCGATAACATCCATTTTCACCACATTTAAAAACTGTGAATAAATGAGTATGACGTTTAAGGTTAAAATGCATAAATAGACCATTGACAGATGTTTCTGATTCTTTACACAAAAAACACGTAGGCATGATTGCAATTGAAATACTTTTAGAAAAGGACTTAGAATCTTTTGTATTCTTCAATCAATGCAAGAGTATTAGAAGTAAGTTGAGAGTTTTTATGTTTATCCCATAAAGTTTCAAAATTATATATAGCTCTTTGCAAAAACACAAAAAGTTGCCGTACTTCAGGTGGATATTGAAGATTTAAAACATTACATGATTTAAATACGAAATCAATGCTTTTTAGTGGTGTTTCTACCTGATATCTTAACTCGTTGATTACAACGAAGGACTGATGAATTTCATCAAAATTGGGACCAACTATTATTGCAATGGGCTGTGAAGTCAGACCAAATGATTGCAATTTTATTGTACGCTCTTCTAATCTGGTATCTACATCAGTAATTGTCTGTAAAATATAAACGTATTTCTAGTATTAAAAAAATCAAATTTTAATATTGCTTAGATTTTAATTCTAAAAAAATGTAATGTATGAAAAAGGAAAGGTTGGAAAGTAAACTCAAATTAATTGCATATTTACCTTCACATGTAAAAGAAATGCTTCTTCACATTCTTCTCTAGAAGGTCTCCAATCTCTTGGTTTACCTTTTTTTACTGTGATTATAGGGAATAAATAAGGCATTAACGAGAGAATTGCAACTTTGGTACCTTCTGTAGAAATAAAATATATTACAAGAATATATAAAATGAGTTGAATATAATTATTAGACAATATCACTAAAAAAAAATAAAATATAATTAAAATCTTACCAGGTGTCGAAACATTATCCAAACGTTTTTAACTTTAGAATTTATTCTGTTAGTTACAAATTCTGATAATTTTGGCCAAGCAATATAAAGTTTTAAATTACGATCTGGATATAATGTTTCAAAATCGTGTTCCAGCTTAAAAAATACATATTTGCATTTAACATTTTATTTTATTTCAAGTGCAAAAAGTTTTATTGAAAACTATGATTTAAAAATCCATGTTTTGGATCATTTAATAAATATTATGTATGTTATATACTTACTAATAGATAACCTAATGGATCAGAGAGAGCTGGAAATTGGCCCATATACTCATGGCAAGGCTGATTATTATTTATAAGATCTTGAACTCGTTTTTTTGAAGTCTGAATCCAGTATGTAGTTACTTTTGGCCATGATATAGAATTATTTTTCAACCATAACAAATATTCTTCATAATTGGCAACGTCATCATCACTCAGCTCATCTACAAATAATGATAAATATTAATAATAGTCTTTATAAAAATAATTTGTTATTTTTATTTGTTAAACATTGTTTGTTGTATAGATACATATATACACAGAACAAAAATATACGTATATTACTAATATAATTATCTCACTAAATTCGCAATATATTTAAACTTTTTTAAGCAATACTTACTTTTAGTTACAATTGTTGTAGTAGGTATAGTAGACTTTATAGACAACAAACCAGCTTTGATAAGTTGTCTTCGCAAAGAATAGTATTTTGTAAGAATTTTTCCTCTTCCTTGTGACTCTCCTTTTTTATTCTTTATATACCAAACACTCTGCAAAAACAAATAACATTAACAAGATAATTGCAGACAAAAATAGCAATAAAAGCTATATATCATTGTTATTTATTTTGTTATTTTTACATGTATGTAAATTGTATAATTGTTTCTTTTTGTTAATTTTATATGTATTTTGTTTATTTTATATCTATTATTTTTATATATATTTTATTATTTTGTTATATATATTATTATTAATGTATATTATTAATTAATTTATATTAATATTATTAATTAATTTATATTTATTATTAATTATATTATATTAATTATGTTATATTATACACAATTATTATTATTTTTACACGAGCTGAACCTACTTTTTCTTCAGTAGGAAATACTTTCTGTACTTCTTCGCTTAAAAATAATGCTCTGCTACTCGTAATACTGTAGTTTATGTTAGGTGACAGCTCATTACTAACAATTAGTTTTGCAAGCTTATTTCGCATATCATTATTCAATCTTTTTTCCTTCTGATATGAACTCAACACTAATAAGCCTTCTTCAGATTTTTTTAACACAGTTCCAAGATCCTGCAATGATAAATACAATAATAGGATATATAACAAATTATAATATTATTTTTATTGTAATATGTAACATTCTTCTTACATATTCATCATCAGTCAAATGTCGTTTCAGGCTTGATTGATTTTCTTTTTTCTCAAGTGATACATCTAGTCAGAGAAATTTAGTTATTATTATTTAATAATCATTAAATGATTAGATTAAGATATGAATATTCTTTATTCTTACCACTAAATTCACTTGTTGTAACAGTAGAGATATTGTCTGAGATACTAGGCTCGGTTTCAGGTAATGATTGTAAGTACTGTATAACAATATTTTGAGTATTTGTATTACTTTCTATATTTTTCTCTGTAGTTTTTTCTATTTGTTCTAATGGTTCTTGATGAATTATATTAGAATTTTCCGATGATTGTTGAATCTTAGCAAACATTTATACCAATATATTAATTTTATTTATATAGAAATATAAATTATTTTCTTCAACAAAGAAACGTAAAAAAGTGCAAAATGTAAATGAATACCTCTCTTTCATTTAGAAAATATTGTTTTACAATACTTTGAAATTTTCTTCGAGGTCCTATATTTGGGATTAAACTTTTCAGATCTTCTTCTGTTAAAATATTAAATTGATCTGTTTCAATTTCTTGAGCTAAAATGAAAGCAAATAAAAAATACATATATGATATATCAGATTTAAATATTAGACAGTAAATTATCAATAAAATTATTTTATATATTTTACTATATAAATTTTTGTCTCTTACCGTTTGTAATGAATAGTTACAAACGGCAAGAAAGAGAAACTTAATCATTCAAGTAACCAAAAATTAAAACAAATATATTACAAAGAAAGTCCTAAAATTATGCAAAGTATTGTAAAACAATTTTAAATAATTTCAGTAATTAATATGTAATTTATATTATGTAACTAATAACTACAAAAACAAAGTTATACAAAATAACGCTATACTCTAATGAGATATATTAAAATAATACGCGTGAAATAGCAATATTATAATTGTAAAAAAAGGAGAAGAGGTTATTGTGAGAAAATCTATATTAAGGTCTTAGCAGAATTATTTACAATGTTCAAGACAATATTTATAAAATATTCATATATTATTAGTATTAATAATCGTACATTAAAATTGTTACTTTTGTATACATACATAATTTATTTCTTGTAAATACTATTTTCGTGTACACACTTAAAGCTTTGAGTCCATGATAACAAAAATCGATTCAAGGTCTGAGAAATATACAGCCAATCAACTTACAACTTTTATGGAAAAGCAATAATTTTGTTAGACATTTCTCGAACCGAGATCTCACATTGATTTCTAATATGGTAAATATAAGGCTTAGAATCTGAACACAGTATTGTACTTAAAACAAAGACAATTAAAACATTAGGCAAATAGCACGAAATCATTGTCTTGAAATAATAATCATTCTACTAAGGCCTTTACTCTTACCATTTTTATTGAAAATAAGTTAACCTGTACTTACCTGTAAAGTTTGCTATTATTTCGGAAGAGAATCCCCACTTTAGTAATAAACTACACGCACTTGTGTCCGACATATTCTTGAAATATGTTTCGAAAGACAAGAAACTGTTTAAGAGAAACTGTTTAACAAAATATTAAACGTGTTACTGCGCGGTACACTGCGTGCACTACTATTGCGTCATACCGTCGCCGCGTCGTTAAAAACAAAGAACATCGACAAATGAGATATATCAGATAGCTAGGACAGCTAATTTTTTTGTATAGTAGCAACTTTAGTAGCAAATATAATTTCAGCAAACATGATTAGCTATAATAGACACATATTTCTTTTCCGTAGATATATTAAGTAGCTAAGACAGTTAATCTTATCTTGCTAAATAAAATGACTGTAACAGACATGCGACTATCTACTTTTGCTACGGCATCGACATATTAGCAATAGCAGCAAATATTTGTATAGCAGCGAATTTGGTAGCTATAGCAGCAAATGCAATTTCAGCAAACCATGATTAGCTGTGGTAGAAACAATTTTTTTTCCGTGTACCATGAGGCCGTCCCAACGAATTGTCTAATCTGTTTAACTGTACGAGGTTCCGACCAGTCTACTACCGCGCTTATTTTCTCTGGGTCAGTTCGAATACCTTGTCGGTCTATAATGTGTCCCAGATATTTCAGCTGGTCTACACAAAATTTACATTTGTCAGGGTTCAGACGGAGGTGCGCTTCACGAAGGCGTTCGAATGTTTCCGCTAGTAACTCGAGGTGTTCCTCGAACGTCTTGCTGATCACGATAATATCATCCAGATATACAAATACGTTTGGTTCTAATTCGGGTCCTAAGACCGTGTCTAGCAGTCTTTGAAAAGTTGCTGGTGCGGAATGCAGGCCGAATGGCATTACTTTAATTTGAAATAATCCTCTGCCCGGAATCGTGAAAGCTATTATTGGCCTGCTTTCTTTGGTCAATGGTACTTGCCAATACCCGTTTTTAAGGTCTAATGTTGACAGATATCTGGCCCCTCTTAGTTTGTCCAACGTTGCCGTTATTTGTGGTAGCGGGTATGCGTCTTTTATCGTTACCTCATTCACCCGCCGGAAATCGATGCAGAACCGGTGTTTTCCTTCTTCTTCACAATGACTATTGGTGAGCTCCACGGACTGTGTGATAGTTCGATTATATCTTGTTGTAACATTTCGTCTACTTCCTTGTCTATAATTGCTTGCATTACCGGGTTTCTTGGCCAATATCTTTGTTTAATTGGTCTTTCGTCCCTCAGTCGTATCTCGTGTTGTACCTTGTCTGTCCGTCCTTGTATAGCTTCGAAACGTTTAAATTCGTCCGTCAGAAATTCCTCCAGTCGATTTTTTTCTTTCGGTGTCTGCCTGACTAACCCGGTCGCGTAGCACTTGTCTCCCTTCTTCCCCAGGTGTCGTGGTGGTGGTGGTACGCCTATCTGGAATTCTGCCTGTCCGTCTATCCTTAAGATCACATCGTCCTCTAAGTCCGGGAGGATGGTAAAGATGTGGGACGTCGTATGGTTCCCCAGGCTCGTTTGTATTTTCATTGTTCCTAGCGTTAACCGTGTTGACCCATCTGCCGAAAGAATTTCGGTCTTATCTTCTTGGATCGTTCCTCCGTCTTCAATGAGGATCTCTGCCGTTCGGGGGCTGATTAAAGAGATCTTCGACCCCCCGTCTAATAATGCGTTAAACTCCTGTTTGTGTAATTTAATTACTGTGTATGGACGTGGTGTGAATTTTATATGGGGCTCGGACTGATTTTTGCGTCCATTTTCCCTCCGTCCCCCTTGTCGTTTCCCGACCATGGGTGGCATTCTCTTGTCCATACTCCGTCGCGTCCGCATTGCGAGCAAAATTTTTGTGCTGGTCTTTTGCACTGAGCGCGTGTGTGTCCCCTGTGACGTCCCGCCATTTTTAAAATTACTAGATTTAGTTACTATTCGGTTATCCATCTTGCTTCTTTATTATAACCACGGAGTAAGAACGAATATTCGATTTTATTAATTATAATCCGAATTTATTCATTATTATTATAGATTTTAATTTTAATATATGAATTATAACATTCAACACTTGCTTACCGTTTCTATTATACACGGTTATTTAGCCTGCTAATTAACTATGTACCCCTTAATCAATACATAATAAGGATTTTTTATACATATTAAATTTAAAAATTAGGTTTGAATAAATGCGACCAAAATAGATAATTACGTAAATAAGGTATTTCAAGGAAATTGTTAATTAAAAGGAAGAAACTATTTAAGAAATTATTCTATTAATTAGATTAATTTTAAATAAATAACTATCAAACCATTTTAACTCTTTGAAATACTTTATTTAAACTCATTATTAATTCACAACCAGTGTAAATAATTTCCTTTATACGCTGTAACTTAAATTTGATTATTCCATCTAAATCGAGTTATATTTCTAAATCTTTTCTAAAATATAAGGGAAGTTATACATATAACGATTCTATAATCTCAATATTATTGCGTTAGACATTAGTATTAAAATTAAGAACGAATAACTTTTGCGCGAGGTAATCAAAGAGGAAGTCATAAATATGTCAAACATCGACTTTTCGGAGACGGTAATCGACACCTCCGATGAAATTCACGCGTTACCCCTTTGATCACCGCTGCGTTTCGATGAAAAGATATCTATGTCTAAACAATTGATAAGAAATTCGGTGGTGCTTCCGAGTACGACATGGTCCGATGAAGGGATCACCTTACTCGAGAATTCCTTTAGCAAAAGATCATGCAAGTAACAAAGGAATTACCAGTATATAAACTCCGGATTTCGGGCGCGAAGAACAGTAGTAATAATAACCATTCAGTAGAAAGGACTTGCTACCAGTCGTTTGTCAAGTGTCGCTATTATTCGTATATTCTAGCTATTAATAATAATTAAGTTAACTTTTGTCAATTTGCTATTCCTCTCGGTGGATTTTGAATAAAGAGCTATAATTGTGCATATCTACCGTGTCCATTTTCTTGGAAAGACCCAGACCTCCCATATACGAAGGCGACTACAATCAACAGAATTTCATCTCGGGGTGGTAAGTACCAGATTCTTTTATATTCTTTGTTTTAATCTCTCGTTTTCAAATTCAATTGTTCGTTCACCTTCCTTGCATTCATTATACTTCCTGAAACAAGAAATAAAAGATTAAATGAATAAATAATAATACTGTCAAGCAACGGCATGCTGCTGATAGTATTCCTCTTCTAATCAACATAAAATTGCAATACCTTATCACTTTATTCTGGCAAGCGTCAAGATAATCATTAATTAAAATTATATAGCTCTCATCCGTTAAGCGTCGAGTACCTCCTTCCTTTAAGATCTCTCCAGGCATCCTCTGTCATGCCGGAGACTTCTGCATTCTCCTGTTCTTACTCCAAAAAGATTCATTACTAGTTTAGCCGACCCCAGATTTTCTCGGTCCACTGTTATGCCGGAGACATCCTAATTTCCTTAAATCAATTCGTTAATCGGCGTTTCACGGAATATATAAACGAAATTTGAAATTATATAATCTACTGCATTCAACTCAAACGTCTTTCCTCCTACAGGGAAACAGCATCTTCTCGGTGCCGCCTGAAAACCTTCTTGTTCTTTCTCCCTCTTCCTGTCGCTTCCGGGCATCCTCTGTCATGCCGGATGCATCCTAATTTCCTTACTCTTATACAAACTCCGTCATCCTAACGTTACTCCACCTTAAGCGTCCCGTCGTCTCCGGGCATCCTCCGTCATGCCGGAGACATCCATATCCTTGTAAATTATTGACGTTTTAGTTGAAATAAATAAAAGGAAATATATCTCATTGTAAAATTCGATCACTCGAGTTGACGTTAATCAGATAGTAACATCAACAAAAGAGAATATCCACTAATTTCCTCAATCAATGGTGAACTCACAACTAAATTCTAAAAAGAAAAGACATAGAGCGGGAAAAATAACCAGAGAATACCGTGATATCTCTCGATTCCATCGATATCAAAGAATAAAGGCAAACTCAAATCCTAGTTACATAAAATCCGTTAGAAGGGTCTTCTTCCCTGAAAGTTTTATATCAGCTCTAAAAACCAAAGCTAAATTTCTCTTTTATTTACCTCTAAAATTTATATCACAGAAATTCTATCAATCTATTACTACAAACATAGAGTTTGACTCTTTCTACAACTATTACATAGAGGGTATTCATCAAATATAGGGCTATTACTGAAGGCCCATCCTCTGAACAAGGAGATCTAATAAATCAATTAAAATATCAATTACCAGAAAACCACTATGAAATAGAGAATTTCCTACAAACTCTCCAATGAAGCCTTCCTGTAATGATAAAGATTTTTTCGCGCTAACAACCGATGAACAAACTCAAATCCTCGAAATCTTATTAGAATTCATAGCTCACTATATCTCGGGTGATATTGATATCGATCAATTAATGTTTTTGATAGAAAATTTTGAAATCCCATTCTAATAGATATTTAGTATACACGTATATAATCTCATCCTAAAGTTTCGCGGCTTCACCAATTTTTCCGTTATCGATAAGTCAGATCCTCGCTCTCGGCATCCCCAAGGTATAGCCGGTGTAAGCAGGTTGCCTTGAAAATAAAGAGAGCGCACTTTACTCTAGAACCGAGGTATCTGGGGGAAAAGTAAGTCACTGAGACGTGACACCCCGCTGTTTACAACGCCAGGAGCACTCTTTTTTATTGTAGATTGACGCTACGGCGGAAATTGCCTGTTTCTCATGTTTCGCTGTTTCTCTTTGTTCTGCTATAATGTCTTCATATTCCGAGGCGCGTCCTTGTAATTCCGCAATGCTTCTGATATCATCTATCCGAACGTAATATTTGTATGCTGGATTCATATTATCGTAAATCAGCTCGAGTTGTTCCTCGCGGGTGTATCCGCCCGCTCTGCGCATTAGTGTCATCACACCCGTGACATATTGTGCAAATTTCTCGCCCATCTTTTGCCGCTTCCCTAAGATTTCTCGTCTCAGAGCTGCCGCGTATCGGCGTGGTAAAAATTGCTGACGGAAGTCGCGTTCGAAATCCTCCCACGTGTCCCATGTATCGCATATATTCCGAAACCACGCTAATGCCTCTCCTCGTAGGAGTTCTGGGAGCCCTTTCAATAATTGCGCTTTTGTAAATATATATGCTTCCCTTAGTTCCCCCACCCTCTCTAGAAATGCCGCAGGATCTTTTCCGTCAAAATGACAGCCCCATTTTCGTATTTGGTTCATACTCTTTCCATCTGGTAAAATATTCTCGAATGGTCCTGCCGCGGAGGGTGTCCGGTATCCCTCGTTTCCGGGCGTGGTTACTGTTACTTGCATCGGTACTTGAAGTTGTGCCCTATTCTGCCCTACCCGAGTCTCAAATTTGTTGGGATGCTCCTCTGAATACCGACCGATTCGCCTACGTAATTCTTCGAAAGATCCGGTGTCGTCTATCTCTAATTTTTGCGCCATTGCTATCAATTGTTCTTTATTTAATTGATATACCCACGCTTTCATCCTTGTTCTTGCCTCTTATAAAACCTGTTCGGGCGCCAATGTAACGGGCGTTTTTGCTCGTGCCGCGGATAACTGCAGTCGTAAGTTCCAAGGAACGAGTTAGGCAAGCGTGAATTAAAACGTGCGTACTTTTCAATTTTGAAAAAGAATTTTATTTAAAAAAAAAACAAAATTTACAGAACGAAAAGAAAACAAAAAGAATGAAATACAAGAGTATGCGTGGGTGGGTATGTATGTGCAACTGCACGTAGTCGTATGCGTTCGACGGATTAGAATCGCTGTCGGCGAAGATACAAGAACTTGTTATATATAAAAAAAACGTGTGACGCCGGGCGCAAAAACTCGCCGTAAACAGTCAGTGCCTCGCTAGATCGAATGCACTTCTCGGTTTCGCGTTGCGGTGGTCGTGGTTCAGTTTAAGCAGATTTATGCAGCGTAATCGTAAAGTTTACGGTAATCGGAGTACGGAAGGGTTGGGCACCCGATGGTGCCATTCTGATCGCCGTCGGAGTGCGCGTCTTGTGAATTTAATGGAAATAATCTGATCGCGTTTGTATTTACTTGCGGTAAGGGCAATGACCGCGTGACGTGTCGGCGCGGGTGTTGATGATTCTTTTCCTCGATCTTATTTTCGTTTTCGTGGAACTTCGCGTAAGTTTCTCGGCATGGGTAATTCGATGGGAATTTCGGGATTCGGCCGGCGTTTGGCGGGAACGTCCGCCGGGGGCAGCTCTCCTCTCTGCCTCCTGTTGTGCTGGCTGGATAATGATGGAGTGCGGGGTATGCGTGTGTCCGAGAACTCCCGGATAAATCAGGGTACTCCCCAATCTGATGCACGCCTGCAATACAGGATGCGTTCGGTTGGTGAGATCTGAGGAACTCCTCGTTGTGGCGGGGTACGCCCCACTGCTTTGTCTCCTTAGCCTTAGGAACGCTTTCCAGGTTTCCTTGCTAACTCTTGGCGATTGCTCGCGTTGAGAAGCTTGGAGGAAAAAGGTACCTGGATCGTCTTGGCAGGCCCTTTTATACCGGCCTAATTAGTTGGCGCCGGCGTGCCTCGTGGTTTCCCCCACCGAACGGGTTGAAAATTCGGCGTTTTGTTCGTGGAGCGAGGCGGCGCTGGGCGCGGGGGGACTCAGCCCGTTCGTTCGGGATTCGTCGGCCGTCGTCGGCGCGCTTCGTTTTTTAACGGCAATTAAACTAACGCCGTTGGATAAAAGTTTTAAAATGTGGCGCAAAGCGCCCTGCCCTTGCCGAGTGTTCTGCCGGGCGGCAGCTTCCAGCGGCCATCGGCTGGGCATAATTAGGGGGGTGCAAGGATGCGTTGTTATATCTGACATTACTAAAATGTTATTAAGAGTTCGTCACTCCGCTACCTGGGAAGCTACTTATGAATAGCCCACAAATAACCTATAAATGAATCATAAATGAGTTCATTTATAAATGAACCGTAAGTGAACTATAAGCGAACCATAAGCGAATCATAAACGAACCATAAGCGAACCATAAGTGAACCATAAGCGAACTATAAATCAACCGTTAATGACCTACGAATCAACCATAAATGACCCATAAATACCCTTGTAAAAGGGAGTATATGAATATGGACAAGAATATAGAGAGACCGTAAATGACCTGCAAATCAACCATAAATACCCCTGTAAAAGGGAGTATATGAATATGGAGATGAATATAGAGGAGGATCGTGCAAGAGTGCGCCGACACGTACATATCTTCTACGACGACGACGACGAATCCCTCTTCGAAATGCGGCGCGCCCGATCGACGAAACGAGCTCAGCAACGATGAGTTTCGACGCGCGCAAGGGGAAGGGGGGGCGATGCGGGCGGAGATCGGGAGGAAGGGAAGACGCTGTTCTTCAGCGTCCTTCGGTGCCGTTCTTCGACTCCGTCCTTCGACGCCGAGATTGACGAGACGTCTGAAATATGTAAAGCCGTGTATTAATAATACGTATCGAGAGACGCGAAAGGAAAGAACGGCGCGTTATACGAGAAGAGATCCGTACCTCGGTTAAAATCCTCCGTCGTCCGTACAGACGGAGCTCGTTTCCTCGAGCGAGCTTGCTTCCTCGAGCGAGCTCGCGTCATAGTACCATATCTCCACAGGAGAATCGTCGTCGCAGAAATCTTCGGTTTTAAACGCGCGATCCGAGACGAGCGGCTCCATACCGAATAATCTTCTTAGTCGAAAAATGTCGGCGTAGATATTAGGGGAGCGCCTCTCCCATTTTCTATAGGACGGCCGGTCGCACCATAAGGTGTTTAAGAATCGCCGTTGCTTCAGTCTCGCCTGTCGTATCCAATGTCGGCGGCGTATGTTGACGAATCCACGGATCTCAACCTCATTCTCGAACTATGAAAAAAATGTCGCGCGATCAATGTCGTATTTTTCCTCGAAGGAGAGCGAAAGAATAAAGAAGGATGACGAATGAGTACTTACGTTCCACGTTACAGCTATATTGAGGATCGCATCCATGAGATTTCTGATGTACTTTATCTTCCACAAACACATCCACGGCGTGAACGTGCATTCGTGGAGCATCCTCCGCAATCGCGAAATTTCATCGCTGCTCATCGTCGTCGTTCGCGTGAAAAAAAATAACTCCGAGAATGAATGCTGGACACGCTAGGAACACTAGACGCACTGAGAATACTTGCGATATCAGACGCACTCAACAACGGGATCGCGAGACTCATTCTGAGGAAAAAACGGTCTCTCGGCGTTAATTTATACCTGCGATATCGCTATCGCCGAGTCGTTATGATTCCGTCGAATGCTAATGCTAACGCCATAATCTAAGGCGATATGAAAAAAAAAATCGCGCGATGCGGAAATATAACGAGGTAATTTAATGAGACGCGATAAATTCTCGATTGCTCCGGTGGAAGTGCCGGAAAATACGTTTAACCGTGTACGCGCGATACGAGTTAGCGTTTATTCGCTAATTAATATTATTTTAATATTATTTTAATATTATTTTAATATTATTTTAATATTATTTTATTATTATTTTAATATTATTTTAATGTTATTTTAATATTATTTTAATATTATTTTAATGTTATTTTAATGTTATTTTAATATTATTTTTTTCTTAGTATTAATAGTATCTTTCTAAGTATTAATAATACTTTTAGGTACGGCGATAAGTCGTCGATAAGAGTACGCGCAAGACTAATCTACGATGCGGAGACGCGCGCGACGCGTCTTTGTCCGCATGTCGCGCAATTGATTGCGTCTCTCCAACCACCAGTTGTGCAGTTTGCACACGTTTTCCAAGGCGTAATTCTTCGAGTGATAGCCGCAGCGATAGGTGCGAGTCGCGGCTAGCGTTCGAAGGAGTCCGATATCCTCGTAATCGGCGTCGATGGTCTCCATCGTCAGGTCGAGCTGTTCCGCGACCTCTCCCGCGATGTCGGCCAGCAACTTCTTCTTCTCGAGACCCTTGACGTAGATCGTCACCGCGGCGTTCAACACGAGATCCCTCGACGCGCGATATATCGCGTCGCGAACGATCTGCTTCGCGTGCCTATACTCCACGTATCCGTCGGTCCAGTGAAATTCGTGGTGATTAAGAGTCAACAGGCCTGCGACTTCTCTCTCTTCGTCAGCAGCTGCTGTTGTATGGGTATTCATATCTCGTCGCTGTATCCGAAAGTGATGTTGGCGTACGGATTGTACGTGCGAATCTCGATCTTCACGATGCGATCGTCGAAGACGGGTTCCCCGCCGATGCTCAGAATGTCCCTCATGTCATCGTCGAACTATCGTGCGGCTCTCGGTACAACAAAACCCATGGATCGCAGAAAAGCGACGTTGGCTGCGGACAATCTCCCGACGCTCCTCTCTCTCGAGCGCGCGACTCGAGTTCCCGCGACGCGATCGCGGTCGCCACCGCGATGCGACGTCGCGACGCTAGATTCGCGCACGACGAGCATCGCGAATTCGCGAGCGGAGACCTTTTCGCGCAGCCGCCCGTCGAGGAGATGTTCGAGACGAACGACGACGTCATCCTCGGATCGCCGGCGACGCTCGAAACGTCCGTGAGACGGCCTCTGCGGACTCCTCGAGGGCGAGACATCTTGCGCGATCCAATTGAGCCCGTTGGCGCGAAAGTACGTGGGCGCTCTTCTCGGCGGCGGCGCGCCGAGCGATTTCGATCACGTTTACGGAGTCTACTTCGCTGACGCGGGCACTATGCTCGGGGACAAGCGATTCGACGTAGGCGCCGATATTCGTGGACGGAGTTAGATACGCCGGTACTCCCGTACTTCTGTACGAATTGATCTTCAAGAGAATTCCCGACGATTTCAAGTACATCGAGAGAGACAAAGCCGCGTACAGGAGCATACTTCTGCAAACTAACGCTCACAGGCACGAGCACAATATTCGCATGCCCGTACTGGGAAACAAGGGATACAAGTACAAGCACGTCATAGCTCCGATCCTGCGGACGGACAGTCCGAGGAAGAGGATCGGCGGGGGTCGCGTGCCGCGGGCTATGCGCGCGACCCGCGACACCGTGGATTACGTTCACTGGGACGATCCGAACGAATTGGTGGATCGTCTCCGATTGCTGGACGCTTCTCGTCAAGCCGGCAACAACGCTCACGACAACGAGATCCTGTCGATAATCGAGGAGCTCCGCGAAGCGGGCGAGATACTGTGAGACGATCGCGCGCGCCTCATTCGACGACGCGATGTCCGCGAGCAAGTTCCGAGTGTCGACGCGGAGAAGACGCGGTCGCGACGCGACGAGCGTCAGATTGCGCGCGAGCGTGGAATCTCTGCGAAATTACGTGCGCGATAACGCGCTGTGCCTGACCGTCTCCGACGTCTCTCCCTCCGCGTCGCATTACGATGCGCGGCGTCTCAAGATACGAGGAGTTGTCTGACCGACCGACGCGACGAACAAGAGTTACGTCGAAAGCGTTATACATGTGGTGAGAGCGAACGTGGCGAGTAATCACTAGCTTATCACGAGCGCGAGAACGCTAGCGGATAACAACGCGACCTCGACGGCGAAGAAAATCGTCGCTCTGAGCAAGAAGATCGACGCTCTCGAGAGCGCCGCGACCGAAAGATCGAGCGCTCTGGAAGCCGACGTTACGCGGATTCGCGCGAGGGAGCGCTCTCGAGAATCGGCTGCAAACACTGGAGAATCTGCAGGAGCTCGCCGCGACGAGGATCGAGACCGTCGAGGCGGAGAGATCGGCCTCGCACGTGGTCGTCGACAAGCGACTGGGCGATCTCCGTCGAGACGAATTGGACGAACGGGGACGCGTCGAGCAAACTGTCGCGCGAACTGGGGATCTCCGTCGCGCGGCTCGAGAAGATCGGCGAGAAAACGGAGAAGCGAGTGCGCGCCTTGGAGAGATCTCTGTCGCACGTGAACAATGTAGCGACGAACAACGAGAGAAATCGAGCCGCGTTGAGCGGTCACGACAGAACGTTGCAGGAATTGACGGCGAAGGCGCTGACTTCCAACGTGAAATTGCGAGAACTGGACGCCGAGATGGCGCGTCTGAGGAAAGACGCGAACGAACTCGCGAGAAGAACGGTCGCGACGACGACGACGGCGACGAGGGCGGCGGCGAAGGCGGCGGCGGCAAAGGCGGCGGCGGCGGCTGCGATTCCTAAGACGATCGATCCGAATAAGGTAATCATACAACTGGGCGCTAAAACTCCTGATAATCAACAGTCGAAGAGATGGTAGAAAAAAATAAAGACGGCGAGATGAGCGCCGCGAAACGGAGACTCGTGAACGAGCTGCACGCGCCAGCGAGAAAGAACTTCCCCCGCCGCCGCGTCGCGGTGCGCGGATACGACGATCTGTGGCAAGCGGACGTCGTCAAGATGCGTCCTTACGCCGGACGGAACAGAGGCCACAATTACATACTCACCGTCATCGACGCTCTGAGCAAGTACGCGCGGTACCGCTCAAGAGAAAGAGCGGCGACGAGGTCGCTTGAGCCCTGTCGAGCGTGACGCGCGCCTCCAGACGTCGCCCGAGGAATCTGTAGACCGACAAAGGAAAGGAGTTCTACAACGCCGAGGTGCGAAAATTCGTAGATAGACACGGCATCAATCACTACTCGACGTATTCTGTGCTGAAAGCGTCCATCGTCGAGCGTTTCAATCGCACGCTCAAGAACTCAATGTGGGAGTACTTCGCGATGAACGGAACGTATAAGTGGCTCGACGTGCTGCCGCGTCTAATATCCGAGTACAACGCTCACAAGCATCGAATCATCGGGATGCGTCCGATCGACGTGACGCCCGCTCGAGCGTCGAGACTCCTGTCGACGGGGTAGAGCCACCCGAAGATCGCCGCTCCGGGAAAATTTCGACCGAACGATCCCGTGCGCGTGAGCAAGTACAAGACGCTGTTCGAGAAGGGATACACGCCGAATTGGACCGCGGAGATCTTCCGCGTAGCCGAGGTGCGAAGGACGAATTCCGCGACGTATCTGCTGAAGGATTCGCGCGGCGAGCCGATAGCCGGCGGATTCTACGAGCACGAGTTGCAGCGAGTCTCCGATCCCGACGTGTATCTCGTGGAGAGAGTGCTGCGCCGGAAGGGCGACGCGGTTCTCGTGAAGTGGCTGGGAATGGACAAGTCGCATAATTTATGGATAGACAAAGCCGACATATTGTGACGAACATACGTATATTTTCGCGCGATATTACAGACGAAAAGATACATCGCGCGTATTATAACGTGTCGCAACGAATATATACCGGGTGTTTCAGACCACCCGTACACCCCATTTTAAAGCAAAGAAAGTGGTTATTTTGAAAAATGTTTCAGACAAAAGTTGTTGAAGATAAAGTAATGCATTACATGGGTAAATTTGATTGACCTTGGGTGGCGTCGTGAAGGTCATGTCAAGGTCGACTTGAATTTTTTAAATGGGAACCCCTATTTTTCATTGCATATTCTTGTAGCTTATCTCGAGAGCTTTCCAAAACACTATAATTAAGTACCTTTTTATTAAGTACTTTTTGAGTTATAAGGCTTGAAATAATTTCTTAATTTTACATAAACCATAAAATATCTAGTAAACCATTCATTTTTCGATTATCTTATCTTCATACTTTTATGTACAAAATAATGAGAGGAATCAATTGGTGTAAAGAAAACACATAGTTGTTTCTAAGAAAAAATATGTAATTTGCAATTAACAATTCCATATTTTTTCTTAGAAACAACTATGTGTTTTCTTTACACCAATTGATTCCTCTCATTATTTTGTACATAAAAGTATGAAGGTAAGATAATCGAAAAATGAATGGTTTACTAGATATTTTATGGTTTATATAAAATTAAGAAATTATTTCAAGCCTTATAACTCAAAAAGTACTTAATAAAAAGGTACTTAATTATAGTGTTTTGGAAAGCTCTCGAGATAAGCTACAAGAATATGCAATGAAAAATAGGGGTTCCCATTTAAAAAATTCAAGTCGACCTTGACATGACTTTCACGACGCCACCCAAGGTCAATCAAATTTACCCATGTAATGCATTACTTTATCTTCAACAACTTTTGTCTGAAACATTTTTCAAAATAACCACTTCCTTTGCTTTAAAATGGGGTGTACGGGTGGTCTGAAACACTCGGTATATTTGTAATATTAAAGATAAGAAAATACATTGCGCGTATTGTAACGCATCGCAACGAACATATATATTGGATAACATTAAAGATAATAAAATACCTTACGCATATCTGTAAAAATACGTCGCATAGCGCTTAAGATCTATCCGCGCCTCTCCTCACAGAGGTATCCTGTAGTGCCCCCACGGCAGAGTATCGGTCGAATCCGGCACGACGTAGCGCTTATCGTCGTACGGACTGAGCGCCACCTTCGACTCGCGCACGGTGTACACCTCGTGTAACTTGAATCTCAGGCACGACTGCTCGCGAGTCATCTCGATCTCGCGTCTCAAGCAGCGCTCGTAATCGTCGAACGTCAGCGTTCTCGCGACGACGCTGCTCCTCAGGCCCTTGCTCTTCTTAGTGTCGCCCCTACCCTCGACTCGCAACGCGTACATCTTCACTCTGAATCCGACGAACTCGAGCATGAGAGCGTCGTTGTTCTCGTCCTTCATCAGACCGAGAATCTTTTTATTTGCGCGCGGCACGCCATAGGGATTGTCGACGGCGTAATCGCTCGTGTCGAATCTATCGATGTCGCGCTTCATTCGCTCGTACGCTTCCTCGCACTCTACGCTATAAATGAGACTGTCCGTGTCGGTGTACAATATCTTATACTTATCGCCGTAGAGCGGCGACATGTATTCGTAGTGAAACTCGTACAGATGAATCTTGGATATATCGAGAATGGACATGCCTACGTAGATCGGTTTGTCAATCTTCGCATCCAATTTGCGCAATTCCACGGCCATGAGATTCTCCGAGAATACGCTTCTACTGTGAAAATTCGGCTTGGAGATGAGCGCCTCGGCTCCGAATCGAATGTTCCATCGAGTCGCGAGTCGAACGTCCACGCGATTGCGCACGTTCTCCATGGTCTTGCCGAAGACGGCGTTGTTCATCAACTTGTACAGATTCTTCTCAAAATCGTTATTCGCGTTAGTGCGTAAACGCGTGTCAAATCGCTCGTACGGCAACGACTGACACATCGCCCAACCGTATAGATTGTTGATATCGAGATACATCAGATCGACGGTCGCGATGGATCGTACGCGCTCATGTACTTGTTGTTAGCGCGAGTGTATCTGTTGGAGCACTGACTCAGACCGTCGCGTATTCCGTGTTCCACGAACATCATTATATCGATATCGGTGAGCAGTTCGAAACGGACCCCCGTGTATTTAAGCATCGCGTCCCACGTGTATCCCGACAGCGTGAAGTAGTACGCGGAATCTAAACCGTAACTCTCCAAACAAGCGGCGCAAAAATTTTCGAACACGTCCGCGAGCAGAAGAACGTCGGTCTTCAGATAGAGATCGCTGTACTCGCCTAGATTTTCGACGCTAAATCGCTTCCAGACGCGCGTCGCGTGCGCGTAATCCCTCTCCGATAGATGTCACCAGTCAGAAAACTGTAGAAGGACTCGCGCGGCGGGAGACGCGTCTCCCGCAATCCCTCGACGCTGTCGACGTACTCGTACGGAAACACGCCCTTGCGCGTGAGAAGCCGGAAGTCGTCGTGCGAGAGATCGCGAAACTCGCCTCGCGCGATAGTCAGTTTGCTCTCGTCGAGATACGACGCCAGCTTATCGAGACCGGCGCTTAAAAACTTGAACGAGTCCACGAATCGTAATTTGGTATCTGGAACACGCGGTGTTTCCCCCGTCTCCCTCCGCCGCCGCCGCCGCGCTATCTCGAACGGTCTTCGAGAAAGCTATGTACGATTCCTTCGTCACCAGCAACAACTCGACGCTGCCGGGATACGCGTTAGCCACATCCTTGATAATGAAGTGGGCGTCGTAACCCGATAGATTGTGAAAGAATACGGGTATGACGTAGGGGGCTTGTAATTCAAATTACACGCGGAATGCGCCGGACCTCTGAAACGGCCGGTCAAGTGACAGTGATCGCACACGCGAGCGTCGTCGGCCTCGAACGATCTCTCGCACGCGTAACAGCGCGACGCGCTCGCGAACATCTCCCGCTCGTCAAACGTCAGATCCGCCATCGGTACCACGGCGTAGGGTCGAGGGCGACCTTCGCGCGAAGCGCCAGATCGCGCAGTTCGCGCACGAACCACGCGACGCAATCCTCGCCGCGATAAGATCCGTACGCCGACGCGGCGTCGTCGAAGGAGCAACGCATGTAATAGGCCACGCTGTGAACTCTGTGATGCTAAACGATCCGCGTATTCTTGGTTCTCCCGCCCTCGTCTCCCTCTTTCCTCTCCAACGCGCACTCCAGATCGGCGTACACTGCGAACGGAATTCGCTCCTTCCTCGAATGATGATCGAACTCCAGCCACCTGTCGTCCTCGTCGGGAAGAACGATCGCGCAATTCAGCTTGCTGCAATCCTCGCTGTGCGCCAACAGCTTCTCGCTCGTGCGAAAGTAATGTATGCATCTGAAAGAAAATACGAAATAAATGCTAGCTCGATATTTCGCTCTCGCTCGCCGAGATCAAACGCTCACCGATCGCACACGTGCGTCCTGTGCTGTCGCTTACTCAACTGCGAGCCGATCAGACGAGACAGATCTCGGATACAGGCGAAATGTCCGACCGCGTTATCCTCGCGCGTCGCATCGCTCAGATACAGCAGATTGACGTGTCTCTCCCTCTTTCGATCCGTCAGACGAAGAGGGACGATGCGAATCCCGCTGCTGCCACCATCCTTCCCGTGTCGTCTCTCTCCGACGGTGTACACGTTCACCGATATATCGTTCAGACGCTCGAACCGTCCGATTCCGTTCAGAGTCATAGGTAACTTCGAGCCCTCCAGATTCAACACCTCGAAGTAATGCGGATATCGCGAGCTTCTCTCACGATTCTTATCGACGGAATACAGAGCGGCGACCACCGACCACGCGAAACACGCCTCGTCGTCGGATCGCACATTGACCACCGCTCTCTTCATCTGAATCTCTCGCGGTACTTGCACGCGGCATCTTGCCCGCATGGGATTGTACACGTTCACGTTCACTGTTAGATCGAGTATGCGCAACAGGTTCCATCCGCTGTCGCGCTCTTGAAACTCCTCCAAAGACGCGACGGTATCGCCGACGACGCGAGTATCGTACCACTCGCGCAGATCCGTCGTGGGTAGAAGGGGACGATTTCTCATGGCGATCGTCTTAACGGAGGTTTTATCGCCCGACACGAATTCTCCGTTGAACGTCATGTTCACCTTAACGCCGCCATATCGGCTCATGACGTCGCGCACGCGGCGGAGCACGGTGTCCCTCGCGTCCTCGAGAAATCTCAGAGGTTCGATGTAATCGAGATTTATCACAGCGCCGGTCAACACGCGTCTCTTGAAAGCCGTCTCGACCTCGGACCACGAGAATCTCTCGCGCGACTCGACCCGGCTACCGCCGTCATCATCCTCGCGTCTCGCGACACCCGCGCCCTCCCGCTCGAAGCGTCGCCGTAGATCGTTCCTCGCGCCGATCATTCGCAGGTTTCGGGCGACCAGAGAGGTCCTTGCCCCCGTGGAGATTCGGCGACTCGCGTCTAGGCACCTCTCGCGCAGAGTCGCGAGACACTCTTCGCACCGTCGCGTCCACGCGCGATAGTCGTCCGTCGTGGCGACGTCGCGCACTCTCTCGAGCGTTCGGCGCTCTTCCTCCCGCATGGCCGCGTCCTCTTCTCTCCCTACGGCAACTCGTCGTCCTCTCTCTCTCCTCCCCGCGGGGCCTTATCCACAGCGTCTCGCCTCGCGAATCCACCGGCAGCGAAAACCCGCGACGCGACCCGGTCACCCGCGTATCTCCGGCGTCGAATCTCGCCGCTCTTCCGCTACACACCAACCGTCTTGATCCACAGCTCCTCGCGCGTCTCGAAGACCGATCGCCCGCCTCGTGGAATAGGTCGCGACGCTCCACGCGATCCTCTCCTTCAACACTCGAATGTAGCGATCGATCGGCGGATCGACGCGCTCCTCGCTCATGACAACTCGCGCTTCAAGCGTATCAAATCGACGCCGCAAAACATATTTCGGCGGAACGGGTACTCGCGACCGCTGTCCTCGCGATCGTAGGTGTATCGCAGAGTTCTACCCGCGTTATCCTCTGGCGGGATTCTGGCTCTCGCGTTATCCTCCTCTCTCGTTATCGCGCTTAAAAGGAGAGATAAGCGGCGAGTCCGAGAACGCCGGCCCTCGTCCGATCGACGCGCTCTCCGTCGATCCTCCAGAACGAAGGATCGACGACCTCCGTCGACGAGAGAGAGAGACGCCTCTACTCGCGACGTGTTCTCCCGATACATCGTACGCTCGTTTACGAAACGTGCGCACATTTAGGTTAAAATTCGAGCGGTCCGCTCGAGCGCGGCAAACTCGCGTCCGACGTCTACGACGAGACGAGGCGAGAAACACCGCCGCGCTCCGCGTGCTCTCCCGATACATCGCGCGCCTTTTTACAAACGGAAAGAAAAAAAAATATTCAAATTTACATTCGAGCGACGCGTAAGATGCGATGGAAACGCTCGAGGCCGCTTGTCGCTCCCTCCTCGGCGCGTCGAAACGACGCGAGCCTGCGGAGGCGCGTATGTGTTATATAAATATTACATTAATATTATTTAAATATTATATAAATATTATATAAATATTATATAAATCGCGCGAATCGCATATTTTATATTACGTCTCTTCCAGGCCTGCGTCGAATACATCCGCTCTGCCGTCGACGGCGACCTTATCTCTGTCTCGCGCCCGACGATCGCCGCTTATCGCGCACGCCTAGCGCGCCGCGTCCAGAGACGCTCCGACGCGCCGTATCCAGGGACGCGCGCGCCGTAACCAGGGACGCGCGCGCGCTCTCCCTCCCTCTCCCTTGCTCTCTCTCGCCCTCTCCCTCGCTCTCGCGCCAGCTCCCCCTCGCCCAGCCGCCCCCTCGCCACCCCCTCCGCGTGACGTCACGACCCTCCGTCCGCTCCCCCTCACCCGCCGCCCCTTCACCCTCCCCTCCGCGTGACGTCACGACCCTCCGTTTACCCACCCGACGGCGAGCAACTCCCCTCGCCCTACCTACCCCCCCTGCTCGCCCCCGCCGCCGTCACCCTGCCCCTTGGATATCTTTCTATCTCTCTCGCTCTACGAGACCTCTCTCTCGCACCCGTGCAAAAAGTGAGTTAGAACCGACCTATTCTCCCTTGCGAATATTGTGCTCGCGTCTGTGAGCGTTAGTTTGCAGAAGTATGCTCCTGTACGCGGCTTTGTCTCTCTCAGTGTACTTGAAATCGTCGGGAATTCTCTTGAAGATCAATTCGTACAAACCGAGAGTACCGGCGTATCTGACTCCGTCCACGAATATCGCGTCGTCGACGCCTACGTCGAATCGCTTGTCCCCGAGCATAGTGCCTGCGTCGGCGAAATAGACTCCGTAAACGTCGAATCGATCGAAATCGCTCGGCGCGCCGCCGCTGAGAAGAGCGCCCACATACTTTCGCGCCAACGGGCCCAATTGATCGCGCAAGATGTCTCGCCCTCGAGGAGTCCGCAGAGACCGTCTCACAGACGTTTCGAGCGTCGTTGGCGATCCAAAGAAGACGTCGTCGCTCGTCTCGAACATCTCCTCGACGGGCTGCTCAGTATTGTGAGACGGGCCGGGTTTTTTCACGCATGCGCGGCGAACGTAGTATCAATGAAGTATCTTTATACATAAAAAGGTGTACCATAGTACCACGTTGGTCATCCATTTATAATTTTGCAAAGTTTTTATAATTTAAGAGAAAATATTATTTTTTAAATTATTTTATGGATATATTCTCTACAGGATGAGGAGTTAACCATCCTTTAAAAATATCTTCATCTAGCCAAGAATGTTGAAAATTTCTAATTCTACGTTTTTTAACAACTCCTTTTCCAATACTACTACTACTACTATTACTACTATTATTATTATAATCCATTTTAATATTTACTCACCAACAACTATCCAATTTCTCTTTTCCTCTATTGCACGTTAAGCCCGCCAAAACTTTCAGCATTCACGTCGCACTAACCTTCTGCAGATACTAGATACGTACCTGTAACTACTAACCTAACAGTCAACATAGCCGTGCATGCGCGAAAAAACCCGGCCCGTCTCACAATACTGGGGCTGCTGCGCAGGAGACGCGTCCGACGCTCCCACGGGCGTGGAAGTCGTCGCGTTCAGACGGCGAGATCGCTTAGCTTTGAATCCTTTCGTGGACGGCGGCGGTAACGCGCTCTCCTCGGCCTCTTCCTCGTCGTTCTCCTCCTCCTTCTCTTCCTCCTCCTCCTCCTCCGGCGCCTTCATTCTCTTGACGCCTCGCGCGAACGTCTCGTCGATCTCGCTCTTCGCCGGTTCCTTCTCTCTCGCGCTCGCGCCTCGCGCGGAATCGTCTTCGACGCGCTCGGCGATGCGTCGCAATGGTTCGACGATCGGTTTGAAAGGTGTCTCCAGAGCGCTATCGCTCTGTATCCTTCCGATCTTCAACGCTCTGTGCTTCCTGCGAATCGACGCGCGCGTTTTCGCTATCTCTATCGCGGTTTTCTCACGTCTGTCGATGTCCGTCATCGCGCGTCGTTCCTCGGCGTCTCGCCTTCTCTTATCTCTCTTTCCCCTCTACAATCGCCGCCGTCTCGGGAAGACTGACTCATCCTCGGCGATGACGACGCTCTACGATACGGCGTAATCGTTGAACCCTCGCCTGTATCTACCGTTGCGCAGCACGCTATCTTTGTCGATCACTAGAAAACCGTATCGGTATTTCCAACACGCGCGACACAGCGCGTGAAAATCCCCGTACGACATATCGGTGTTCACGTGATCGCTGTGCACATGTTTCAGATTAGTGCCATCCTGTTTAAAGAGTATCAATAGATTCGCGTTGTCGCGTATCAGATGTTTGGGTATCTTAACGTACGATTGGGACAGATAGAAGCAATCGACCTTCGCGTGACGCCCCATGGCGAAGTACTCTCTCACGACGTCCTGTTTGTCACAGGCCACGTCGTCGAACACGAATATCGAGTTTGGCAACGCCTCGCTAGGCGGGATGACGTCGGCGTTGTTCGAATATGTGAAGTAACCGATATCCCGCATAGGTTTCAACAATTTCTCCAGATATTTAGGCTGATGCAACGATTTCGAGTAAACGTACACGTTCTCAAATCGCACGCCGTGCGGACTCTCCAAAAGGCTTATCAGCACGTTCGTTTTACCGCAATTAGAGGGACCGCAGATTACGCAGCGGATCGCGGTCGGTAACAGATTACCGTGTTTTCGCGGTTCCTCTTTCATCGAGCGCGTCTTACTGTCGACGTTGGACACTCTTATCGCGATCGGTTGACGCACGAAACGCATCGTTTTCTCTCTCTTCTCTTGCAATTCTTCCTCGTTGTCGCGAGCGAATCTGCGTCTCAGTGCGCAGACTCGCGCGCGCGAGCAACGAGCGCGGATTCGCTCTCGCGAACATATATATAGAGGGAAAAAAAACGATCGCGCAGTTAGGCGTGTCCGATCGACGGTGACGCGATAAAGTTACGCGCGCGTGCGCGACGCTTCGTCATGTTTATTCTATTGGTGAACGATTACGATATTCTCGGACTCAGTGTCGATCAGTTGCAGTACGTTCCGAAGAAGCTTCTGCTAAACAAGTACGGTGATTTCGTCGATCGATTGTGGGAGCGATTGCCTATACATCTGCAGGACGATCCGGACGTGCAGCGTTATCGCCTCTGTCACAAGCATCACAATCAGCCGTGGCAACGAACGCACATCGACGATCCGCCGCCGTGCATCAAAGACTGCAGCATGTGTCGGGAGAAGGAAATGGCGTGACTATGAGTGCGTCGACGATCGAGGCGTATGAGATACGCCGAGGACGCCGCGACGGCAGTCGTCGGCTGTAGCGGTTTGCTCAATAGAACTATAAACGCTTTTCCGTTTGAACTACATATACCGGGATATCAGTTTTGCGGTCCCGGTACTCGTCTCGCGAAGCGGCTCGCGCGAGGCGATCGAGGCGTCAATCCGCTGGACGCGCCTTGCTATGAGCACGACATCGCCTATTCGCGGAGCGACGATCTCGCCGATCGGTACGTCGCGGATCGAGCGCTCGGAGCGAGAGTGTTCGAGCGTATCTGGGCCGGGGATTCGTCTCTCGGCGAGAGAGTGGCGGCGTCGGCCGTATGGGCGCCTATGAATGCGAAGACGAAACTAGGAATGGGTATGGCTGGAGCGCGAAGAGGCGCGAGAAAGAGCGGCGGCGGCGGCGACAAGAGAAGAACGACCTCGACGAGGAGGAGGACGACGAGAGGACGGGTTCTTCCCGCGGCGAAACGCGGCGGCTTCCTGCCGCTGTTGCCGGCGCTCGGAGCTTTAGGATCGCTGATCGGTGGAGCGGCCGGCGTGGCGAAGATGGTGAACGACGGTAAGGCCGCGCGTCGACAATTGGAGGAGTTGCAACGACACAATCGAGCGATGGAGGGCTGCGGTTTGTATCTCGCGTCTTACAAGCGCGGCCGAAGCATCGCGAGACGAGGCGGACGAACGGTTAGAAGGGGGAAAAAAAAGTCGCGCCTTCGCGCGCGTTAGACGACGTCGTAGCTCCGATCGGCGTCACGACGAACGAACAGTTGAATAGCGCGGCCAAGCGCGCTCGCGTGCGTCACTTCAGAGGTGTGTTCATGCGCGACGCGTTGCCGGCGCGAGTTCGTCGCGACAAGAGTGGTATCGTGAATCTGGACGACGCCTCGGGACCGGGCACGCATTGGGTGGCGTACGCTAAAAGGGGAAAAGACGCTATCTACTTCGACGCTTTCGGCAATCTTCGTCCGCCTCGAGAACTCGTGCGTTATCTCGGACGCGACACGCGCATCGCGTACAATCGCGACTCTCAGCAGACGTACGATCAGAGCGTCTGCGGACAATTGTGCCTGCGCTTCCTTCGACGAGTCGATTGGGGAGAAGGAAGGAGGAAGCCCTTCGGTCTCTAACGGCGATAGAGCGCGTCAACATGTCATTAATTCTCACGCTGACCGGAAGAAGCAACGTTCTCACGGCGAGTTACTTTCCGCCTCCCGATCTGAGCGATGACGATTACGAGCTCGGCCTGACCAATTTCGAGACCTACAACACGATTTTACTTCGACGACAACGACGAGATGATCGCGATCCCGATCGGATCCTACGAGCTGCGCGATATAAGCGCGTACCTAAAAGCCACGATTCTTCGAAGACGGCGACGACCGCCGAGCGAGAGTACCGAAGGGAGAGACGGCGGCGATGGCGCCAGCGACGGCGACGACGACAAATATCTATATGACGTCGAGGACGCGGAAGACGAGAGCGGCGATCGCGTTCTCGCGCTACGCGGTAACGACAATACCATGAGAAGCGAAATCAAATGCGCGTACCGAATTAATTTCACCAAACCGAACAATATCGGATCGTTATTAGATTTCTCTCAGTCTCGCGTATTGCGGCCGAACAAATGGTACGCGTCCGACAAGCCCGTGAACATTATCGGTTAACGTGGATTCCACGATTCGCGTGGAGTGCAACCTGACGACGGGCGCGTACGTGAACAGGAGATCCGCCCACGCGATACACGAATTCGCGCCGAACGTCCCGCCGGGATATAAAGTGTCGAAGATCCCGAGGCAGATCATTTATCTGCCAGTCATCGCGCGACTCGTGACCGACGTATCGCTGCGCGTCGTCGATCAGGACGGTCGATTGATTGATTTCCGCGGCGAGGAGATCTCGAATCGATTGCACGTGCGACGCAGACGATGGAGAACGCGAGGCGAGACGCGAAGACGGGGGAGGGAACGGGGCGATGCTCGTCGTGCGCAAATCTAGCGTCGCGACGTCGCATCGCGGCAGCAGCGGCGGCGACCGCAATTGCGTCGCGGGAACTCGAGTCGCGCGCTCGAGAGAGAGGAGCGTCGGGGGATTGTCGGCAGCCAACGTCGCTTTTCTGCGATTCATGGGTTTCGTCGTACCGAGAGCCGTGCGATAGTTCGACGACATGAGGGACATTCTGAGCATCGGCGGGGAACCCGTCTTCGACGATCGCATCGTTAAGATCGAGAGTCACACGTACAATCCGTACGCCAACACCACTTTCGGATACAGCGACGAGATACGAATACCCATACAACAGCAAGATCTATACACGCCGCCGTGCGAGAGTTTTCTCTACGTCGAAGATAGACTACACACGAAGAATAATCTGCCGCCCGCGTCGAGCGGCGAATCGGGTAAACCTGCCTCGGCTTCTAAGGAGCCGTCCGTGTCCTCGACGCCGGCGTGGCTCGTGAACAATTGCGTCGCCTTTATGTTCAAGGAGATACGTTACGAGCTCGATGGCGTGGAGATCGATCGTAATCGCAACGTCGGAATAACCAGCACGATCAAGAACTACGCCTCGCTGACAGCCGAACGAGGCAAGATCTTGAAAAACGCCGGATGGGATCTCGCGACTGGACCGAGCGGCGTCGCGTCGACAGGCGACTTCAACTTCTGAGTTCCTCTCGACTCGCTGCTAGGTTTCTGCGAGGATTACAGGCGCGTCGTCATCAACGCGCGTCACGAGCTGATTCTGATAAGAGCGCGAAACGACAACAATTGTTTGATATCGCGCGAGCAATTCGAGCCGAGAGTCGAGCTCGCGAAGATACAGTGGCGCGTGCCGCACGTGATGCTGAATGACGTCAATAAATTATCGCTGTTGCGCATTGGATAGCGGCAGATATCTGAGCGCGCCCTTTCGCTCGTGGGATCTCTACGAGTTTCCGCTCCTGCAGAGCACGACCAAACACTCGTGGGCCGTAAAAGCGGTCACGCAACTCGAGAAACCGCGTTACGTCATCTTCGCGTTGCAGACCGGAAGGAAGTATGTTCTGTCGCAGGACGCTTCCAGATTCGACGCGTGCAATCTGACCAAAGTTGTATCTCAATTCCGACTTCTATCCGTACGACGATATGAATTTGGACTTCGATAAGAACAAGATCGCCGTACTGTACGACGCCTACGCGAGATTTCGACGAACGTATTACGGATCCGCGAGCGACGATACGCTCCTGACTATGAACAAATTTCTATACTGCGGCCCGCTTGTGGTGATAGATTGTTCCCGCCAAAACGAAGCGGTTAAGAGCGCTACTGTGGATATTCGTCTAGAATTCGACTGCAAGGACAACGTTCCTTCTAACACCACGGCGTACTGCCTAATCATTCACAATCGCGTGGTGGAGTACAATCCGCTGACGAACGTCGTGCATAAGATCCTGTAAAACGACGCGTCGAATTGGGGGAGAGAGGAAACTCGAAATCGCGAAGATATCGGGGAGAGACGCGAATAAACGTCAGTATCTCGCAACGATGACCGCGACGACGGTCGCGGGTGATATTGCCCCGCCGATCTTCGTCGATCTACAGGGTTTCGTCGTCAACGAGCGATTCGTGACGAAGGAGATGGCGATACTCGCGAACGGCAGAGATCTGACGCATCACGTCTTTCGCGCGCCGATGTCGTGGAATCTGCTGACGAAGAGAGAGAAGTCGCAGGCCTGTTGGCTGATTCTTAATCACCACGAATTTCACTGGACCGACGAACACGTGGAGTATAGGCACGCGAAGCAGATCGTTCGCGACGCGATATATCGCGCGTCGAGGGATCTCGTGTCGAACGCCGCGGTGACGATCTACGTCAAGAGTCGCGAGAAGAAGAAGTGGCTGGCCGACATCGCGGGAGAGGTCGCGGAACAGCTCGACTTGACGATGGAGACCATCGACGCCGATTACGAGGATATCGGACCCCTTCGAACGCTAGCCGCGACTCGCGTCTATCGCTGCGGCTATCGCTCGAAGAATTGCGCCTTGGAAAACGTGTGCAAACTGCACAACTGGTGGTTGGAGAAACGCGATCAATTGCGCGACATGTGAACAGAGACGCTATCAATTGCGCGATATGCGAACAGAGACGCGTCGCGCGATGATTCGCGCGCCTCGCGCGTTTTCCGCATCGTAGGTTGGTTTTGCGCGTACTCTTATCGACTTATTAGCGGTTAATTTATCGCGCCTCATGCATTTCCCACATCGTAGATTAGTTTTACGCGTACTCTCGTCGACGTATTAATGACTAGTATTTTTATCGCGCGCCGATTTATCGTCTACCTAGAAAAGTATCATTATAATACTTAGTAAAATAATATTAATACTAAGAAAATATTAATATTAAGAAAATATTAATGCTAAGAAAAAAATTAATACTAACAAGGAAAGGGTCGGAAGTGTCCCCCTCCGATTTTAATGAGCTTTGAATATGTTGTAGTCTAGATCAAAATAGGAGACACGTATTTTTTTATAAGTGCTGAGTCGGCCGTTAAGGGGGTGAAACACCTTCTTGAAAAAAATCGATTTTTTCATTTCTCAGCGGATACCGTCGAAGCGATAAGAGATATAAACAAAAGTTTCAAATAAAAGTTTTATGGTCTTTAATGTACTTCAAAATCATGTAATCAGATTTGTCGAAAATGTCATATTTTTCGAAATCCCCCCCCCTCCCTTTTAATGTTTGAAAATTTTTAAATTTGTCTCATAACAAAACTTATAGCTCATTTAACGACAAATTCAATCATATATAATAAAGTTGTATTCCGAAGTCACATTTTTCAGAAATAAATTAAAAATATCCCTATACACTACTATACGCCCGCTTTATCCGCCTTATGACGCTCGTTATTCACAGCGACAATCATTTTTCTTCGCAAACTCACAGAGGCAACCATAAATTAGCAATAAATAATTTATGAGAATATATTTTTATAAATTATAGAAATTATATTTATAAATATAATTATAAATTATATAATAATTATAATTATAATATATGTCTATATTATGTGACAATAAATATACATATAATTTATATGGAAAAGTAATGTTTTTAATGCATGAAAAATAAAACTAGTCGGACAAGGAAAATTATTGATCAGATACCGATGTTAATAGATTCAATTCTATGAATAAACAGATGTCGCATTCGCGAAATGAGTTGGTGCAATATATTATTTTATTAACAACTGCGTGCAGTGGAACACATATTACTATTAAAGCGTCTATCGAATATACGCGAGCGCGATAGTAAATATATTTATATATATAAGAAAATAATTAAAAGGATTATAACTTATAAAGCGAGCGAAAAAATGCGTCGCGATAAGAAAGTCAGCTGCCCGAAGTGCTGATACAGCCAGTATCACACGGCCAAGTCATCAAACAGAGGAAGAAATCACTCTCGAAATAGCGCTGAATTGCAATAAAATGCGAGGAAGTCTTCGGACTTCCTTCGCTTGCATTTTGATCACGCCACTTTAGAAATAACCAATGATTTTATTTGGTCATGCCACCGCGCGATCCTCCTCCGATAATCGTTCAGAACCGGAGGCGTTAAAAGCCACCGCCTAGAAGCGGCGGACAGTCACAAATCAGTTATCAAATAATTAACAAGTGCTCGAGTTAATTAACAAGACTAGCCGTTATCCTGAAAAAACAATTGTGCCCCACGCACACAACAATACAGTATGTATGTACTTTTTCGATTTTTAAAACTTTTATAGTTTTTTGCTTTTACTTACACTTCATTCAAAATTGCGGTTTATCTGTTTTGTTTTAATGTATTTAAATTATAATTAATATTTTATTACTTTATTTAAGTTATGTGATAAAACTGTTCTATTTTTTATGAAACTCGGAAAACGTAACAAATTATTAATACGCATTAAATAATAAAATATTTTTGTTGCTAATAAGTATTTTTTTGCTAATATTTATAAAACAAATATACATAATGTTAATAATTTTTTTAGATAATGTTTAATCCAAGAAATGTAGCAGTACTGCTATACACTGCACTGTATATGACTGGGGAATTCCCAGAAAGTCCTGTTACAACAGATGAAAATGAAACAAAAGACATGATGGAAAATATGCTTCGATCAATGTATGAAGAAGCGTTTGAAGTTTATGAAGAATCATCATTAGATTTTCAAAACGAATTTGATATACCTGAAGTAGAACCTGTAATTGATGAAGAAAGAGAAGAAGACACATATTTTGTAAAAGAAATTGAATGTGTTGCGGATTCTGTACCAATAGAATATAAAAGAAATGCAGTAGAGTTATGGAGAAGTGGAACAAAAAAGTCAAGAACTCTTGCATCTATAAGAAATAGATTTCGGAAAGTCACGTCATTACGTCAATTAAGAAGATGGGAGCAGCAAGTAAATCAAGGTGGCAACAGATTTGATAAACTGAAAGAAATTTCAACATATACGTTAAATAAATTCCATGAAGGTATTGAAAAGGGAATAATTATTCATGACATTGATATTGCTCGATGGGCTCTTCGCGCACAGAAGGAAGTAAATCTACTTGGGTTTACAGCATCATTATCATGGGTAAAAAGGTTTAAGCTTGCACATAATATCGTATCTAGAAAAATTACAAAATTTATAACAAAAAAAAATTTAGCGTCAGACAAAGATTTAGAAGCACGAAGCAAGTCATTTATCGAAAATGTTAAATCTTCTATTATACAATATGGAATTGAAAATGTATATAATTCGGACCAAAGTGGATTTCAATTAGAATTTCATTCCGGTCGTTCACTATCACCTATTGGTATTAAAAAAGTAGAGCGCATAGTACAATCCATATCAGCAACTACACATAGTTATACTATACAACCTATTGTTTCAGCTGATGGTAGATTATTATCGCCTCTGTTTATTGTTTTAAAAGAACCTACTGGAACATTTGGTCCAATAGTAAAAGAAACAATGTTTAAAGATAATAATATCTTTGTCATGGCATCAAAATCTGGAAAATTAACATCGCATCATTTTGAGATCTGGATAAAAGAAGTGTTTTTTCCAAATGTTGGACCAAAATCAGTGTTATTATTAGATTCTTGGACTGGTCATTGTCCTGATATAATTCAAAGAAACAAACCAGATTTTATAGACAATATTAATTTGTTAACTATACCAGCTGGAGCAACGGGAAAAATACAACCTTTAGATGTATTCGGTTTTCGTTTATGGAAAAATTTTGTTAGACATTTTTCAGATACCATCATGCTTTTAGATCTTGACGTCAAGCTTCATTCAAGAAACAATATTTTAAAATTACAATCATTAACACATAATCAATTTTCATCACCAAGGTTTAAAAATTTATTCAAATATGCATGGTATAAAAGTGGTTATTTAGAAAAGAAACCAGAAGAATTTGATACACCAGTAGATTTTTGTTTCAAAACTAATTTAAAACCAACATGTGATATTTGCGGTGAAATTGCTGTAATTTCTTGCGCATGGTGTAAAAAATCCCTTTGTATAAATCATTTCTTTCATGATCATCATCTTTGTAACCGATATCAACCATGAATATTTGTTATTCTTGTATGCAATAATTATGTACGGTATTTTATGTAATATTTCCATATACATATATATAATGACTTCGGAATACAACTTTATTATATATGATTGAATTTGTCGTTAAATGAGCTATAAGTTTTGTTATGAGACAAATTTAAAAATTTTCAAACATTAAAAGGGAGGGGGGGGGATTTCGAAAAATATGACATTTTCGACAAATCTGATTACATGATTTTGAAGTACCTTAAAGACCATAAAACTTTTATTTGAAACTTTTGTTTATATCTCTTATCGCTTCGACGGTATCCGCTGAGAAATGAAAAAATCGATTTTTTTCAAGAAGGTGTTTCACCCCCTTAACGGCCGACTCAGCACTTATAAAAAAATACGTGTCTCCTATTTTGATCTAGACTACAACATATTCAAAGCTCATTAAAATCGGAGGGGGACACTTCCGACCCTTTCCTTGTAAGAAAAATAATATTATTACTAAGAAAAAATAATATTAATACTAAAAAAAATATTAATACTAAGAAAAAATAATATTAATACTAAGAAAAAATAATATTAATAATATTAATACTAAGAAAAAAAATAATATTAATAATAAATATTAATAATAAAATATTATCATTAAAATAATATTGAAATAATATTAAAATATGATAATTGAGTATATGAATTAGGCAGAAAAAAATCACACAGTATAAATGTCAAAAATTATAACAATGCTTAAATAATACAATATTGAATAAAAATTCCCAAAAAACATAAATGAATCAAAAATTGCATGGTAGAGACGGTAACATAAGAGAGATTCAAGTTAGAGAAAATTAAGTTACAAATAAATATCATAGAAAGAGTCTAAATACAATGGATTAGTTACGCAAGATTAAATTCGCAAATGTTTCGATCTAATCCAGATCATTTTCAATGCGACAATAATAATAATATCGAAAGTGCAAATAAATTACAATGATGATATAGAAAAGATAATTATAAATAATACTGGTCGCTCGCAACGAATAGCAAAAAGATTCTGTAATACAAGGTGAAACGCTCAAGTAAACAATCATGGTCAATATCAATAATACATACATATGAGATAAATACACGCATATTAGCTTTCGAAATTTATAATTAAGAAATAAAAGAATTAAGTTCTTAGATAGCGAGAAATAGCCGTATAAATGTCCGCAAGCCTGCATGCTACTCACCAATGTGCAACACAAGATCGTGGCTGTGTAGAAAAAAGCGTGATGAGAAAAAAGATGGTATACGAGTAGAGGACAGAGATACCGCATACGTTCCACACTCTGTATATCGTTGAAAAGATTCCTTATTATGCATTAACAATTCATGCCAAAGCCAGAATAATTATAATCTGAAAAATAAAGCAAGCAGAGCAACACGCATTCTCGCAAGATACCGCAACAGCAATAAAAAATTAGAAGTAAAGAAAAGATAGAAAAATTTTTGAGAGAATAATTAATACAAAAAAAAATGAAATTTTTAAGGAAAAGTTACATACAAGCAATTATGAAATGTTGAAAGGATCGCAGTGAGAAAAAGCAGAGCAGAATTATCGCAAGACACAGGAGACGTGTACACCAAACGAGACGACGAAATGTACTGAGACGCGTGATAATGAGAGCCAGGCATGCCAATCCGATGGAGAGGGAAAGGGAGAGGAAAAGGGGAATTCAGGAACGGATGATGAAGATAAAAATGGAAATTGATATGGGAATTAAAAATGTGAAGATTTTATAATAGGAAGATAAACTTTGTCAAATTTCTCCGTATCTTTCTGAACGTTGAGACCATTGCTCTGTCATATAATATGGATCATTTCAGAGGTGGTTTTTCTGAGAAAAGAAGCATCTTGATCCAAAACCTCGACATCATTTGAAAATTTTGTCACGGACAAAATTTTCAAATTGTCACATCCGAGATATCATGAGAAGAATTTCGATATCATCTCTGAGATCCTTTCCAGCAATGGTTATCCGGATAATTTCATTTTTAATACCATCACAAGCAGAGTCAAACTCCTGATTCATAATCAATTCATAATCTATTCCTCCCCCCGCATCCGCCCCCCTTCTATCTCCCTCTTCCACTCAATCATTTTTCGTTATTCCGTACATCAAGGGAGTTTCAGAACATTTTAGAGACATTGCCTGCAAACTTAACAAATCTTTGGCCCATGTGGTCTTGAATAAATTGAACTGTTTTATTAAAACGCATAAAGATCCTCTCTCAAGGAATTGTCACTCAAATGTAGTATATAAAATCTCTTGTTCTGATTGCTCAGCATCGTATGTAGGACAGACGAGTAGAATGATCTCGACTCGTATCCATGAGCATCGATCCAACATTGATCGACCCTCCGAACATCTATCTGTCTTATCTCAACATATACTTACAGGACTGATATAATAACTAACTATGATATAATAAAATTTTTACACGTAATTTATTCTCTCTCCTTGATTTACATCACCCTCGTCTCTCCTCGATTTGCGACGAATTCCCTCCTCTTCGAAATAAATCTAATATACATCGTATATTATACATTATACATATAAAATCGTACGTTATATAAATCGTACTTTATATTGTCACGTCCAGGCCCGAGGAAGGATGGGCCGAAGGAAGGGCGTAACACGTGTATCCCGAGAACAGGTGCCTTAAGGGCAAGTGTCTCAGGTCGAGCGAGCCTGCGAGTGAGCCAAAGATAGGTCAACGACCACAAGAGTCGATTTTACGCTATTTCTGGTCCAAATGCCCGCTCGTCGGTCCTCTTTTCGGTAAAGGAACTTAATCCTTTTTACCCGGGACGGGACCAAGTGCGATTCAGGAGCGTGGGTAACGAGGGGGGGAATTGATTAAGTTGAAGTTAAAAGAAATAAAATTAATTTAATTTATTGTACATTACAAAAAGATAAAATTTACATAAACATTTTAATTAGTTATTACTCTAGCACAATATTAAGTGTGATTGTTTGTATGTTTGTGGGTACATTAAGCGTGATTGTGTGTGTATGTGAGACGGGGTGAGGTTGGTCGGAATCTGGAGGATATCTTTCCCTGAAGAATTCTACGGGAATAGCGATGGGGTATCTGGTGAAGGGAGTAAAGCAAGGTATGGGAATGTTGGAAGGAGCGGTGCGGAGAAAGGCCTTGAGAGTTGGAATATGAATAAGGCCAGGGCCCAAGGTGAATTGACCCGGGAGGATGGGGTGAAAGTACAGAGGGTAAGTCAAGCTGAGAATTTCGGAGAGGATCCGATCACTAAAATCGATGTCGGAGTAAACAGGGGGAGGAAGAGGAGGAGGAGACAAGAGATGAGGATCTGGGACTGGCGAGTGGGGTGGAGAAGGAGGAGGTGATAACTGTGGAAATCAGGTTGTGTGTCATACACTGGGGAATAGTTTGGCGGAAGAGTTCCCGGAGACAGGTACGGGGAGTAGTTAAGGGTAGGAGTACGAGGGGGCGGATGTGAGGAGTCTCGCGTGTCTCCTTGAAAATTATTTAAAAAGATCCGTGTAATAGGGAGATCCGTGTTAATTTGACTTAAATCTAGTGCGAATGAAGAGTCGACCGCAGCAGTCGGCGGGTACGTCGATTACGGCGGTATCGAAATCGCTTAGCGTGGGCTCTAGCGGATTTCCTCGTGGGTTCCACTAGGGAAACGATTATTATAAGTAAAGGAAGTAGACGGGGGAGGGGGAGGAACTTTGAAGATAAAAAGAAAAGACTTACTATTTGAAAAACCGTGGACAAATCGATACGAATTATCGCTGGACCCCCTTGGCGTTGAGGATGGCGAGATATTAGCTGAATTGATAGTTGTTGAAGAGGGTGGTTGCTGCTGGGCCCCCTTGGTGTAGGTTTTTGCACTGACTCGATACGAAGGTTGATATGTCTCGAAACTTTTGAGTGCGCATATGAACGCGTGAGTCAATGAATGAATTTCTGACTGAACGAATTTTTCTGAGGAGTGTTGTTCGAAGTTCGCGCTTATATATCGTTTTGGATTACCCTCTCCTAGCGTGAGGAATAAGGGAGGTTGACGAATAGAAATCTTTGTTAGATTTCCATGGTCTCCTCTCTGCCCCTACTTATGCTACATTTTAGAACAAATGTAGCAAATCAGGATTTTATTATGTTCGTTCGCGAATAGGAGAGCATCTTCCAAAACGGGGGATTTAGGATTCTCAGTATCGCACAAGGGATGACTGTTACTACCCTCTTGCGATATTCGGTCACTCACGTTTTATGATTAGTTTCCTTTATTTTTTGATTTTATGAGTTTTTAAGAAAATATTGAATTGTTTGACTGAATGCCGCTTTATTTAACCGGATGCTACTTTTATAGCCTGTTAACATCCGATTGTTATTTTAGGACATGTACTGAGCATCCCGCTTTAATCTAGCTATTATTATCGGCTCTAGAAATCGTGTACGTGTGCACCGGATACGGGAAAGAAAAGAATCGTAACATCCGATATCCGATCACTCGCATTTTATGATTAGTTTTCTTTATTTTTAATTTTATGAGTTTTAAGAAAATATCAAATTTGTTTGACTGAATGCCGCTTTATTTAGCCGGATGCTACTTTTATAGCCCGTTAATATCCGATTGTTGTTTTAGGGCATGTACTGAGAATCCTGCTTTAATTTAGCTATTATTATCGGCTCTGGAAATCGTGCACGTGTGCACCGGGTACGGGAAAGAAAAGAATCGTAAATTCCCCTGGACGTAACAATATAAATCGTATATTATATCTCTTTCAGGCTTACGTCAAACACATCCGTTCTATTATTAACGTCGATTCTATCTCTATCTCGCGCGTCGTGTCCGACGGGGCGATTCCTGCTTATCGCGCGCGCCTAGCGCGCCGCGTCCAGAGACTCTTCGACGCATCGTATCCAGGGACGCGCGCGCGCCGTAACTAGGGACGCGCGCGCGTCGTAACCAGGGACGCGCGCTCTCTTTCCCTCTCCCTCGCTCTCTCGCACTCTCCCTCGCTCTTTCGCACTCTCCCTCGCTCTCGCGCCGAACCCCTCCTCCGACCGCTCCCCCTCGCCCCGCCGCCCCCTCGCCCTCCCCTCCGCGTGACGTCACAACCCTCCGTTTACCCATCCGACGGCGAGCGGCTCCCCTCGTCCTACCTACCCCCCCCGCTCACCCGCGCCACTGTCACCCTGCCCCTCAGATATCTTTCTATCTCCCTCGCTCTACGAGACCTCTCTCTCGCACCCGTGGAAAAAGCGGGTTAGAACCGATCTATTCTCCCTACTACCCGCGCTTGCTTGAATTCCTTCACGTTGACATTCAGAGCACTGGACAGAAATCACATTGCGTCAACATCCGCGAGGGCCATCGCAATGCTTTGTTTTCATTAGACAGTCGGATTCCCCTAGTCCATGCCAGTTCTGAGCTGAGCGTTGAATGGCGGCCGAAGAAAACGACCACGACGGCTCGCGCTGCCACGGAAGCCTTGCAGCAAGGAAAATCCGCGGGAAGCCAAGGCACGGGACCGAGTTCGGATCCCGGGACCGATGCGAGAACGCTGACCGTTCACCTTGCCAGGCCCGGCACGTCAGCCAGACCCACTTCCCGATCAAGCCCGACACGCCCCGCTCCTCAGAGACAATCCTTATTCCGAAGTTACGGATCCAATTTGCCGACTTCCCTTACCTACATTATTCTATTGACTAGAGGCTCTTTACCTTGAAGAACTGCTGCGGATATGGGTACGAACCGGCGCGACACCTCCACGTGACCCTCTTCTGGATTTTCAAGGTCCGAGGGGAAGATCCGGACACCGCCGCAACTGCGGTGCTCTTCGCGTTCCAAACCCTATCTCCCTGCTAAAGGTTTCCAGGGAACTCGAACGCTTATACAGAAAAGAAAACTCTTCCCGGATCTCCTGACGGCGTCTCCAGGTCATTTTGGGTTACCCCGACGAACACTCTTACGAGGGCCCGAATTGTATGCGGTTCCGCTGCCGGGTTCCGGAATAGGAACCGGATTCCCTTTCGCCCGACGGGCGTGTGTCATTATATACATCGTAATAATAATATATGTGTCAATAATGAAAGGAAGTACGCGCGCGTGTGGCGGCGTTTCTATCTTTTTCTTCTCTTTACACACACATATATATACAGGGTGGGGCATTTATCTTGAGACAAGATAATATCTCGATTGGAGTCGATTATTTTGAAAAAAGTTTTAGACAAAAGTTGTAGGGCATTAAAGAGGCTATCGAAAGGTCCATATTACAACGTCCGGTTCTAGACCGGAAGTGGTGTTTTTTGATCAGAATTCGTTTTTTTAAATGGAAACACCCATTTTTTGCCGCGGATTTCGATTGGAAATCGAAAAGAAAAATACTTTTTGTTCTTATTATTTTTTCGATTTAACCCATATTTTGGCCATAAAAAACAAAAAAACAAAAATCTTGAGATAACGGAGTACTTTGTTGGAGTTGTGTCCAGGAGGCCAAAACACTTTGGATAGCATATATCACATGTAAAGTACAGACTACTTTTTCATGGGGTGGTGATTTTTAATCTAAACTTAATAAACTAGAAAAAGATTTAACGGATTACTTTGAAAAGGCATAATTGACATTTTTTTGTATTTTCGTTTTCTTTTTTCGTGAGTTTTTAAATTTAATATAGGGGATATTTACCCCATTTCATTTATCCTAATTTTTTTTCTGAAATCAGATTATCTTTTCAAATTTTGTCAGTGCAAAACTTTTTTTAAAATGGAGGCTGTTTCTGTAGAAGAGAAGATAGAAATGATTCTTATTTATGGTGAATGTGGTAGAAATGTAGACGATGCCGTAACACTTTATGCTGAACGTTTTCCGGATAACGTGCGATCTCGAGCATCTTTTTATCGGGTTGTTACACAATTTCTACAAGAGGGAAGTGTGTCTAAGAGAAAAAGAGCCCGTCGAAACCTAGTTACTGGAACTGACAATGAAATTGCTGTATTTGCTACAGTAAATGTTGACCCTCATGTCAGTACTCGATAAATTGCACACGATTCTGGAATTTCGCGACGTAGTGTAGGCAGGATATTAAAACGTTATAAATATCATCCCTATCACATTTTGTTGCACCAAGAACTTCATGATAATGATTTTCAGAACCGAGTTATCTTTTGTCAATGGGCATGTCAACAAATACAACAAGATCCTAATTTCTTTGCTAAAGTTCTATTTTCAGACGAGTCCTCTTTTACGAACCACGGCACGGTTAATAGACATAACATGCACTACTGGAGTATTCAAAATCCACATTGGTTACGTGAAGTTGAGCATCAGCGTCAATGGTCTGTGAACGTTTGGTGTGGAATAGTTGGTGACAAGATAGTAGGTCCATACTTCATTGAAGGCAATTTAAACGGTGAAACATATCGTAATTTTTTACAAAATCAACTTCCGCTTTTACTTGAGGACGTACCCTTAAATGTAAGACAACAAATGTGGTTTCAACACGATGGATGTCCATCCCATTACTCCCGAACTGCTCGTGAAGTTTTGGATCGCGAATTCAATGGACGCTGGATCGGTAGAGGGGGTCCAGTAAATTGGCCAGCAAGATTTCCAGACCTTACGTCTCCAGACTTTTATTTATGAAGTTATATAAAGAGCGAAGTTTACAAAGAAGTGCCAACATCTCGTGAAAATATGATGCAACGAATCCGAAATGCTTGTGCCAAAATATCACCTGATGTACTCCGCAGTTGTGTACGATCTATGGAAGTTCGGATCAATAAGTGCATTGAAGTCGAAGGTCGCCAATTTGAGCACTTATTAAATTAAATTAATTTCAAACAGATAAGACAATCATACCAAATTGTGAGAGGCAAGGGGACTCACCTAAAACAAGCACCCCAAAGGGGATAAAAAACTACTACGTCCACGTCGTTATTCCTGGGTAGTGCTAAAAGTAGTTAATAGTTGTACAGTTTTTCAACCTTAAAGTTAAAAAAGGGATTCCAATAAGGTACTCCGTTATCTCAAGATTTTTGTGTTTTTTTGTTTTTTATGGCCAAAATATGGGTTAAATCGAAAAAATAATAAGAACAAAAAGTATTTTTTTTTCGATTTCCAATCGAAATCCGCGGCAAAAAAATGGGTATTTCCATTTAAAAAAACGAATTCTGATCAAAAAACACCACTTCCGGTCTAGACCGGAAGTTGTAATATGGACCTTTCGATAGCCTCTTTAATGCCCTACAACTTTTGTCTAAAACTTTTTTCAAAATAATCGACTCCAATCGAGATATTATCTTGTCTCAAGATAAATGCCCCACCCTGTATATACACGGTGGGCCATTTTAATCGATGCACTCAAATATCTCGAAAACAGCACTCTTCAGAAAGAAATGTTTCAAACAAACATTGTAGGGTGTGAAGGGGGACATAAGATGGTAGCATTGGTTTGACCTTGGAAAGTCATTTGAAGGTCACATAAAAGTCACCTTCAATTTCTTAAATTGAACTCACTATTTTTCATTACATATTCTTGTAGCTTATCTCGAGAGCTTTCCAAAACACTACAGACAAATGTTTTTTCATTAAGTACTTTTTGAGTTATAAGGCTTCAAAGTTTGCAGTACTTCGATATAAAATGCAAAATATCTCGTAAAATATTTAGTTTTCGATAGTCTTACCCTAATACTTTTATGCACAGGATAATGAGACAAAACTATTGGTGCAAAGAAAACGCATGATTGTTTATAACAAAAAGTGCATTGCAAATTACACATTTTTTATCATAAACAATCATACGTTTTTTTTGCACCAATAGTTTTGTCTCATTATCCTGTGCATAAAAGTATTAGGGTAAGACTACCGAAAACTAAATATTTTACGAGATATTTTGCATTTTATATCGAAGTATTGCAAACTTTGAAGCCTTATAACTCAAAAAGTATTTAATGAAGACATTTGTCTGTAGTGTTTTGGAAAGCTCTCGAGATAAGCTACAAGAATATGTAATGAAAAATAGTGGGTTCAATTTAAGAAATTGAAGGTGACTTTTATGTGACCTTCAAATGACTTTCCAAGGTCAAACCAATGCTATCTTATGTCCCCCTTCACACCCTACAATTTTTGTTTGAAACATTTCTTTCTGAAGAGTGCTGTTTTCGAGATATTCGAGTGCATCGATTAAAATGGCCCACCGTGTATATATATACGAGGGTAGTTCGAAAAGTTCTCGGCCTGGCAAAGAAAACACATGATTTCCAGCAAAAATCTTTTTTATTTTTCAACATAGTCCCTTTTCAACTCAATACATTTAGACCAACGATGTTCTAATTTTTTTATACCCTCAGTATAATACGATTTGCTTAAGCTTCCAAAATAAGCATCCGTCTCAGCGATGACCTCCGCATTTGACGTGAATTTTTTTCCAGCAAGCCATTTTTTCATATTCGGAGACAAAAAGAAGTCACTGGGAGCTAAATCTGGCGAGTACGGTGCGTGTGGTAACAATTCGAAACGCAATTCATGGAGCTTTGCAACTGCAATTGAAGACGTGTGAGCGGGTGCATTGTCGTGATGGAAAAGCACTTTTTTCTTTGCCAAATGAGGACGTTTGGTTTTAATAGCATCGTTCAATTGCTCCAGCAATGCTGCATAATATTCCCCATTGATGGTTTTGCCTTTTTCTAGATAATCTATGAACACCACACCTTGCGAATCCCAAAAAACAGTCGCCATGACTTTTCCGGCTGATGGAACTGTTTTTGCCTTCTTTGGAGCACTTCCACCCGCTTCCACCCATTGTTTTGATTGTTATTTCGTCTCTGGCGTGTAATGGTGAATCCATGTTTCATCGACAGTGATAAATCGTCGCAGAAATTCGGTTGAATTGCGTTTAAACAAGTCCAAGCACTCTTGAGAAATGTTCGTTCGAATGCGTTTCTGATCGACCGTTAACAAACGCGGCACCCATCGCGCTGAGAGCTTTCTCATATGCAAATGTTCATGTAAGATATTGTGAACACGATCTATTGAGATGTTTGCAATGTTAGAAAGCTCACGCACTTTTACTCGTCGATCATTTAACACGCTATCGTGGATTTTTTGAATGATTTCCTCATTCGTGGCGGTTTTCGGGCGACCCGAACGTTCATCGTCAAAGATGGATGAACGGTCACGTTTAAATTCAGCAGCCCATTTCTTCACTGTTGAAAATGATGGAGAAGAGTCTCCCAAAGTGGAATCCAGCTCGTTTTTTATTTCTGTTGCCGTTAATCCTTTTAAAACGAAATATTTTATGACTGCGCGATATTCAATTTTATCCATTTTTGGAGAAGTATCAAATCTTGTCTGTTTTACTCGAGCACAGTAAACAAACTAGCGAACGAATCTGTCTGAAACTGTGCGGTACGCCCTCTGAGGGATTAAACTTGAGAAAAATCATAACCATTTGATATTCTTAGCAACATCTCTATATTAGGCCGAGAACTTTTCGAACTACCCTCGTATATATATATATATATATATATATATATATATATATATATATATCTTTGTTTTCGACACTCGAGTATATTGTACGCCGTCATTGACATAGGATTTCTCCTAGAGCTTAGGATCGACTAACTCGTGTGCAACAGCTGTTCACACGAAACCCTTCTCCACATCAGTCCTCCAGGGCCTCGCTGAAGTATTTGCTACTACTACCAAGATCTGCACCGACGGCGGCTCCAGGCAGGCTCACGTCCAGACCTTTCTGCGCTCGCTGTCGCGACCCTCCTACTCGTCAGGGTTTCGTGACGACTCGAGGGAGATGATTGCCTCGCGAGGGAGCCGCAAACGCGGTCCGACGCGCGCAACGTTCCCGTCGCCGCCCCACTTGCCGCTGACGGCAGAGTATAGGCTCGACGCTTCAGCGCCATCCATTTTCAGGGCTAGTTGCTTCGGCAGGGTTGAGTTGTTACACACTTCTTAGCGGATTCCGACTTCCATGGCCACCGTCCTGCTGTCTTAAGCAACCAACGCCTTTCATGGTGACCCATGAGCGTCGAGTTGGGCGCCTTAACTCTGCGTTTGGTTCATCCCACAGCGCCAGTTCTGCTTACCAAAAATGGCCCGCTTGGCACTCTGATCCGAGATGCTCGTGGCTTCATAATTCAAGAAAGCCAGAGATCTCACCCATTTAAAGTTTGAGAATAGGTTGAGGTCGTTTCGGCCCCAAGGCCTCTAATCATTCACTTTACCAGATGAGACTCGCGCGCGTTCCGTGCGGAACGGCCGAGTGCCAGCTATTCTGAGGGAAACTTCGGAGGGAACCAGCTATTAGATGGTTCGATTAGTCTTTCGCCCCTATATCCAGTTCCGACGATCGATTTACACGTCACAATCGCTACGGACCTCCATCAAGGTTTCCCCTAACTTCGTCCTGACCAGGCATAGTTCACAATCTTTCGAGTCCCAACGTGTACGCTCTGGGTGTGCCTCTTCTCGCGTCGAGAACGAGACGCCCCGGGAGTGCGAGGCCGCATCGCGACGCGGCCCATCCTCCCTCGGTCGACGGCCAGGGCCGACCTTCACTTTCATTACGCCTTTAGGTCTCGCGACAAGTCCCAATGACTCGCGTACATGTTAGACTCCTTGGTCCGTGTTTCAAGACGGGTCCTAAGAGTACCCAAAGTAGTAGCGTCGCCGACCGGTATCCGTCCCCCGTGAGAGAGACGTTCGCAGGCCTGTCGAAGATGATCCGTACTTTAACCAACAGCGGGCCAGGACCAGGGACGGCGCAAAGTCCGTAACCTCCGAGTACTGTGGCGCGCGCTTGCGACGGCCTCGACGGACCGTGTAGAAGTGCGGCCTGATAACTTGCGCGTACCGCCGAGCAGCCGGCCTGGCGACCGAGGGTTTGTCGCGTGCCGTTTTACCGGCGACGCGACAGTCACCGCACCCGGGCCGTAGACCGACACCCAGCGGGTCGCGACGTTCTACTTGGGGAGAAGTGCACGACGACGACAGCCGGACATCAACGCACGGTAGCGTGCCCGCGCGCGAGTCGCGAGGACTCCGCGGGACATCGCCCACCGACGCGAAGCCAACGCCGCTGACGATGAATCTCCCCGTTCGATCTTTTGGGTTTCTTAGATTTACCCCTGAACGGTTTCACGTACTCTTGAACTCTCTCTTCAAAGTTCTTTTCAACTTTCCCTCACGGTACTTGTTCGCTATCGGTCTCGTGGTCGTATTTAGCCTTAGATGGAGTTTACCACCCACTTATACCTGCACTCTCAAGCAACCCGACTCTAAGGAGTGATCCTCCCGAGACGCGCACCGGTCGCTACGGGCCTGGCACCCTTTACGGGTAAGTGGCCCCACTCAAGATGGACTTGGACGCGACGCGACGCCTCGGGATAAGCGGATCCTCCCAAACACCACATTTCCCTGCGGCGGAACCGCGGGATTCGGTGCTGGGCTTTTTTCTGTTCGCTCGCCGCTACTGAGGAAATCCTAGTTAGTTTCTTTTCCTCCGCTTAATAATATGCTTAAATTCAGCGGGTAATCTCGCCTGCTCTGAGGTCGTCAGAGAATTTTGTAGAAAAACCTCCACAAAGAGATATACAGAGATATAGGGAGAGTGTGGGTTATTTTGCTAGCAAAAGTAGTAATACTTTTTTAATTATTAAAATTGTTATATACCACATTTTATTAGCGCTAAACCGCATACACCACCGATATTGCGCGGCACAATCTAGTGTCTTGGTTCTCGCGGGGACGCGAGAGAGGAGAGAGTTTATTATATTCGTTTTCCGTCCCTCTTAATTTCCACGATTATAAATATAACTCGCGCGGCGGCGTGTGTATATATAACGGGCGCGGTATGGAATCGATTCGACGAGTATACGACGGACGCGTGCCGGTCACAATCTTCGTTCGAAAATTTCATGGACTCGGACACGCGGTCGGCTCGCGATACATCCGCTTTAAGAGTGGATTTCTCTCGTAATTTTTCTCCCTCCGCGTACCACCGGACGACGGCTGTGCGCGCGCCGGTTTCCCTTCTCCAATATACTTTTACCGTGAGGGGTATCATCTCGCGCCGCGAGAGACAGGAGGCGAAAGCAGCCTCGCGCATGGTGTAAAAGGCGCGATATCGCGCGCGTGCTGGCGCACCGAGAGAGATAGAGAGTTGCGGAGCGACGACGCGATCGGAAGAAACAACGACGCGCTAGAAAAACGGACGCAGAATGATGCTTGGCGCTCTGGCGCCCGCTCGCTTTCTTTTTGCATTTGTTTCGCAAACTACGAGATCACTCGTAGAGAGCGACGATTCGAGTGTCGCGCGTCGTCGTCGTCGTTCCTCTCGTAATAGTTTTCGCATATTCTCTCGTGTGTCGTCGTTTCTTTATCTCCGACGAACAACTCCTCTCTCTCTCTTTTCTATATAATATATATATAGATATTTTTCGACATTCTCCGGGCGCCGCTCGCGCGCTTCCGCTATTCTTTCTTTTATAAACGCTTTTTGTACGTACAAGCTTCGGGCTTTCTTGTTATCTCCTCCCTTTTTATATAATTCCTCTCGCTGCATACACCTTTGGTGTCATTTCAGACGACGCCAAGGAGGGCGCGGCGCGGCCTCGTCGAAACCCGTCTCCAATATCAGAGGACTGGGAGGGCGACGGAAGCTTGTGCGCGTCTCTCTCTCTCGGGCGAACGTCTAACGATCGCTCGTACGCCGTTTACGCAATTTCGCGTAAGGGGGGCGCAAACAGTTTAGGTTTGTTAAAACGACCCATAGCCAGGCGTGGTCCGGGAATTGTATCCGTGGACCGCAATGTGCGTTCGAAACATCGATGTTCATGTGTTCTGCAGTTTACAAGTTGACGTGCAATTAGCTGCGTTCTTCATCAACCCACGAGCCAAGTGATCCACCGTTCAGGGTAATCGTTTTTCTCATTCGTTTCGCGTTCGTCGAACGCTTCACAGTTCATCCATCGTGGTCTCCACTCCGAGGAGTGAGAAAATCATGGCCCTACGATCAGCCTGGCCGCGCATCCGAGCACGCGCGGACCGCCGCCGCAATCCCGGTAGAGGGATCGAGGCTACGGCACAAAGTTGGTTCGCGCGATCGGAGCGTCACTTCGCCCGCCGTTCGATGGGCCGGGGCGGAAAATTCTTTGAATAAACCATCGGACGCGCCCACGTATGGGGCATCCTCTCGTCCGCCAGCCACACACTTCACGCGCACGTTCGGTTGTCGCGCGTCGCGCGCTGGCCACTGCCCCGGCTATTAGCGGAGAGGGCGCAGCGACAGCGAGTGCTGACATGCAACGTAGCATTTTGAGAGTGAGCGCGTAGGCGTAGGTTACCACCGGTTCGCTCGCGCTAACGCCGAATCGACGCTTCCGCTCGTAGCGGGATGCGTGATCGCGTTAAAGCGTCTCGGCACTCCGTATCGTATGTAATATTTTTCTTCGTTCGAAGAATGAGAATTTCAACATTCAACGGGAGACGGAGCGTCTCGGAAATTATTAAACGCTCGTCCCCCACGCGAGCGACTTCGACGACGACCGCGTCGGACACCGCCACCGTGGCGCGCGCTGCTGCTTGTCGCAGAGGCGCGGCCACGCGCGTGGCGCGTCCGAACGTCGTGTCGCGCGCGTCGACGTAATTTTTATTACATCCGTCAATTCCTCTTTCTTTCTCCTTTCTCTCTCTCTCTCTCTCTTTTCCTTTCGGTCTCTGTGTGTTAGACGTCGTGTTTCTTTCTCTCGTCCATTCAGTCGCCGACTGCTGCGAGCGCGCGCGTCTCGAAAGACATTCTCGACGCAGAGCAGGACCTCCGGAACGCTAATGATCCTTCCGCAGGTTCACCTACGGAAACCTTGTTACGACTTTTACTTCCTCCAAATAATCAAGTTTGGTCATCTTCCCGGCAACATCGGCAATGCCGAGACATTGCCGCGCACCAGTCCGAAGACCTCACTAAATTATTCAATCGGTAGTAGCGACGGGCGGAGTGTACAAAGGGCAGGGATGTAATCAACGCGAGCTTATGACTCGCGCTTACTGGGAATTCCTCGTTCATGGGGAACAATTGCAAGCCCCAATCCGTAGCACGAAGGAGGTTCAGCGGGTTACCCGGCCTTTCGGCCAGGGAACACACACTGATTCCTTCAGTGTAGGGCGCGTGCGGCCCAGAACCTCTAAGGGCATCACAGACCTGTTATTGTTCAATCTCGTGCGGCTAGAAGCCGCCTGTCCCTCTAAGAAGATTTGTTTGTACGTTGGTAGTAAAAACCCGCCAGCCGAAGCCGGGGGCCTTCGCGATACCATAAGGTACGCCTATTTAGCAGGCTAGAGTTTCGTTCGTTATCGGAATTAACCAGACAAATCGCTTCACCAACTAAGAACGGCCATGCACCACCACCCACCGAATCAAGAAAGAGCTATCAATCTGTCAATCCTTCCGGTGTCTGGTCCTGGTGAGGTTTCCCATGTTGAGTGAAATTAAGCCGCAGGCTCCACTCCTGGTGGTGCCCTTCCGTCAATTTTTTTAAGTTTCAGCTTTGCAACCATACTTCCCCCGGAACCCAAAAGCTTTGGTTTCCCGGAAGCTGCCCGCCGAGTCATCGGAGAAACTTCGGCGGATCGCTAGCTGGCATCGTTTATGGTTAGAACAAGGGCGGTATCTAATCGCCTTCAAACCTCTAACTTTCGTTCTTGATTAATGAAAACATTTTTGGCAAATGCTTTCGCTTCTGTCCGTCTTGCGACGATCCAAGAATTTCACCTCTAACGTCGCAATACGAATGCCCCCATCTGTCCCTATTAATCATTACCTCGGGGTTCCGAAAACCAACAAAATAGAACCGAGGTCCTATTCCATTATTCCATGCTCGCAGTATTCAGGCGAAGGTAGCCTGCTTTAAACACTCTAATTTGTTCAAAGTAAACGTACCGGCCCGATTAGACACTCAGTAAAGAGCACCGCGACGGGATATTAGTTGGACCGCTCCTCGCGAGGCTAAGCCCACTGGTAGGACGTCCCACATCACGCCAGTTAAACACCGAGAACGTTGAACCGACGGTGTGCGACACAGATTCAACTACGAGCTTTTTAACCGCAACAACTTTAATATACGCTATTGGAGCTGGAATTACCGCGGCTGCTGGCACCAGATTTGCCCTCCAATGGATCCTTGTTAAAAGATTTAAAGTGTACTCATTCCGATTACGAGGCCTCGGATGAGTCCCGTATCGTTATTTTTCGTCACTATCTCCCCGTGCCAGGAGTGGATAATTTGCGCGCCTGCTGCCTTCCTTAGATGTGGTAGCCGTTTCTCAGGCTCCCTCTCCGGAATCGAACCCTGATTCTCCGTTACCCATTACAACCATGGTAGGGGCAGAACCTACCATCGACAGTTGATAAGGCAGACATTTGAAAGATGCGTCGCCGGTGCTAGGACCGTGCGATCAGCACAAAGTTATTCAGAGTCATCAAAATAAACGGTGGACGAATGGCGAGCCGCCCGCCACCAATTGGTTTTGATCTAATAAAAGCGTCCCTTCCATCACTGGTCGGGACTCTGTTTTGCATGTATTAGCTCTAGAATTACCACAGTTATCCAAGTAAATGTGGGTACAATCTAATGAACCATAACTAATTTAATGAGCCATTCGCAGTTCCACCTTAATTCGGCATGCACTGAGACATGCATGGCTTAACCTTTGAGATAAGCATATAACTACTGGCAGGATCAACCAGGGAGCTTCGTGTTCGATTACGCGCTCTCGGTAGAGCGGTAACTCGCGAGCGGACCCACGCCTCGGGAGGCGAGCGGGAACCGTCGCGCGCTGTTAAGCTCTCTTTCGTCGCCGTTGACCTTTCTTGGCTGGTCGGCGAAACTCTGTGTTACTCTCCATTATATTGTAACGATGCACCCCGTGTACCCCCTAAAACGCATCGTTATTCCCGGCATGCGATCGCCGGAAGCTGCCGCCCGGCAGAACACCCGCCGGGCAAGGGCAGGGGCGCGGTGCGCCCACATTTTTAAACAATTCAAAAAACTCGAAACGGCGTTAGGCCGTTAATTGCCGAGCCGAAAAAAATCGGAGATTGCCGAGGAACCCCGAACCGTCGACCGGCGAAAACCCGCGTTCGGCGCGACACCCGAATCCCTCCGAACGGGCCCGACCGTACCGTTTCCCTGAAACCCGTTCGGAAGGGGTAAATCCGCCGCGCGCCGACGCGCGGGTAATTAGCCGGTATAAAAAGGGCATACTCGGCAATCTAATCACCTTTCCGATTCCGCTCGCACCAGTGAGACGACTCGAAATCCTAAACCGCTCCTAGCAAACGCCGAATATAGAACCAGAGGTAGAGAGCACTCTTCCTCTATCGAGAAGCTCTCGATCATTATACGGCTAGTCCATCCAGCCACTTTTTCCGACCGCCAAACGAACCTGAGTGCACTCCGGTTCATCCGAGAGTTCTCGGAGAAAACGGTCCAACATCCAACCGCCTTACGTTGTGCATCATACCTCGGGGCAGAGAGGAGAGCTGCCTCGGGCGAGCGATTCTCGCCGGCACAACGCTTCCAGGAAACGTTCCTGCCACACCGGGAATTACACCTACGATTCAGCGAAAGACGCGTACGCCGAATTAAACTCGTACTTCGCAGAAACAACAGCAAAAGAAATCCGCGAAGGAATACGCACGTTTGTAAAAACGCGGCTAGAAAAAGCGCCACGCACACCAATTCACCGCGCTCAGACATAAACACGCGCTCCGTACCGAATTAATATAATTAACGCTTATTACTCACGCGCACACGCACACACACACACACACACACACACACACACACACACACACACACACACACACACACACATTTATACACACCTACACGAACACACATTCTGTAATACATCTGCTGTAATAAATATTTTGTTACACATACACGCTCTCGCTCTTATTACGTCAAAACGAATCCTGATTCCGACTCCGACTATCCGACGGCGATTCGCGCGGAATACGCCCGTGACAATATATTTTATGAAAATCGACTTGATGAAATAGCCAAAGCGTTTTCGTCAAGATATCATTTCATTCGTCTCCACAAAACTTATTTTTATAATATACAAATCGCAACGTGCATTTTGCATAAAATGTTCTCTTTAAATGATCATTTTGATTCTTATTCTCCAATATACATATAAACGGCATGATTGCGAAGACCGCGCCCATTTTTACCCTGATGCTAGATCGACGATGCCGATTGCTTATACGTCGAGGATAAATTTTTGTCTATCGCATGCGTTTTTAAGGCACGCGTAGTTTTCTTTCGCTATGGCATACAAGGCGAGCGGGAAGAGAGAGCTATCACTCCTCCTCCGTCACTCGTATTCATGGAGTAAGCGTTCGGTAAGCGCGACGATTCAGTTTGCTTTCCGTCCAAGACGAGAGCGAATCGCGCGGCCAACACACTAGATGCGTGCGCGCCACATAAGAGCCATTCGGTCTTGCGACACCGACTCGTGGCAATACTGTGCTTGTAAAAAATGCGTTCGAGACGATACGCGAAGGAACGAAGCGCTAGAGACGCGCAGAACGCGCTCCGGGCCCGTGTCCATCCGCTACCGACTCGTTTCGACGCGCCGAGCACGACGTACCTCTTATAATACCTAACCGACGACCCAGGCGGTCGGCGACGCACGGTCGAGCGCACGGCGGCATGCGGGTGCGAACGCCGAAAGACGCGAGTGTTCGGGACGCTGAAAAGCGGAAAAAACGAAAGAAAAGTTAAATAACGATTAACGTTATGATTTTCTCACGATTACATGTATTAAAAATTTATTATAAATTACGGGCGACACCTAAGAAATAAGACGCGGGCGGCACCTACAGCTTCCGCGAGGCTCGCGACGCACTAAGTCCGTTCTCGGCGGTACCTACGAGAGAGCGGTCGGGCGGCACCTACGAGAGAACGTTCGAGCGGCACCTACGGCCTCTGCGCGTCTCGCGACGCACTAAGTCCGTTTTCGGCGGTACCTATTGCGATCGGAAGGAGATCACGCCCGGAGGAGTGGCGAATCAGGACCACCTTCGGTTGCCAAATCGCCGGTGAAACTAATCACCGATACAGTTTCCTATATGACGGGAAAAAAAGGTGAAAAGATACCTGTCATCAGGTTAAAGAGAGCTGTGGCGGAAAAAGACGAGTCACAACCCGGACCATCCTAAAGGGACTAGGGAGATCCTGTCAATCTAAAAGAGCGTGACGGGAAGGCGAAACAAACTGGCGAAGCCAAGCGAAACAGACTAGTAATTTTAGTATAGGTTAGATATTAGTCATACATATAAATATAGTCGGTTAAGTATAAAATAAGAAAAATATATAATCGATAGTTATAAAAAAAAAAAATAATATGAGTAAAGTATAAAATATATAATCGATAGTTATATAAGAAATAAGATAAGTAAATATAAGAGAAACCCTTATTAAGGATGTAATTTAGTTTTTGCTATCGGGCGTTCCCCAGACAGATGCGGTGAGCAAAGAAAGCTTTACTTTTCATTTCCTATTTTGAGTTTATATTATCTGATTTTTGATTTTTGTTATGCATGTACAGGCCACATGTAAAAAATAGCCGAACGCAACTACGCGTAATATTAAATTCAGTTTGATTTTGGTTAATTTAATTTGATTCTAAGTTTATAAAAAGTGCACTTGATTGAGTAAATAAAAGTGCAATAAGCTAAGGTTTTTTTTGCGCTGGCTAGACAGCAAAAGTTTATCAGTTTTGTTTTAGAAGACGGGGAAACAGACTCCGCAAGTTTTAGTTTAATTCTAGACAGTTTTCTGCAAAAGTGCAGAAAAGTGCAAAAAGTGCACCCGAAAAGTGCACATAATATAAAATGTTATTTTATGTAGATGTCAGACGGGGGAATGTATCCCATGTAAATTTGATTTGATTTAGACAGTTTTTCTGCAAAAAGTGCAGAAGAGTGTAGGGAGTGCATGTAAAAAGTGCATATAAAAAATTATCATTTATTTTGCGATTAATTTGATGGATCTGTGCAGGGATAGATATGAGCGGCAATTACTTTAAATTTAGGTTCCTTCTGCGAAAAGTGTAAAAAAGTGTAGAAGGCACGTCGAAAGTGCAGATAAAAAATATATGAAAATTAGTAATTTTTGTATAAATTCGGACAGGGTTACGAAAGACCCGACGATTTGTAGCTTTTTAGTTTGATTTTATTTACTTTCTGAGAAAAAGTGCAGAAAAGTGTAGAAAGTGCACATAAAAGTGCAGATAAAAAAATATTGAATTTTGCGTTTATAAGCCGTGTAAATCATTTTCGCGAGAGTCTAAGTTAGCTTGGACAGTTTTCTACAAAAAGTGTAGAAAGTTGTGTGAGGTGCACGTACATAAATGCAATTAATTAAAATAGTTTATATGTAATTTTGTTAAAGCGAAAATGTTTTGCGCGTCTGGTAAATATTTATAACATGTTAATTATATAGATTATCAGTAGAATTAATATTATTAATTAAGTTTTTCGCGATGAAAATTATAACAGCATCTGCGAGAAAGGGCGGAGCTTACCCGACGGCGCTAGCGGAAAGCGCAAGAGTAGGGAGCTTATATAAGCCGGTGAGACAACGGCTCGTGGCTCTTCCTCCCGGGTATCGCTGTGCGTCACTTCGTGCGAAACGTATAGTCAGTGGAGAGAAAGGTCCGTCGTGATTTTTACTAGCGAATTTGCGTGCCCATGTGGGTTAATTATCGAAAGGTAATTGAAACAGCGTTCAATAAAGCTATTGTAAAAAGGGTTGCGAGTTTCGCGTAATTATAGCACGTGTTATAATAAATCTGCATATCGCCTTATGCGACATAATAGGCTGGTTAACGCGTGATGCAATTTCAAGTGCGTATCGCGTAATAAAGCCGATCTAGAAATATCGCCAATATCGCGATAATAAACTCGTCCGTGTATGTACGCGGATATATCTATCTGTCCATAAGCGTACATTTATGAATAAATATATGTAAGTGTTGAATAAAATAAATTATTTTATTCAAATAAGTGAAATAGTGATTTTAAAGCGTTTGCCTTGGAAATCCTTTACTCGTTTCTTGTCCCCCGGGAATAGAAACCTTGTATAATTATCCGTGGAATTTCGGTTCATGAAAAAGGGTAAAATTAGGAACGGTGAGCCAAATCATTATTTTCGAGAGATTCTCGAAGGGAAATCTGTTTCGTTTCGTGACGCGTGTCTGACGTGTTAATTAAAAGAGACGCGGGTTTTCCAATACGAGGAAAACTAAGTGCGCGTGTGTTTGTGAAGTGCGTGCTAGCGACGCAATACAACGCCGCGTTACGCAGTAAGCTGCGTAAATTTGATCGGCGTTGCTACACAAAGGTATAGCCAAGGTAACCCGACACCAGCTCGAGTAACGGCGGCGCTAAGTCTGATAGCAACTGTGCAGTCAACACAGAGGGGTGTGAGGCATTGGAAAATCAACGAGGGCCAGTGGCGCGCATTCAGGGGGTCCGTGTGGATTCGGCGGGATCCCGATATAATAATTTCCTTGTCCGTAGGTGGGTAAACGGACTGGCGAGCGTAAAAGGTAGGATCAGAACCTAAATAATTACGCGTATTCTATCGAATACCGGCGAAATCCTTCCATCGTCCGATTACACTATGACGCCTGGCCGGGCGGCCTACGAGAGAGCGGTCGGGCGGCACCTACGAGAGAGCAGTCGGGCGGCACCTACGGCCTCCGCGCGGCGTATTGTTTTCGCCGACGAAGGAGAAAAGTAGTAGTCCCCTCGCGGCGTGTTGCTTTCGCCGACGAGCGGGAAAATCACAAGTCTCCTCGCGGCGTGTTGCTTTCGCCGACGAGCGGGAAAATCACAAGTCTCCTCGCGGCGTATTGCTTTCGCCGTCGAGCGGGAAAATCACAAGTCTCCTCGCGGCGTATTGCTTTCGCCGTCGAGCGGGAAAATCACAAGTCTCCTCGCGGCGTGTTGCTTTCGCCGTCGAGCGAGAAAATCGCATGTCCCTTCGCGGCGTCTCGGCTTTCGCCGTCGTACGACGCGCGCGTGGGTAGTGGGATCTCGTCTAACCAGATTCTCGGGGCTCGTGAGAGGCTAAGGACCTAACTGGAGATTTGAATCGCTTCAAAAACCCAACCATCGCTCCTCAAGACCCCAGGCTTACCTGCTCCGCATCACCTACGCCTTCAAGGCAGGCTCAGCGAGGCAATGACACCTAGACGTCCTAGAGAAAAGCGTGGTTATTCTGAATAAACACAGTCGCCTCGCATTGCGAGCCATAACTCGGCAATTTTTCGATTGTTCAATCAGAACAGCGAGTGAAAAGTAAAGCCATGCATTTTTTGCGGCGTATTTCTTTCGCCGTTTCAGCAGCAGCACGGGTGGCTGCACGACGGGGTTTTTAGTGGGTATACCCGGCACTGCACTCCTTGGAGTGGGGCTAGCCCTCTCCAAGAGCCGGGGAGTCCCACACTACCCCCCCTTGGTGTGCCGTACGCACCTCGGGGGGGGGGTGCGTAATGCATTTTCCCCGTCGTTAAAAAAAAAAAAGGTTAGGTTAATCCCCGGCATGGGATAGTCCGGCGGAAAGTCGTAGAGGCGAAGCTCTGAGGGAGTGGGTGGAATCACTCGGCCTCTGTATTATAAATGAAGGCCGAGTGGGCACCTGTGTGCGCCATAACGGGGAGTCGATAGTTGACATCACAATTAGCTCCTCGGCGTTGGCGCACACGATTCACGGCTGGCGCGTCGTTACTGACACCGAGACCCTGTCGGACCATCGTTATATAGAGATGGTCATTGGAGGGGTCCCGGGCCAGCCGGAGCACCGCCCCCCCCCGGGGGGGCAACAATGCACGAAGGTGGACTCTCACAAAGCTTGACGAGGAAGCCCTGGAGACGGCCCTCATGGCGGCTACATGGGCGCGAGAAGAACAAGGTTGGGGACAGGACATTCCAAAGGCAGTGGAATGGTTCCGGGACACAATATGGCAGCTATGTGATGCTGCCATGCCCCGGGCCAAGTCCTGCCCCCGGCGACGGGCGGCGTATTGGTGGACGGACGAAATTGCGGAGCTGCGCAACTCGTCCGTCCGTGCCCGTCGCGTACTCAAACGGTTCCGCCATGAGGGCGGAGAACGAGAGGAGGAAGCTCTCCAGGAATATAGGGCGGCAAGAGCCGCCCTAGCCCGGGCAATTAGGGAGTCCAGGGCACGTTGTTGGGAGGAACTATTATCCTCCCTCAACGAGAACCCATGGGGGCGTCCGTATAAGCTAGTCATGGATAAACACCGTGCATAGACGCCCCCAACGACGGAGACCCCTGGAGCCACACGTCCTCGATCGAGTGGTGGACACCCTCTTTCCCCAAACGGGGGAGGGGTCCACCTTAGAATGGGGTCTTGAAGAAGAAGAGAGGCCCCAGACGCCAATAGAGGACGTGGAGGTTTCCGGGGAAGAGCCGTCCGGCGAATAGGGTCACGTAACGCCCCCGGTCCGGACAGCGTACCGGGCAAGCTTTGGGTTCTTACCCTGGGCTCCCTAGGTGATAGACTGAGGTTACTCTTTTCAGAGTGCCTTAGGCAAGGAGTGTTCTCCCAAGAATGTAAAAGGGCCAAGGTGGTCCTTCTCCAGAAGGAAGGCAAGGAGCCGAACTCTCCTTCGGCGTACAGGCCTATTTGCCTGTTGGACGAGATGGGAAAAATTCTTGAAAGAATAATAGCGACCCGCCTCGTCCAGCACCTGTCGCGGGAGGGCTGCGGTCTCCACGAGGAACAATACGGTTTCCGTGAGGGTAAGTCAACGGTCGATGCGATTAAGCGCGTCCGCTCCCTCACGGAGGCCGCTGTGAAGGATGGCGGGGTGGCGTTGGCGATATCTCTGGATATCGCCAATGCATTTAACACCCTGCCATGGGATATAGTGGGGGACTCTCTGAAGCAACACAGGATCCCCCACTACCTCGTGGAGATCGTGAATGCTTACTTCCGTGACAGGGAACTGGAGTTCGTAAACAAAGACGGACTCCAGTGCCGAAGGAGAGTGTATTGCGGGGTTCCGCAGGGGTCAGTTCTGGGCCCCTTGTTATGGGACCTCGCGTTTGACGGCGTCCTTCGCCTTCCGATCCCCCGTGGTTGCCACGTTGTCTGCTATGCGGACGATACGCTAGTGGTGGCCACGGGAGAGGAGTGGGGGAACACTATTGCCCGGGCCGAGCTGGCACTGGCAAGCGTGGTGCGCAGAATTACTGATCTCGGACTGAGGATGGCTGCACATAAAACGGAGGCGCTTAGTTTTTATGCTCGCGCTTCCGAAAGGCCACCCGACATCAGACTCCGGATCGGTGATACCTCTATCCTGGTAGGGGACCAAATAAAATATCTCGGTCTCCTACTGGACGGCACGTGGAAGTTTGGGTATCATTTTGATACCCTAGCCCCCAAGGTTCAGCGAGTGGCGACAGCCCTCGCCCGCATCTTACCGAACCTTGAGGGGCCGGATGGACGTGTCCGCCGCATCTATGTCGGCACCGTAAACTCGGTCGCCCTTTATGGAGCCCCGATCTGGGCGGAGGAACTAGCGGCCTCGCGATCCGCAAAGGCCCAGTTTCGGCGCATCCAGCGCGGACTGGCTGCGAGGGTGATAAGGGCGTACCGCACGGTGTCGCATGCGGCGGCCACAGTGCTGGCGGGGTGGCCCCCGTTGGAGTTCCTCGCTCGTACATGGAAAGATGTGTACGAGCGGGAGGGAGAGCTCCGGCGGGAGCACAACATCCTTACCCTGCCAGCAAAGACGAGGAAGGCCATCCGGCTCCACGCCCGACGGTCCATGCTGGAGAGGTGGAATGCACACCTCTCCGACCCGCAAACTGCGGGTCAATGGATCGGGGCCGTCCGGCCCTGTCTGGATGAATGGGTGGACAGGGCTCAGGGAGAGGTATCGTTCCGCATGACACAGGTGCTTACCGGACATGGTTGTTTCGGTGAGTACCTGTGTTGCATCAAGCGGGAGCGCACCACGCGGTGCCACCATTGTTTGGAGGAGAGAGACACGGCGCAGCATACCCTGGCCGACTGCCAAGAATGGGATGAGCTGCGCCGTGAGCTAATGAGTGTGGTAGGCCCAGACCTCTCGTTGCCGGTACTCGTAATGAAGATGATCGGTGACGAGAGGTGCTGGAAAGCTGTCGCCTACTTCTGCGAACAAGTAATGATGCAGAAGGAGGCGGCAGAGAGGATCCGCCGCCAGGAAAGGGCGGCGGAAGAGGAAGCAACAGCAAGGCGCGTTGCTAGGCCCTCCTCCTCAAGTGAGGAAAGTGAGGAGGAGGAAGATAATAATGTGGCTGCCAGGGGCAGCAGGAATAGAAGGGTCAAGGGGAGATGATAATAAGGGAGGGAGCATACGGACCAATAAAGTCCCGTGAGATATCTCCCCTCCCTTCTCCCTGGAAGGCACCCCCCCGTAAGGGGGAACGGGAAGGATGGGGCGAGGTGGAGTCTGGGGGGGACTATTTTTCCCACCCCTCCATCCCCCAGAGCCCACCACGTATGCGTAAAGAAGAAAGGGAGAGTCTCAAACCCCAAGAGACTCTCCCCTCCTCCCTCACCAAACACGAGGGAAAAAAAAAGAAAAAGGGAGCTCCCGCCACATTTAATTGGCGGGAGCTCCTGGCTGGATTGCACGAGCAGGGAAGGGTCACTGGGTTGGGGAGTCGAACCGCCATGGCGGAGATTCCCCTCCCAGTGACCCCTCCGAGGGATAAGGGTGTCTGGCCTTATTTATAAGGTCAGACATACCGAACCTCGCGTATTAAGGTCCCAGAGCTGTTGGCCAAATCCTAACCTCTACGGGGGCGGAGGGAGCCTCGGTTCTGGGGCCGCGGGGGGCCGGGCCTCGAGCGGGAAACTCGAGACCTGACCCCACCTCCCGCCGGGGGGGGCGTGAGACGGCGTTGTGGTCGCGCTGTCTCACGAGTTAGGGATATCTGGGGAGAGGACCTTCTGTCCACTCCCCCGGGAAGGGGGCTCGACGGTGACCGATGATGTCTTCCGGTCACCGCGAGCCCAAGCGAGGGAGGAATAGGAGGGTGGCATCCCGAAGTATTGCAATTGCGAGTCCCGGGATGTCCCCCTCCTTCTCAACGCTGAGAAGGACCACCCCAGAGGTTTTAGTGGGTAACCCTTCCCTTCTGGGAGGGAGTCCCAGAATAGCCCTCTCTTCCTTTCCTGAGGGGAGAGGGTATCCATCAAGGATTTCCTCTGGGTCAAAAAAAAAAAAAAAAAGGTTAGGTTGTGACCGGACGACGGAGAGATTTGACCTGTAAACAGGGTTCGGATCCTACCTTACGGCACAATCCTCACGGTCGCCAGTTCGTTTGTCCTCCAACGAACAAAGTTGTCGGGACACGGCAGCCTGATCCTGGTCCGATGTCCTCGTGGAGCGGTGTCCGGGTATGCCGGATTCTCGGGTTAAGCGCCACTGCGGGTCACGGCCACCGAAACTATGCACTCTCACTGTTTACGGTAGCGTGGAAAAACCCAACTACCTCACACCACTGCGCGCTCGCTGCGTACGGCCTTAGACAATGGCCGCGGCGTAACACTACGCGGTGTCGGGTTACACGTCGGCGCTCGCGCTCGACGCGTGATCCGTCGGATTCCGTTACCTACGCGCTTCGCTCGCGAACTTTCGCTACGCGCGTTCTAATCACCTTTGCCTCCTCTGGTTGCAGGAAATCTCCAGGACCTTGCCGGGACGACCCTCGAAGCCGTTGACGACCACCGAAGGGAAGCTGGATGCCCTGCTACGAGAAATCGCGAAGAGACCTTTGTCGGCGGATCAGAATTCTCGGATCCGGAACCTCTGGATGACTCGTCCGTCGCCTACTGGATCGCAGGAACGGGATCGAGGGATGAATCACACTCGCGATGTCGAAATTTTGATAAAAATTATTTATTTAGAGAAATAAAATATACTTATCCTCGACTATCGCTCAATCGCGTGATATCCGTTGACGACGCGCGCACAACACGCGACGCGACGTTCGACGGGGTTTTACGTCGCACACCTTTCGCGCAATACCACTTAATCGGCGATCGCGAGATCCGTACCAATTAACTCGGCGGTGATTACTCTCTAAATACACGACGGACTATGCTTTCCACTTTATCTCGGTTTTTTTGCTAGCTCGTTTGCTTTTACACTCGCGAAGCTACCCCGGGGAAAGAGCCCGGAGCTCTCGCTGCAGCGGCTAATATAGCCTCCCCATTCTCGCGCGGCGTTTCGCCCCACCGGGCGCTGACTCCGCCCATCGCACCGCGCGCTGGAAATTCTAAGTCCCGCCGGTGCGAAATTTTTCGAACTTCGATTTTCGAAAAACGCTTTAGGATCTACGCGTTTCGCGCTGTCTGCTATCGAATGAGACGATAAAATTTTTCTCGAAAATTTTCCCAAAAATTTTCGAATTTCGCGCCCAAACTTGGCATGCCGATGTTTCACGTCGAAATACGCCGGAAACTCAAATAAAAATTTTTTTGAAAATTTTTCGGAAATCTTCCGAATTTCGAAGTTAACTTTTGCGCGCCGACATTTCACGTCGAGACACGCCGGAAAACGAAATAAAATTTTTGCGGAAAATTTTGAAGAAATTTTCCGAATTCTGAACTCAACTTTTGCGCGCCGACATTTCACGTCGAAACACGCCGGAAAACGAAATAAAAATTTCGGGTGAAATTTGACACCCTCAGGTTACACTAAGTGCACCTCGCGCACCCGCGCTTGAAACAAACGAAAATATCGCCGGAGAACGGCGTCGCAACGCATCTCTCGTCACGGCGAGTTACAATATAAAATTAACAAGTATCCGCTCGCTGCGGGCCTATATCTAAGTTATAATTATGTACATCACCTTACGTGCGCTCTATCTGCACTTTCGGGTGTAGATGGCTAGAATCGTCCGCGCGCGTCGCGCTTCGACGGGAAGCCTTCCCGCACGTTCCCCGTTCGTTTTTTGTGGAAAACCGGAAGTGCACTTTTTTGGAGCACTTTTGCACTTTTTTGTAAAGTGACTGATTTCGACTCGCGGTGGCTCGAAACGGATTTCCCGCTTGGTCCGGGGTCGAAATTCCCACGGGATCTCGTAACCGAAAGTGAGAATTTTTTCCTCAGAAACGGTCTCGGGACGCGTCGAAACACATTCTGCGCCAAGTTCGAGTCGGCTACGATTTCGGGATCAAAAAATAAAAATCCGAAAATAATTTCGCGGTAACCGTCTCCGAATACCCCAAAATGGATTTCCCGCCGGGTCCGAACGCGTCACTCGCTCGGGAAACGATGGAACTAAACGAAAAACGATCGCGCGTAAAATCGCTCTGCGCGACCCGTGACGGTTAAACAACGCGTAAACAAAAACGTGTATAATAGCGACGCCTGTCTCGCGTCTAAGCTGCTCGCGGTTTTCCCGGAGCGTAGAGTAACATAAAATAATATATTTATCGTCGGGAACGCAGTCCGCGACTCGTTAACTTATATATATATATATATATCTCGCACCGCTGTGCGATCGCAGGAGCGCCGTACATCTAATAAATAAACCATACGCTATAGTCTTTACAAAATTTACACGCCTTTTTATTATTTACAGTCTTTTTCTTTCTGTTTCCAGGAACAACTTCCAGGATGAGCAGCCTGGTCGAGCGCCGTCGTCTTCGCGCGTCGCCCTCTTCAAACGCAGCACCGGGACTCTGTTGCCCTCCCGGTCGGTCTGGTACGCGACCGTCTCGGTCACCATTTGCGTCGGCGATCCTGAAACGGACGATATTCTTGACTCGCCTCTCTCGCGGGCCGGTGAGCCCTCCGGTCTCAAGGTTAGGTTAGGTTCTCTTCCGTGGTGTGCCACCTTGTCGTGGTGGAGGAGCTCCCCTCTTCCCACTGGGTTGAGGGGTCTAAGAGCACACCATTGCACTTCCTCATCTTCCATCACGTCGGCGGGGGATGAGAAGGGGGGTTGCGCTCCCTCCGGGCTTTATGGCCTGATGCGCATAGGGGTAGGCGGCCCTGACTTCAATCGCCCGGTCGACCACGACCGTTAGGGATGACCCTGCTTCGGCAGGGCCTACCATCCCGGTGGTTCGGTGGGTGCTCCCACCCTGAGGGGTGAGTGGCCTAGTAAGCCACAAGGGGGGATGGAGTGAAGGGGGACCTTGAGTCTGGGGATGACGTCCTTTTCAGGGCGTGCATCCTGGCTTGGGGTCCCCTGGATCCTTAGTGGGGGGGATGTGGTGGCCGGGAGTTTGTTCTCGCGTTCGGGAGGGCACCCTTGCGGTGTCGGCTCGGGCGCGGTGCGGCTCTTGGCGTCCCACAGTGGACAGGGGAGGGCCGGGCTTGCCTGGTCGGATGGGCCTCCTGTCCGGGGGGGACGTGGGTGCCGGTCGTCCCTGTGTACGGGTGGCGTCCATAGTTGGGCGTCCCCCTGCATGGGGGGGGGGAAGCGGCGTCCCACAGTGATGGTCCTCACCGCCTGGTAAACGGCCTGGGGGGGCGGCCCCAGGATACGCACCAGGTATGAGGGGACGACGGGTCGGTAGTTTACGTCCGGAGATATCCGGACAACCGGGCTTGCCCGGGCTACCGATCTGGGTCGCATCCGGGCCACTCGGACTTATTCTGAGCTCGGGTCGGTGCGATGGAGGAAGCTCGATGTCTGATAGGGGAGAAGGAGTTACCTTCTCTCTGATGCAGACATCGGGCCTGCCGCCGGGGCCGCTGGAACGTTTTCCAGGTCGGGGTCCGGCGGTGAGCGAAGGACACTCGACGAAGTGGAGCGACGGCTCCACTATAAAGCTCCCCCGTCGAGAAGGCGTAGCCCCCCAGATCCGATACTTTCGTGTGGGGGCGGCTGGTCGCCACGGCGGGCAAGGTGAGGCCGGGGAGCAGTGACCTCACCCCAACCGTCCGTGGGGCCCCCCGGATGGCGCCGCCCGCTACGGTACCCACGTTGTCGGAGGCGTGGAGCCCCCGAAGACCCATGGGGGCGTTAAAACCCTCATGGGCTAGTAAGGGGCTGGAGTCCAGTGCCGGCGCTGCCTTTGGCCGTCGGCCCGTGACATATCCTACCCCCCTGGGGAACTCAGGGCCCCCATCGGGAGTGTTGCCGGTCATGTTTCGGGACACTTCCGGCGGGGTGAGGGTATACCCGGGTAGGGGAGCCGTAGCGGGATAGTGGGATTACATAAAATGGATAAGACAATGAAAAAACAAACACAAAAAGATGGGACCAAGGACAAAGATTTGGATGAGAGGATGGTAGGGTTGGAGGGAATACACGACCTCAAGGAGGAGGTGTTCGGGGTTGCGAAAGGAGGAAAGCGGAGAGATTCGCTGATCCGTCGCACCCCGCCAGACACCCCTTATTGGACCTCGACTGCGCGGTCGCGCAGCGGTTCGGAGAGTGGGGGTCTGGAGGTGAAGGGCCTCAACGTGAAAGACGTGAGGATTCACCTCAGCCGCATGGGGAGCGACGCGCTCTCCATGGGTCCCACGCCAGCATCCACGCCTGCGCTGGAGGAAGCTGGGGATTGGGAGCGTGGAAGCCTTGTTTCGGAGGGAGGAGGGCCGGGAGAGTCAACAATTCCCACGGGCCCAAGGTCGGAGACTGCTTCCGCTAGTCCGACGATGGAAGAAACGGGTTCCTCTGCGGAATCCGTTTTTATCCTCTCCGAGGAGGAGTTTGGGGATGGAGAGTCGGTGGTCAGTGCCATTGGCAGCGCTGCACCACCGAGGAAGAGAAAGAGGGGGCGCCCGGTTTCTACCGGACAATACGCCCTCCTCCTCAAGAGGAGGGAGGAGGAGGAGGCCCTAAAGAGGGCTGAGAAAGAGAGGCGGGAGGAGGCCCAATTACTAGATGAGGCCCTCCCGCTTAAGATAAATAAGAATGTCCCGGCCTTAGAGGACATAATGGAGGAAATGAGGAACCTTCCAACACCGGACTGCGGAGACCATCCGGCACATAGAGGGAGTGGCGAGGGTTGCCCAGGTTTCTTCGAAACTGAAAGGCACGAGCATAAAGCTCCTTAACACGGCTGCCGTCAATGCCAAGGCGGCCATTACAACGTTGGCATTGCGGATGCAGCAGTTGGAGGCTGACGCGTCTTCCTCAGGGAAATTGGATACCCTGAGGAAGCAGGTAAGATGCCTGAAGGCCGACAATGCCCGACTGAACGCGGAGGTCGAGAGTTCTAGAAGGGCGTTGGCGGAAATGGGGCTCGAGATGGAAGTTCTCAGGTCCTCCGTGGAAGAGATAAAGAGAGGGACTGGGAGGGAAAGGACATCACCTCCCCCCCGTACTAGAAGGGGAGGAATTAGCTCCCCGAAGGAACAGTGGCCCCCCTTGGGGGAGCAGGAGAGGGACGGGAGCCAGTCGGCTCCCGTTCTCATAACGGGAGCCCCCTCACGGTCTGATCAGGAAGTCGGGGCACTTTTCCTGCAGCAGATGGAAGAGAGGCTGGGGGCGATTATCGAGGAGAAGATCAAATCCCTCGAGACAATTATGTCGCTGCCCGGAGATGAGGTGGCCCACTATCCCTCCCCTAGAAGGACGGTAGTAGTGGAGGAGAGCGGGGGTGGAAGTGGAGAAGCCGCGAGTGGAGCCGCGGAATCTCCCCCCCGCTCGTCCTCCCCTCTTTTCCCCTGTACCCTTGAAGGGCAAGAAGGGACGAAAGAGGGGGGAGAGCGTGACGGAGGGAGATCCCCCACAGAAAACATTGGGCAAGGAGAAGAGGAGAAAGGAAAAGGTGTACGGGTGGCAAGGGGCCTGGATCTTCCCTTGGGAAGAAGGCCGCCCCCCCACCTACCCCTACAGGAAGGGAAGGGATTCCCGCTTACCCCCCTCCCCCTCAAAGGCCCCCACCATCGGCTACGAAGGAAGCGTGGGCCGTGATGGCTGGCCGGAAGGGGAAAAGAAAGGAGGTGGGGAACCCCAGAAAGGAGTGGAAAGAGGGAAGGCCTGCGGGGAGGAGTGGATCCCTCCCCGCTAGGCAGGAGCAGAGGCAGACTGCCGGAAAGAGGAAGCTTCCCACTACTGCGGCGGTCACCATAGCCGCTAAAGGGGGCGGCTATGGCAACATTAAGACCGCCCGCACGGAAATAGGAGAGGATGCCCTAAAGGAGATGGGTATCGAGGAACTGCGCACCCGGAAATCCATGACGGGTGCGTATGTCTTCGAGATCCCTGGTAAAGACAGGGAGGAGAGGGAGGCTAAGGCGGAGGCCCTGGCAAGCAGACTGGAGACCGTCTTCAGGGGAAGGGACGAAATTAAGGTCTCGTGTCCCCTGAAGATAGCCCAAATCAGGATACGGGACCTGGACGAATCCGTTATTACCGAGGATATCGTTCAGGTCATAATTAAGGTGGGTAAACCTGCCCCAAACATTAGGGTAGGTAGGATGGCGGCGGCACCAAACGGCATGAGCGCCGTACTGGTGCACTTGCCATCGCCAAGAAGGTGGCGCAGAGCACTGGAATAAGGATTGGGTGGGCGGCCTGTCGAGTAAATTTGCTCGACGACCGCCCACTCCAGTGCTACAGATGTTTGGAGCTCGGCCACGTGCAACAGAGATGTCGAAGCACGGTGGACCGTAGCTCTAATTGTTATAGATGTGGCGAGATTGGCCACATTGCCTCTGGTTGCCAGACGAACCCGCAATGCGTGGTTTGCAGGCAGGCGGGTTGTCCGGCTAATCACAGAGTGGGTGCCCAATGCGGGGCACAGGCACCCCCCAGGAAAGGTGGAAGAGGCAATGTGTCCCCCCTTAGGATCCCCAGCACGTCGGGGAAGGAGCCGAATGGGGCCGGCGTGAACCCAGCGTTGGGACCAATGGGGGGTCGTTTCTCCCCTACCCGGGAGGCCCCCGTTGTTGAGGAGCGGTGCGCCGAGGGTGAGGGTGCCATAGAGGTAAGCCCCCCCCCTCGGGGCACCGCTACCTCAGCGAAAGCTAGGGCCCCGAAAGCGGGCTACGGAGGACCCCAAATCCCCTCCGAAGGAAGGAGGCAAGGAGGGGGGGTCAGGTAAGGAGGACGGCCCCGGAAAGAGGGAGGGCGGATCCCAGATTAAATGGGCCGGCCCTCTAATAGATTTATAGGCAGTGTGCCTATTCTTCAGGCCAATCTTAACCACGCGCAAGATTTGTTCTTGCACACACTGGCGGAGCGTGGATGCGGCCTGGGAATAGTAGCGGAGCCATATTGCCCCCCTGCGGGGGGAGTCAATTGGCTCACGGACGCCCCCCCTGCGAGGGGCAGCCTGGTGGCTGTTGTTTGGAGGGGAATGGAGGGGTCCCTCCCGTGTGGCATGGTCAAACGGGGAGCCGGGTACGTCGCTGTCAGATGGGGGATCACCCTGGTTATCGCGGTGTATTCCCCCCCGTCTTGGGACGTCACCCGGTTCGAGAGACAGTTGGCGGAAATCGGGGAGGTAGTTGGGGCCTGCCTCCCCGGTGCCGTTATAGTCGCGGGTGACCTCAACGCCAAATCGGCCTCTTGAGGTTGCCCGCGAACTGATAGAAAGGGGGACTCCTCGAAGAATGGATGGCCGTGCTGGGCCTATCTACACTTAACGTGGGGGCCACGAGTAGGTGCGTGCGGCCGCAGGGAGAATCGATCGTCGATTTGACGATGTTCTTCTTCGCGGCCGCACATAGGGTCTCCTCTTGGAGGGTGGCAGCGGAGCTCGAGACACTATCGGATCATCGATACATCGAGCTCCGATATACTGCCGCCCCCCAGACAGTCTATGGGTTGAGGGCTAGGGACCAGCGACGATGGTCCCTAGCCAAATTGGATGAAGGCCTCTTGATGGAGTCGTTGTACGCCCAGACCTGGCCCGAAGTGAGCGGGCAGGGCGCTATCGATGAGGTGTGGGAAAGGGTCCGCGGCATCGTTTGGTGTGTTTGTGATACTGCGATGCCGCGGGCCAAGCCCTGCCCAAAAAGGTCTGCGTACTGGTGGTCAGCGGAAATTGCGGAGTTACGCCGCATCGCGATTGCCGCCAGACGCAGGCTATACCGGGCTAGGAGAAGGCGTCCTCCGAGCGTGGAGGCAGTGGAGGTCGCCGAGGGGGAGTACCGTTTGGCTCGGTGCTCCCTCAAGGACTCCATCAGGAGGGCCAAGAATAAGGCGTGGGAGGAGCTCATTGCCTTTCTGGACGAGGACCGCTGGGGCCGCCCGTATAAATTGGTTCTCAGGAAGTTACGGGCGGAAGCTCCTCCCACGACGGAGACGATCTCCCCCCAGTTTCTGGGGGAGATCGTGGGAAAATTGTTCCTCACGTGCGGGCGGCAGCCGGATCCCTTCCCCCTGCTTCAGCAACAGGAGGAAGACAGCGGATACAGGGAGGTGACGGAGGGGGAGCTCGGCAGAACCATCAAGAAGATGGCCCCCCGTAAGGCCCCCGGTCCAGACGGCATCGCGGGCAAGATTTGGGCCCTTGCCCGCAATGTATTAGGGGAGCCGCTCAGGCACCTTCATAGCAGGTGCCTGAGGGAAAGCGTTTTTCCCGAGGCATGGAAGGAGGCCCGGTTGGTTCTCCTCCCCAAAGTGGGGAAAGAGGCGGGGGATCCCTCCGCCTATAGGCCCCTGTGTTTGCTGGACGAGGCGGGTAAAATCTTCGAGCGGGTTATCGCCGACCGCCTCGTCTAGTATCTGTCGCGGAAGGAAACTGGCTTAGACGATGGCCAGTTCGGGTTCCGGGAGGGTCGCTCTACAATAGACGCTATTGGGCGCCTGAGGACCCCCTCGGACCAAATTATCGGTGACGGCGTGGTGGCGTTGGCGGTGTCTTTAGACATCGCCAACGCATTTAACACCCTGCCGTGTGCAGAGGTGGGGAGGGGGCTGGATCAACACCAGGTCCCTCCCTACATTAAGGCCATTATAAAGGAGTACTTCCGCGACAGGAAGTTGGCCTACAGGGACCAGGAGGGATCCCTCGTAAGCCGGGAGGTCCATTGCGGGATTCCACAGGGCTCAGTGCTGGGTCCACTCCTGTGGAACCTGGCATATGATGGGGTATTGCGCATCGCGCTTCCCCCCGGCTGCCACGTCATCTGCTATGCATATGACACGTTAGTGGTGGTCGGGGGGAGTGGGTGGGGAGAGGCGATGGCACTCGCCAATCTAGCTGTGGCATGTGTTGTGCGCTCCATCAGAAGAATGGGCCTTGAGGTGGCCTCCCATAAAACAGAGGCCATCTTCTTTCACGATGGCACTCTGGGGATGCCCCCCCCCCTCGAGACGCCAAAATCCAAGTGGTAGGTGACGCCATCGAGGTGGGGGCCCAGTTGAAATATCTCCACCTCGACAGCCGGTGGAATTTTGCCGAGCACTTTGCTCGCACGGCCCCCAAGGCGATTAAAACAGCGGCAGCCCTTTCGAGGCTGTTGCCTAACCTCCCATTGGAGGTGGGGCATTGGCCCCCCACTTCTGCCCAGGTGGGACAGGGGTGGTGAGGGGTAGTTATCCCTCTCCCCCATGGTTTATCGGTTTCGGTTCTTGGGGGGAGACGGGGGAGGAAGTCACGCCTCCCCTCTCCTGCTTCAATCTCTCCCCACTATGGGCCGGACATAGGCCCAGGGGCCCCTGAGGGGGTTTCAGAGTTCCCCCCTGGTTTGGACAAGCGGATGGAAGGGGGCGGAACGGTGTGGCCCCGTGATGCCCCCCCCACAGGAGTAACGGGCGCTGAGGCGCCTCGACGGAGGAGCCTATAAGGGCTAGTGCGCCGAGGGGATCGCGGAAGAATCTGGCGCCCTCGCGATCCCTTCTTATTGGCGCGGTTGGTGGCCACCGTAGGGTTTTTAGTGGGTAAACGGTCAGACAGTACCGGAGCCCCACATAACCCTTCTCCAGTCCCCCAGGAGAGGGGTATGCGTAATGCATTTTCCCTACGTTAAAAAAAAAAAAAAAAAAAGTAATGATTCTAATTAGTGTAAAATTAAATATTAAATAACTACAATCTAGAATCACATACTTATGATTATTACAAATAACTTGATGTTAAATAGTTGGATAAATGTTTGAATTATCCCACATCATAATTATAGACGATAATGAATAATGTATCAAATAATAATAATGTGATAGAAGCCCATAATAATTTGGTGTTAAATAATTGATTATAACAGTTAACTTGATAGCAAGTGTGGTATAGGCTGTCATATATCATAAATTCATGAATGATAGCAAATAATTTTGAATACTGACAATAGCGATGTAGAATCATGCAATATAGATAGATGGTAATGAAATAAGCGTTGAATAATTAATTTAACGCTTACTAAGGCATAATGTAGTAACATAATAACAATCTGATATCTTGACATCTGACAAAGGAGTGCATTCTGTTGTGTGTAATAGGACTAGATGTATATTTTTGACTCGTGTAGATAGGTATTGATGAAACCTTGAAAAAAGAGGTAAAAGTTAAATATTGTACATAAAAATCACAAATAACTTGATGTAAATAATTAGATAAATGTTTGAGTTATCTCACATTACATCATAATTATAGACAATAATGAATAATATACTAAATGTCAACGTCGAGTGTTGTGACTCGCACCGAGATGGCTGTAGTAGCTTGTAACTTTGGTTGTAGTAACTTTGATTTTGATTTTGATTTTGATTTCAATTTTAAATTAATTGTAATTTAAGCACAATCTGTGTGCTGTTAAATTTGTTGGAATATAACGATCACTGGTAGCCTCCTGACTGATGGTAACAAATTCCTGAAAAAAGAGTAATGATTCTAATTAATGTCAAATTAAATATTATTATTATTATTATTATTATTAATAAATAACTACAATCTAGAATCACATACTTATGATTAACTGAGTATGTATAGTGAATTTTGATTTGATGACATGCGTATCGCATACTATCACTAATTGATATGAGAATATAACAAACTTAATTTCAATTTAAATTAAGTATAAAATATGTGTAACTTAACTCCGATGGATATAACAGTCGTATGTAGCCCTTGACTTGATGTTGATGAGTGACAACTCTCCGTCGTCATGGACTGCAGATGCCTGTAAGGAGAGCAGTGTTTTTAGTAACTAAACAATAACAATATTAAAATCACAAATAACTTGATGTTAAATAATTGGAAAAACGTTTGAGTTACCTCATAACATAATTATAGACGACAATGAATAATATACTAAATGTTGACGTTGAGAGTTGCTACTCTGCATCGAGATGAGTGTATAACTTTAATTTTAACTTCAATTTTGATTTTAAACTAATCATAACTCAAGCACGATCCATGTGCAGTTAAAATTTGTTGGAATATAACGGACGTTAGTAGCCTCCTGACTGATGATAACAAATTCCTGAAAAAAGAGTAATGATTCTAATTAATGTTAAATTAAATATTATTAATAAATAATAACTACAATCTAAAATCACATACTTATGACTGATTATGTACGAAAGGATTAGTTTAGCCTGAGTATGTATAGTGAATTTTGATTTAATGACATGCGAGTTGCATACTATTAACAATCGATATGAGAATATAACTTTAATCTTAATTTTAATTTTAATTAAGTATAAAATATGTGTAATTTAACTCCGATGGATATAACAGACGTATGCAGCCCTTGACTTGATGTTGATGAGTAACAGCTCTCCGTCGTCATGGGTTGCAGATGCCTGTAAATTAAAAATCACAAATAACTGATGTTAAATAATCGGATAAATGTTTGAGTTACCTCACATCACAATTATGAATGATAATGAATTATATATCAAATAATAATAATGTAATAGATATCCACAACAATTTGGTGTTAAATAATTAACGATAACAGTTAACCTGATAGCAGGTGTGGTATAGGTTATTATATATATCATAAACTTGTTGAATGACAGCAAATAATATTGAATACTGACAGCAGCGATGTAGATTCATGCAACATAGATAAATGGTAATGAAATAAGCGCTGAATAATTAATTTAATGCTTACTAATGTATAACGTAGAAACATAATAACAATCGATGCTTAACTCCTGATAAAGGAGTATATTTTGTTGTGTGTAACAGGACTAGATGTATATTCTTGACTCGTGTAGATAGTATCGATGAAACCTCGAAAAAGAGGTAAAAGTTAAATATTGTATATATGCATGTATATATTAAAGTAAGAATTGTTATTACTGCTTCGTGCAGCTAAACTGGATTGACATACTCACGGTAATTATGGTTGAGCGTGAGATGCATAGGTTATTCCCTGCGCCTGTATCCTTTGTTTCACCCAGGGGTGAGCGACGTAATTAATATATTCTGGAATAACACAAGAGATGCGTTTTTGATCGATCGATGTATCGATGGTAATATGCGGCTATCTTATTAGAACAGAGGCTGCCTTCCGTCGCACTTCGGCCTCCTGCAAATACAGATAACCATTAGGAACTGAATAAAAGAACGTGTAACGTACGGATGAACCGATAATCGAGGTAATTTCACGATAACGCGAGGCTGACACACGAGAACGTAAACACGCGGCGGCCATCTTGCGAAAGTCCGTGTCACAGGATGGGCGCGTTTGCAGGATCAATACACGATGCCGGGTGTTCAATAATGACGCGTTTTCAAGAGTGATCAAAGCTAAAGCCGAGTTTTAATAATGAATAATCAGGATAACAGCGGTTAAATTATTTGTAGTAGAGGAAAATAAGATCCAAGATGGACGCGTAAAGGCGGAATCGCAATATCATGCAGTATTAAGACGGTTTCTTGCAATAATAATATAAATAACCGAAATGATAATATGTAAGCCATTAATAAAATCCAAAATGGCCGCGTAAAGAAGGAAATTGCAATAACGCGTATTACTAAGGTAATTATATGTGATATTTATATTAAATAATAAATGATGTGCATGTGAGGCGAAGCTGCATTGCACATTTTTGGGCCTCTCATTGGCTGGATTTAAAATGGTTGAAATTGTCTGAAATAAGCCTCATTGGGCAAAAAGGAGTGCAGATACATATTCGCCAATGAGAGAGGAGTCCGGAAATGAGTACTGCTGGCACAAACTTTGGACGCTGCGCAGTCGGGGGGGGGGTGTTTCGGGGGGGGATGCGCGTCGGGTGAATTATAGTCGCGTAGGCTCCCCCCACCCTTCTGTGGTATTGGAATTCTAATCGGGCTGCGCAGTAGATTTGATGAATCAATTTTGGGTGCGCATCGGGCGGGACATTTATAGATCGGTCCAAGCAATAATCTAGCATGAACAAACTCCCGAATTGTTAAATAAGTTAAAAATTAGATGGCTTTTGCGCGGCACCAAATAATCGGGTAGATCATGTAAGGTGATATTAGTGTTGATTAGCTATGGTCTTAGGTATGGTGGGCCTCGAGCCAATGTTCGATTGATTGTTTCGTTTATTTATTTGGTTCAATTTTTTGCTGAATGGGCTTTAAGTTTGTTGCTGGTCATAATACTCGCGCACTCAGTGTTGATTGACTTAAATATTAAATACTATACGGTTTTTGAAGCGTTATAATGTAATTTAATTTATAATTTTTAGACGCTGCGTTCACCTATTCTCATTTATAATTTTCTGCGTCGGCTTAGCGTTTATTTTGAATTGAGTTAAGTTAATAAACAGTTATTTGTATTCGTCTTGGACTAGACTAGTTAAGTAGCTAAGTTAAGTTAGTAGTAATATAGTAGGATAAATATCTCGTAGCCCCGGGTGTGAGGACGTGCCCTTGGGCTCGTGGCTGCGGCGAAAATAATATGCGCAGTCGCAAACGACTCCCGAGGTATCTGCCGCCCCCTCGGTGTAATTAGGCTTGCCCGCGTAACCCTGCTCTGCGCGAGTTGACGTATAATTCAGGACTACTCGTGGGATAAGAATGGAATCTGAAACAAACACTAAAATTAAAAATAAAAATAAGGAAATTGCGGAGACAGAGAAAACGGAATCGGAAGTGCGCACCGCAGGCACAACGGTTCAAAGGAGGACTGCGATGATACTGGAGGATTCTTTTGGAAAGTAGGACTCTGACAACGGAGCTCCATCTGAAGAAAAAAAAGAGAAGAGGGTAGGGAGCGGTGGTGAGGCCGAGGGTGACGCTTATGTGTCTTCCCTCGAGAATCCGCCGACTCCCATCCAGGAAATGAGACCGGGCCCGTCCAGACATCTGGTTGACAGGTTTTCCAGGACGATAGCGAGACGTGAAAGATCAGTCGCTAGGGCAACGAAAGGTAGCGATGGGTGGAGCCCGCTCGATAAAGAAGAGGACGAGACGAGTCGATCCAACGCTGGAGTAATCTCGTTGAGTGATACGAGCCCGGAATTAAGGACCGTGAGCACGACTCCTCGAGACGATTGTAGGACAAAACCACCTAGACAAAAGAGGAAAAAGGCTGAATCAAGTTCTGAATTAGAAGTAACTGGTAAGTCGGTGGGTCCAAGGAAACCTAGGCCCCATGGAGGGAAAACCTTTAGTAAATGTGCGCGACCATCTAAAAAAAAAAGGATGAAGCCGGCCTCAAAAGGAGATTTGGGGAGTGATGAGGGGTGATCGACGGACGAGGAACAGTTGACTGAAGAACCACCGACGAAAGAGACTTCTCTGAGGGAATCCACCCCCCTCTCACTCTTCCCCTCCAGTTGTTGAAAAGGGAAAAAAGATAGTGGGCAGGAAGCCCTTTCTAAATAAAGAGAAAGTTGCGAACAGAGTGGTGAAAGAGCTCGAGGAGGTGCCTACCGATTTTGACGAATTAAAAGATAGGTCAACCCCCAGCCTTGGAGCGATGGCACAACGATGGATCGATGAGATTGACTTCATCAAAAATAAGTGCAAAACAATGCAGGGCCCTCTAATGAGGCGCATGACGGAAAAAACGGCTGCACTCACGAGACTAATACAATTATTGGCTGAAAGGGTGCAGGATAACGGCGATATTAGTTTTTTTTGAAGAAACAAAACATTGAGATGGCCTCGAGGGTTGATTTTTATGAAAAAGAGGTGATTACCCTAAAAAACGAGGTTAAGGAGTTCACGGAGCTCATTGGTGAGTTACAAGGGAAGGCTCTGAAAGTCGTGGAAGAAAAAGAAAGGGCGGAGGCTGGTAAGATCTGTTCTCTAAGAGCCAGGATAAACAGGGCGACCTCCCGGATGCCCCAAATGGCAGGGTCTTCGACAGTGACTACCTACCGGAAGAAGGAAGTAACCCAACCACCTTCCCGTTTGGACAGCGCTCGTGTGATGGAAGAAGAACCTGTGATAGTATCTGAAAAGGAAAAAGAAAGATTAGTAAGGGATAAGGAACTCCGGGGAACTAGGGGTACTTACCTGAAGGAAGACGAGTCCTTGATGCCTGGTCCGCCGTTGACTGAATCCCGAACGAGAGTGGATAAGAACCGTCCTGACGGAGAGAGTGGCTGGAACCTGACGACGAACTTGGAAAAAGAAAGGGAAATACTTACCTTGGAAAAGAGAGATCTCTGTCGCTGGACTGGAGGACGAAGGGTGTCCCATCGGAGAATGTCCATTCTGAAAAAGAAAGAGAAACATTAGTAAGAAGAATCACGGAGGCGGTATTGAGACAGCTCGAACCTAAAGAAAAAGAAAAGAGGGAAGAATCCTCGAAAAGGGAAAAGGAGGATCAAACAGACTCTCCCCTCCCTCGGCGAGCTCCGAAGGTAAGGGTGAAGGGTAATGTTCAACTGATCCCCCCGCATGATGGAGCTTCATCTGGCTTGCGCCCCCTGCAGGCTCCCGGTACTGGGAGTACCGGTATGTCTGCCGGGGACGCGGTGGATTCCAATAGCGAATGGAGCGTAATAACAAGGACAAGAGGATCGCGAAGAAATAGACGAAGAAGAGAGATATCCACCTTGCCGTTGGGAGATCGTCGGTTTGAGGATAGGCCTAGCGCGAATGGCGGTGACAGGAGAACCTCCCACGGAGGAGAACTCCTCGATACGCCGCCATTGCGATAAAAGGTGTTACCGACGACTTCTCTTACGCCGACGCCATGCGCAAGGCGAAAGAAAAAATATCGCTTATTGAATTAGGGATCAAAAACACCAGAATAAGGAGAGCTGTTGGAGGAGCTCTTTTGATTGAAGTTCCAGGCCCAGAAGGCAACGTACATGCGGAGAGGTTTAAGGGAGAGCTTACTAAGGTTCTCGGTGACTCCGCGGTGACAAGGCGGAGCCCCTCCCCCCGCCTATGATATTGCTAGTAGCTATTACAAAGGTAAAATATAAGTTGTATACACAATTACTATACAGTTTCGAAAAGTATTCAAAAGCCTCTTGAAGATGCCGTTTGATCGATATTTTTCTAAGTCCCAGAAGGGTGTACGGGGTCGCCAAAATTCGTCAAAATTCGTATAATAAAATAATGTATAAATATAATATATAATAAAATTAATATATAAATAAATAATATAAAATATATAAAATAGATATAAAAAATATATAAGATATAAGATATAAATATATAAGATATAAGATATATAAGATATAATAAATAAATTTAATAAATAAATTGTAATAAAAAATAAATTTTCATATTGTCGGCGTTGGAGAACGCGTTATTTTTGCAATCGTGCGGAACGACGCGGTTTAATATCGACAGGAGGATCTGAGACCTCATCACTATCGCTAGGTATATTATATTTTCTTTTTCTTCTTTTTTTTTTATTTTGTTTCTTTCGTCTGTCTTTTTTTCGTCCTTTTTTTTCTCGGCTGTTGTCGGCGGGGCAGTCGCTTTTAGGCGTTCCGCCAAGGGCATTTCATCTAGTATCGATGTTGTTTCGATTCTAGGTTGGCCAGTTTGGCGAGTTCTTCTATCTAGCTCGCGACGCAAATATTGGATGTTTAAATTTTGCCCGTCTGGCAATTGTCTGTAGGTATTTGATTTTACAACACTCCATGTGTTTATTGATTTAATGCGTTCCATTGTCCACATGCTGGTAGGTACAACATCAAAAGTTTCCTGCACCATTTCTTGAAGCAGTGGCACCATTTCGTCAATATCTGTATGATCAAATGTACTCATGACGATTTGTGCTATTGGCACTACGGGATGAGTAAAAATATTGCGCGTCAGTACATTGGCTTCTACTACATTTGCAATAGCTATCCTTCTAATTTGATCACGTGTTCTCCATACGTTGACCGCTTGTAGAAATACCTGCAAATTGAAAGGACTTCTATATCTTCTGAATTGTTGGATGGCGAAGATTATATTGTCGTTGTCGTCCTGGAAGAATGACCGATAGGCCCACGAAGCGATGCAAATAAGGAGAAACTCGCAGGCGTCGTCGGTGCGTACCACTCGAGTTACATTATATATATGACGGATAGCTGTCATGTATCCAGCTGGGACGAGATGGGAATATAACGGAACATGGTTTTGTCGTTCATCTCCATTTGTTAGTGCTGGAAGCAGAAGCATTATACCATTTTCTATCGATCGCGCTTCCGTCGCGTTAACAAACGTAACGCGCAAGAGGTGGTACGAGTACGAGTTATTTATCCCGTGGGAGAAATAGTTTAGCCGGAGTTCTGCGCGCATAGCTCTTATTATGTGTTCGTGCGACGCGTAATTGTCGTGGTGGAAGATGTTTTGTTGAATTTCGTCGACAATGGTAAAGTCTTCGCCTATTGTATCGGCGACGTAACTCTGCCAATTAGATAATCTAAACAGTAGATTGTTATCCAACAATCTTCTCGTCGTCCTGTTGAGGACGTCGGAGAAGATTTCTAAATCTCTCATCTTTTCGATGATGTTATGTCGTCGGTAGTCTAATGTAACAACCTCCTCGATTCGAAGTTGATAATTTTGGTAGATATAATGTTCAATATAAGATAATAAATTGTACAAGCGCTGTTCTATACTGTTTTTAGCTTGTACAAGTTTCTCGATGTCGGTAAATCCTCGACACATCAAATACGCCGCTATATCACCCGAGCTGGAGGGTCGTGCAAATTTGGCAGCGGAGTTGTAATTTGGACAAACGTTACCGCATGTTCGTCCCATACTGGGGACACATTGGCGACAAAGTGGCCGTAGTCCGCTAAAAATTCTATGCGGTAACGTATTATTTTTTTTCCGCCGATTTGGATTCCGTTTCCAAACATGTCCGATAGGGAACCGTCCGGGTGGTCACTAAGTCGGACGAGGACCAGATTATCGGTAGGGCGCAGATTGTCCGCCACGTGTATTTGTACAATGTCCAAATGTAGATGCCACACTTTCACTGTATTGTACAAATATTGTCGAGCCAGCTGTTTTTTTAATTTGAATCCATGCTCGCACGTGTAGAAACGCACGGCATGGATGTCGCACTTTTCGCACAGGTTAACAGTGCGAAGTATTTTCGTGACTCTTATGCAAAAATCGTCGTACTCCTGCGCAAAAACCCGGAAACGTTGATTTATGTTAAATTGTATAAATTTTGCGCCATGGCGAGTCGTTTGTGTATTTAGTGGCATGTCGTTTGCAGCCGGGACGATGACAGTGTCGATGAAACTCTGACAAATGCGGTGCAACGGGGTTTGTTCGCCGCGAGGATGCCTCACGTCCCTCAACTCCGCAGGATTTCCTCTCGTTTGGAATAGAACGTAATACGGTTTATTGTCATACCGAGTTGGAATTCATACCACCACTGCGTCGGATCGATTCTGTCGACGACGGTGCGGAACGCTGCCTGTTGTAAACCGCCAAAATCTTGTCGTTGGTTTAAGTACGCGGTTAATTTTTTGTTTGCGCAGCGTACGACGTCACGCGGAGAGATGACAAAATTCATTGCCACTTTGCATACGAACGGTTCCATAGTCGTCGTGCATACAAGTATAGAATCGACGTCGCTTTCAAATAATTCCGCCTCTTCGTTGCGCGTGACGGCAAACATCGTGGGATCGAGCCGATCCAACGCGTGTACGGATGGTGTAGATACGTTGGACGGTGTTGAGAAACGCGTTGCGTCGTCGCTTTCTCCGCTCGAGGACGGTGAGGAGGAGGACGACGGCAGCGGTAGTAGTGGCGATGGTGGCGTCTGCTCGTCCTGCAAGTCGAACGGCGATAGCGCCGGTGATGATGGTTGCGGCAACATTTGCAGCCCCTTTCGACGTAATATGCACGGCCTTGTACAAAGTACCGGCGACGGTGGCGGTGGTGGTGGTGATGGTGGCAGCGTCGGTGGTGGTGGCTGCGTCATTCTTGTTAACCGCACAGAGCAGGGTTTTATTTGAAACAGCGGCTCTGTCTCCTCGATCGAGCTCTGCGAGGAGAGTGGTCTCCTGAGGCCGCGATGTCGGGGTGGCCAAGGGGAGGAGGCGTCCAACGACAACGACGACGCCGACGACGACGATGACGACGACGATAACGACGGTGATCGAATTTTGTCGGACGCTCCAGGAATATGGAGGAGTCCTTTGTCGTTGCTGCTCAGTTCCTCTTCCGCATGCACCACTTTAACAGTGGGCCACAGTGGCGGCGGTATGGTGTCGAAGGTTGTCGCACCCTCGGAGCGAGACCTGGTTTCCGAAGCCTGGTCCGGTAAATTGGTTTTTTTAAAAGTTTTCAAATCATCCATTTTTCTTCCCACGAGTAGTGCGGAAAAGAGGTCCACCCGGGCAGAACCGCTTTACCCGGATAAAGCACTTATACAAGTGGGGTTGCCAGTGCCCCACAGGTTGCCCGCTAAAGACTCGTCTACCCACGAGCCACGCATCCTCTCACCACGCTGCTTAGGTTAGGTTAGGTTAGGTGGGGGGTCTCCCGGAAGTGCGACACTTGGAGGTTGCGCAGTAGATTTGGGTGGCTTTTTGCGGATGCGCGTCGGTGGAAATAGGTACTGCACTAGTAGTAGCGGGTGAATTGAAACCGGAAGTGGGAACAAATAGAAAGAAAGAAGGTGAATTACGGCGGGAAAATCAGGCCATAGGATGGGTCAATCCTCGGGTTAGCTGAGTCTATACCGAAAGTGCGAGACGCGTATGCAGTGAACAGGCATCGGAGGGTCACATTCCCCCCCACGTAAAGCACACCGGAAGTGGGGACAGTGGTCGGTACACGGTGAATCTCCGATCTGGGGAATTTCCCCTAGTGCATCTATAATATGTGCAATAAAATCTATAGTATAATACTATAGGTATAATCCATGCATAGGGCAGTGTGCGAACTAAGAGTTCCCTAGGGCGGGACCTATAGTGCGTGAAGAGGAATAGAATATAGTATAAACCTACGATCTGTACATAAGACATTGTGGCCATTACCTTTTTGAGCCCAGACATACTTTCGGTCATAAATAAACGAGTATGTAGACTGAAAAACCGGAAGTGAGCCTTGGGAGACAGAAGGAAGACGAACTCCGGTGGGAAAGTGGTATCATGGTATAGACTACCCTTCGAATTTACCAAGGCAGCATACCGGAAGTGCGACTTTTGGTGGCTGCGCAGTAGAGGTGGGTGACTCTACGCGGATGCGCACCGAGTGAATGTTGAACAGGGGGCATTACCCCCGCGGAGGGCACGACCGGAAGTGAGGTCTGCAACGGATGCGCGGCGGACCTGGGACATCTATACTGCGGATACCTGAGGGGACATTACTCCTCGTGGTACTGAAGGCGACATCATTGGAACTTTGACTGGTCTAGGTTGAATGGAAGCCAGAGGATGATACGGTAAGTGTTCTGAGCTATTAGAACACCCTTTATAGACGCTAGAACAATGTTCGAGTTTTCTAACTAGGGTTTGGGGTTTTTCTGGAGAAACTAACTAGACCCTAGGGAGTTTTTTAACGACTGAAGTTTCTAGTTTTTGCGTACTCAATACTTGGATTTAGTAGAGGTGTACGGGCTTTTAGGGAGGGCTCGACGGTCTGGTAACAATTCCAGGCTGACCCGAGGCCTTACCCCACCGGGAGCCTGTTAAGATATTACTGAGTGTGGAAATATACAGCGCGGGATGCGGTTACGGTGACCCCCATATGTTTGATGCATATGGTGGGCCGATCGACTGGATTAAATTGTGTCCCGTTTCTCTCGCTGTTGTTTAATTCTAGAGATAATCCTAGTGGGTGCGTACATAAGGAAGAAAATGTCTAGAAGTTTGGATATTCAGGAATATATGCATGCAATGGCCAGCAACCAAAACTCACCAGAAGAAATTTTTGGCTGGGCGGCACATAATCTCTACAAAATCGAAAATGAATTCCGGAGGAGAGGAAATCACGAGTTAAGAAACAAAACACGCGCTACGATCGCACAGTTAAAACTATTATACGACCACGGACAACAAATGGGTTTGGCCAGATTATATTTAATTCATAGACTTAAGGTGTTTGAAGCACGGGAGCATGATACGAATGCAGAGCTTAGCGTACTAAGAGGAATTACGCCAAATTATGAAGATGAGGAAAAAATTGACAAAGCGGAAGAATGTAACTCGCAGAGAAATCCCCAAACTTGCGAGGATGACATGGAGCTGGAAATCATTATGGATACCAGAATGATTAAGGAGATCGATCTCTCGGAAGCTGCTTTGCGAGATATTAGCAGAAGACTCGAGGAAAAAAAGAACACCTTGTCTGACATTGAACAACAAATGAATGACGTGTCTACTCTATTAACATCATCTGGAGAATACTTTGTACCGTTCCAGCAAGGAAAAGAACCAATGGATACTCTTGGTTCTATTGGGTATGAGTGGACCCAGGGTCTAATAACACCCAACCACCCTAGAGATGGGGACACTCGAATTTTGTCCCCAAACAATGACAATATGGATATGGGCAATGACTCAGAAATAAACTTACGGCCACAGAGGTCTCGGAGCCTCAGTGGCAGGCGTACCAGCCCTATGGTCCCTGGGGCGGGTATGTCTTCATCATACGTAGGGCCTGCTCTCTCCCTGCCGACGGGGGAGGAGCGTAAATTGGCTACCGTCGACGATAGGACAGAAGATAATGTCCCTATTATACTATCCACAGATTCCACTAGAACAATGCAGGAGGACTCTGAAGTAAGTAGGCAACCTCTTTGAGAGGAAGAACTAAAAACTCCTAGTAGTAAAAGAAAGGCACGAAACTCCCCTGGTGCACCTTCGCCTGGTGACAAAGAGACAGGACAAATTTCACCAATAATGGGGGAAACTAGGGAAATTACAATTAGGAAACAGAAGGCAAGGACAAAGAAGATTTGTCGAAATACAGGGCAGGTTACGAATCCGTTACTGGACTCATCCTTCACCGAGTCACTAGACGAATTTGAAGAAAGTGGGGGTAAAAAGGGAAAAACACCTGAAGAGAAAGAGGCTAAGACAGAAAGTACACCGAAACCGAGAAGAATAACCAGATTATCTAGGAAAACAGAAGATAGGGAAAGAATACAGGTCATCTCTAGTGACGAACAAGACAGCATGACAATTATATCATCCGCTAGCTCAATTAAAGAGACTCGAAACAAGAAAAATAAAAATAAAACTAGAAATATAACCACAAAAAAGGATAGTCTAGGGGAAGAGGGTTCCCTAGATCTAACTAATGAGGATAGGATTAATGAAACAAGAAATACAGATAAACCACACGAAAGGGGGAGAGGACTAACGTATAAACTGCCCAACAAAATCTCCCAAAATAACAGGCAAAACAAGGTGGACTACGGACTCTGGACAACACACGAAGTAAAAGCTTTTGCATTGAAATTAATAGAAGATATTGACACAGCTAGGATGAAATGTAGTAAACTCCAAGGTGTAATAGATGGAGTCTTAAAGGACAGAATAACGGGCCTAAAGGATGTTGTAGAATGTCTGGTCGATAAAATCGAAGCGCAAGGGGACATTAAACTACTACAGAAAGAAAGATTAGAAGCTGGCACAGAAAATAAACGACTAAAAAAGGACATTAATAAACTCGAACAGATTATCAACCAGAAGGACAAGGAGACAGAAGGAATAAAATTAATGTATGAAGAAATGGAAGAAAAATACATCCAGATGGAAGGTAACAGAAAGAAGGAAAGGAAATTACTAGATGGGGATCCCGTAGCTAGTAAAGAAGATGTGAAGGTCAGGGACTTACTACAAGATACCTATGCGTTAGTAAAAGAAGTTGAACCAGTTTTCAGACCTCCAATAAAAGGCGTCAGAAAACAACTGATAACCGGTAAAAAATTTAAATATCCAGAAACATTACCGTTAACATCTCATGGGGAAATGGGAATAGTAAGAGACATCCCTGAGACTGACTACACAGTTTCCCTGGCGGCTAGGGATATGGATATAATAACCCCAACCAGAGAATATGCGAACGAGCAGAGAAGTGAACTAGGAACTCCAAACTCAGACAAGGAAAAAGTTAGTGAAATCAGTAGGCAAATTAGAATGCTGAATGAAGAACGAAAATTCTTGACCAGAAAAAGGAAGGATAGAACTGAAGATAATAAGGAGAAACTTAGAATCATAAGAAATGTGCAACTTATCCCACCTAGGCACACCTACAAACAAGGAACCACTATAGAAAATCCAAAAAACCAGGAAATACCGGAGGACCACGTCGAAGGGCAAACTAGGGAATATCTAAACGCACGGGAAACAGTTAGAAATAGACGACCGAGTGATAAATCAATTAGAAGGAATTCTAATAGAGGGGCAGATCCTAGGACTGGCATAAGGATAAGAAAACCACCAAAAAATGCGATAGTAGCTATTCGAACACGCGACGAGACAACTAGTTACGCAGCCATACTCAGAAAAGCTAGACAGGAGGTATCGCTAGGGGAACTTGGAATCGAGACAACCAAGATTAAGAAGGGAATCAACGGCAATTTACTAATCGAAATCCCTGGTACCGAGGGAAAGGAAAAGGCCAAAATGCTCGCGGAAAAACTTCGGGAAAAACTAGGCGATGAGGAAGTTACTATTACCAGACCCACAGCTATGGGGGAAATTAGGATTACTGGACTAGACGAGTCAGTCACAGTAGAGGAAGTGAGGCACTTAATTACCGAAACAGGAGGGTGTAATCATGATGAAGTAAGGATTAGCCCAATCAGACGAATGTATAATGGCATGGGCTCGGTCTGGATTCGATGTCCGCTGATCTCTGCTAACACATTGGCCCAAACAGGGAAAATTAAGATTGGATGGACGGTAGCAAGAATCGAGCTCCTCGCCAAAAGACCTCTACAATGCTTCAAATGCTGGGAATTTGGGCATGTTAGGTTCTCATGCCGATCGCCGACCGATCGTAGCGGACACTGCTATAACTGTGGAATACCCGGACACACGACTAAAATGTGTGAGAGAGAGGAACCAAGGTGTGTGATCTGCGCAGATAAAAACTACCAAGCGAATCATAGAATCGGATCTCGCTTTTGTAAAATGATAACCCATACAGGATCAAGAAAACCACCATGGAAAACGGGAATATACGTAAGAAGAGAAGACAAACCCCAAACCATAGAGAATTTTATGAATCAAGAGGAAAACATGGAATACGATGAAGGAAATTAACGTCGTTCAAATAAATCTGAATCATTGCTGGGGTGCACACAATATCCTCCAACAATTTATGAAGGAAAGGGAGATTGAAGTTGCATTCATCTCGGAACCAATATATATACCAAGGAAAAACTGGGTCAGCAGTATGAATAAGAATGCCGCTATATGCTGGTCACCAAACTCAAACATCCGGATTATTGAATCTATAAAGGAGGAAGAATTCGTGGCACTAGAAGTAGAAGACATATTAATGATATCATGCTACATCTCGCCTAAATACAGCCTGAAGGAATTCTCTGCGGTTTTAAATCGAATTGAGAATAAAATTAAAAATGTAGACAAAGGAAGACAGATAATTTTAGAAGGAGACTTTAACGCGCACTCACTAGCATGGGGCTCCCGATATACATCTAGTAAAGGCAAAAAGTTACTAAACCTCATGGAAGAACTAAACTTGTTACTAGTCAATAGGGGAAACAGCCCAACTTGCACTAGACAACAGGGGAATTCAATAATAGACCTGACCTGGGCAACGCCAAAAATTTTAGGTAAAATCGAAAAATGGACAGTCGAAGACACAGTGCTATCCCTCTCTGATCACAATTACATTACCTATGGCATAAATATGAAGAAATTCGCACATACCATAGTCGCTCCTACTAGTACACCTCGACGATGGAGAACTGACAATATAGATGACGAACTGTTTGAGGAAGTAATAGAATGGAGTTGTCACTCCTGTAGTTTTCAAGGTACTCCAATAGCAAGGGACGTGGAATGGATCGATAAAACTATATCCCAGGCCGCTGATTTATCCATGAAAAGAGCTAGAAAACCAGGAAAAAGAAAACAAACGTACTGGTGGAATAATAATATAGCGGAACTAAGAATGAAGTGTAATTATCATAGAAGAAAGTGGACTAGAGCCAAATCCAGCTGCAAAAAAGATAAAACTAAGGCTCACACAAATAAATATAACTCGGAAGAACTTTCTGAATTAGCAAACCTATATAAAGCAGCGAAAAAAGATCTCAGTCAGGCAATATACCAGGCAAAAGAAAATTCTTGGAAGGAACTAATTCAAGAGATTGACAAGGATCCCTGGGGAATTCCCTATAAGCTAGTTATGAATAAACTAAAACTTAGCGGTCCTAGTATAAGTGAAATTCTTGACGAGCATATTCTCAAAGAGGTAATTCACAAACTGTTCCCCAGAGAAAAATATAAGAACCACAACTTGGAGTGTAGAGTCAACGAATGGAAGGAGGAATGGGACGTGAGTTTTGCAGAAACTAACAGAGTGCTACGAAGGAAAAACGCTAGGAATACGGCACCTGGAATAGATGGTATATCGAACAAAATGTGGAAAAAGACCCCAAACAATATGATCAACAAGATTGCGGAAATATTCACCAAGTGCACTATATGCCTGATAGATGACGTAGGCAAAGCCTTGGAACGAATCATAGTGGAGCGCATTGAAAATTGGACGCAAGAAATGGCAGAGAAAGGATACCATAATCCCACAATTTGTAAAGATCAATACGGCTTCAGGAAAATCAAATCAACAATCGACGCCCTATCTAGAGTGGCGGAACAAGCTAAGGAAACAAGAAATACAGGTAGAGTAACAATGCTGTTAAGTCTCGACATTGAAAATGCATTCAACAGCATACCTTGGAAAGAAATCGGTGACACATTGGAAAAGAAGAAATTCCCTAAATACCTAAGGAAAATATTGCATAGTTACTTTCATGACAGGTATGTCGAATACACAAACAAATCTGGTGCTATAGTCCAAACTAGCGTAGAAAGAGGTGTCCCGCAAGGATCAGTACTGGGACCATTAATTTGGAACTTGGTTTATGATCAAGTACTCAGAATTAAAAAAGAGGAAGGCTGCGAAGTAATTGGATACGCAGATGACACCCTGATCATGGCCACGGCAGACACATACAAAGAAGCGAAATTCATGGCAAACATTCAGGCCGAAAGAATCATACACACCATTCGGAAAATGGGACTTAAAGTTGCGGTGGAAAAAACGGAAGCCATGATTTTCTTCGGCAAAAAGGGTAAAAGACCGCCCAAAGAAGACTTCCTGAAACTAGACGAGGTAAAAATCCCGATAAAAAGACAGCTGAAATATCTAGGAATGATCCTGGATAGTAAATTGAGTTTCGCGGAGCATTTCAGATATGTTGGTGAGAAAGTTGAGAAAGTTAAAAGAGCCCTATGTAGGCTCATGCCAAATCTTCGAGGGCCGCACGAAAGCAAAAGAAGGCTATACGGTTATATCATACAGTCCATAATCATGTATGGCGCACCGGTATGGTATGACCAATTCATCAGAAATTCCACTATACAAAGGCCGTTGCAAAAAATACACAGACATATAGCCACTAGAATAATTTCAGGTTATAGGACTATTGCATACGAAGTTGCAATCCTGCTAGCCAGAACCCCTTCCTGGACTCTAGTGGCTCGGAAATATACAAATACATACCACAGAACCAAGGAACTAAAGGACAAGAATGAATGGGACAATCAGGCGGAGAAAGCATTGAAAAAGGAGGAAGAAGACAAAATGTACACAGGATGGAGGCAACGGCTAGGGAACAAGGAGTTATCCGGACGTAAATTAATAGATGCTATTCTCCCCAGTTTTAGGGATTGGATTTCTAGGGAATCTGGGGGAATGAATTTCTCACTAACCCAGATCCTGACGGGCCATGGCTGTTTCAACGACTACCTACAGCGAATCCAAAAGACTGAGTCAGCAATGTGCTCCTATTGTGAAAGATACATCGACGACGCAGAACACACTCTGTGCCAATGTGAAGAATGGATTAGAGAGAGAGAAGAAATGAAGGGAATAATTAACAAAAACATCAACCTGAGGACGTACATAAAAGCAATATGTACCAACAGAGAAACATATCTAGCAGCTAACACCTTCGCTCATAAAGTCATGAGTAAGAAGGAAGAAGACGAAAGAAAAGCAAGACAACAAAGGGAACAGGAAAACGCAACAGGAACAGGAACACAAATCACCCCCTGATGCAATGTGTCAAATTCACTCAGACACCTTTATCACATACACACTCATCACTAATCTCACACATACACTTCCATTCTTTTTCATTATTTTATTTTCTGACACGGGAAGGAACCATGAAAAATCCCCATGGTCATATAGGAAGTTACTAACAACAATAATAAGAACATCTTTATGAGTTGGAAGCGGATCAAGAAGTAGTCAATAACAACTAGGTCGACATCGGGGAAGAATGCCAAGCTGTCCCCCCGATGTCGGCAGTCAGAATGATAGTTACACCGTCAATTCTAGGGAGAGTTTTAGTCGGTAAACGGCAATTACTAGTCGGAGTCCGACAGTACCCTGGGAAATCCGCGCCCAGGGTCTGCGTAAGGCATTTCTCTTCCTTCCGAGCCGCACGGTTAAAAAAAAAAAAAAAAGGTGGGGGGTCTCCTCCGATGGTGCGCCACCTTGTCGTGGTGGAGGAGCTCCCCTCTTCCTTCGGGTTGAGGGGTCTATGAGCGCATCATTGCACTTCCTCGTGGTGTTTCGTTAGCGGTGGCGGAGGACGAAAGCGAAAATGAAAGCGGCCCTCGGGCCGTGAGTAGCGAGTAGAGAGTAGTCCAAAGTTGCTGCGAAGCGGACACCACGAGAAGGGGGGTTGCGCTCCCTCCGGGCTTTATGGCCTGATGCGCATAGGGGAAGGAAAACCCTGACTCCAAATCCGGCACAATGGGGCTGGTTACGGGTGGAAGAACACCCAGCCCATTCTTTTTTCCCACCTATCCTATACCTCCTATCCTTTTTCCTCGACCCATTGTCCCCCAGGTTAGGTTTCCCACTCTTCTTTCTTCGGGGTGGCGCCCGCTTACAAATAGCACGGTACCCGGCTTTGGGTGCAGATGGAGCCCAGCGACTCCATAGAGACGAGGTCTGCTGCCACGGACCAGTCTCGTTCGCTGGAAGGGGTTGGCAGCCCTGACTTCAATCGCCCAGTGGCACGGCACTGCAGGGGGAGCCTAGCTCTCCGCCCGTGACTTGAACGGGTGCTCCAGTGGGATGAGGTGGCGGATCGGCGGGTGCTCCCTCCGTGAAGCGTCCCTCAGTGGGGAAAAAATGGGAACCGGCCGGGGCCCTCGCCCGAAGGACTGGTTGGGTGACTTAGTCACCTGCCGGGCCAGAGGCGGGGATAATCTCGGTGGCGCGGCTTGCTTTAAAGAGGGTTGGTGCCTCACCCTCCGGAAAAATCGGAGGCATATTTATTTCGAGTCTCGGGGAACCGTCCGAGTGGGAGCGGTCCTCCTATGTCCAAGTGGAAGGGGTACTGGTGTTGTTATACGGTACCTGGGAGGGCCTGACATAACCCGCCAAGGCGGTTAGGGTCCCGCCTTCCCCCTCGGCTTTAATTCAAGTGGAGGGGTAAGGGGGTACCGCCTCCCCTCGCTTTAAATAAAAAATCCGGAGGCGGGGACACGGGTTAGGAGTCGGCGTTGCACGTCGGCGACAGGGGGCCTGCCCACCCCTGTATAAATAAACGTAGGCAGCCGGGTGCGGTAGTGTCTCGATCGAGACATTGATGTCTCGATTGGGACATTGCTGCACAAACCGCCTCTGCCGGGAGGCGGTTTTAGAAACTTCGGGTTGGTTACCCACCTCTGCGGCGAAAGCGGGAGGTGGGACGAGGGGTAGTGCATCACCCCCCGGAAAACCGGATGCACACTTGCTTAGAGTCACGGTTACCGTCGAGTGGCGAGGCATGTCAGGTGACGGGTCACTGACCCCGAGGCTGACATATCTCAACAGGGGTCTGCATTCCCCCTGGGTAAAAGACGGATGCAGGGACACGGGAAGGGTCGATGAGGGTGAAGGGAGCATCGAAACCTCCGCTAAATTTTCTGGTTCACTTGGGTCCTGAGGTTCCCATTCGGATAGGGTCGGTGGGACCAGGGAACTTCAGTTCCTGGGCTAAAGTGGGTCATAGGGTTTCCATTCGGATAGGGTCGGTGGAACCCGAGGGAACTGAGGCGGACAGATGCTCCCGAGCCTTTCATCCACAGAGTGGGGTGCGCCTTCCCCAGCTTTGAAAAACTCGAAGGCGTCCGGTGCTGGTTGATCTGCGATGAGATCAATTCAGCGTTTTCTGTTTTCGTTAGTTTTAAGATAGTTTTAAGTTAGTGTTAAGTTAATTTTAAGTTAATTTTAAGTTAGTTTTAAGTTAGTTTTAAGCTAATACTTCTTTTCCTTTTCAGGTTAGCTCGCGTCGGGTAGGAGGTGTTGAGGGTTTGTGCATCACCCTCCGGAAAAATCGGATGCACGCTTATTTCGAGTCACGGATGCCGTCGAGTGGCGCGGTCATGTCAAGTGACGGGTCCATTGGTCCCCGAGGCTGACATGGCTGCAACAGGAGTCTGCATTCCTCCTGTATAAAAAGGCGGATGCAGGGACACGGGAAGGGTCGATGAGGGTGAGGGGACCACTGTAATGGTCTGCTGGTGTCCCTTTAGTGCTTTGCTGGGTCTGTAGGTTTCCATTCGGATAGGGTCGGTGGAACCGGGGAACTTCGGTTCTTGGGCTCAGCGGGTACTTGGGTGCTCATACGGATAGGGTCGGTGGGACCCGGGAACATCAGTAGACTTCCCTCCCCGGAAGGGGAGGAAGGGGGGTTGCGCTCCCTCCGGGCACTCTGGCCTGATGCGCATAGGGGTAGGCGGCCCTGACTGCAATCGCCCGGGTTGAGGATCCCGTGAAGGGTGGAAAAACACCCCAATCCTCACTTTACCCTAATTCTTGCTCCGATCCCTACAACATCCTTTCATATTTCTCTTACCCATCCCTACCTTCATTTCCTTCTCCTTCCAATGGCCCAACGATCCTCAATTCCTGGTGCGTGTATCTGAGTGTGCATGAATGAATGGCGCATCTGGCGCAAGTGTTCCTACCTGTAATCCCTATCCTTATTCTTTCCCATTGTCCCAAGATCCTATTCTACTATTTCTATAAGGGTGGCTCCCTTCTATACAATAGCCAAAACTAAAAAGAAAAATATGATGGACGACCCTAAGGAAACTCCGTTTACGGCTACAGTGGGCTTCGGATCCCACAGTGGCGGGCAGTTGGGGGGTGTGGACCCTGCTCCCCTTCGGTCCTCATCATACCAAGGGCCGACCACTGGCTTAAATGCGGGACCAGTGGAGAATGTAACTACCGCATTTACTTCACTAGAAGATAAGGAAGAAGCGGGTATTGCATCTACAAGCTATGCAAAGAGCCCTGAAGACATCACAATGACGAGTGATTTTAGTCCTCAACCTAAAAGAAAAGATCGGACACTCATAGAACGGACACTCATAGGTGTCTCAGATAATGACGATGATGACACGGCTAGCATTGCTTCATCTGTTATGTCCTATACGTCTACACAATCCAACAGGTCAACGAGATTAAAAACTAAATCTAAAAGGAAAATAGATAGCACAGATGAGGAGGAAGAAGCAAAAAAGAGAAAACAGCAAAAAGAAGAGGAATTTAAAGAGCCAAAGAGAAAAATAAAGAAGGAAATTAAAATAAATGATTTACCGAAAGAGACAAGAAAAGGAGAAGAAATACTAAAAGGCTATACAGTAGAAGATTTGAAGAAGGAGGCTCTGGAGTGGCTTAACCACATTGAGATTGCAAGTAATAGATGTGGTAATTTACATGGAGTAATAAGTGGTATCATTAAAGATCGAGTAAATAGTGTTAAAGATATCGTAGCCTGTATAGCAGATAAAGCAGAATCAAAAGGTGACTTAGTATACGAAAGAGTACAAAATGAAAAGTTAACAACGAAGATTAAGTGCTATATGAAAGAAGAAGAAAAGTGGATAGAGGAAAAGAAAAGACTTATGGAAGAACTTCAAGCTGTTAAAGCAAGTAATGAAGTCTTGAAAATGCAAAAGTGGAATACAGATAGGAATATTCCGATAAATGAAGGCATTCCCAAAGATCTAATGTTGACTTCACAGAGAATACTGGAACGAGCGGACCTATCAAGCACACAAGATGCAAAGAAATGATGCTTACATTAAAGAATTTCCCGCTCTAAGACCAGTATTGTCAGGATGCTATAAAGATTTAGACACAGGAGAGATAATCCCGGCCTCAGAGAGAAGACAAAACACAGAAAGTAAAAAAGAAGTTAATAAGAAAAGAATTAAAAGTAACAAAGATGAAGAACTGGGAAAAATTAATGAAGAAATGAGGAAACTAAGTCTAAGAAGAAATCAGTTGAGAAAAGAGAAAAGAGAGGAAACAATGACGGAAGGAGAAACAGAAGCAGAGATAGAGGATACAAGCAAAAAGAAAGGTAAGCCTCGCGTGATTAGTAATGTCCAGATACATCCGCCCATACAATCTGGATCTAAAGAAAATGCATGGCTAAAAGAAACAAAGACAGAAGATAACAAAGAAAAAAGAGAAGAGCAGGATTGGGAGATAGTAAATAGAAAACGAAAGAATAAGATACAGAGAGACAGATCACAAGGAAGAAAATCCACCCGATTACAAGAAAGGATAGGTAATGCTAAATCGCAAACTCAGTCTCAGCATATAAGAAAGTCTCCTCGCACGGCTGCAGTAGCGATTACGGCAAGAGAAGGATTATCTTATGCAGATATTTTACGTAAGGCGAAATCAGAAATATCCCTATCCGAGATTGGCATAAATTCCTCCAAAATTCGAAAGGGAATAAATGGTGGTCTAATAATTGAAATTCCTGGCGCTGGAAGTGCCGAACAAGCTAAGACTTTAGCACATAAATTGAAGGAAATTATGCCTGAAGTTAAGATTACGAGACCTACTGTTAAAGCGGACATGAAAATATCTGGGCTCGATGATTCGACGACAAAAGAAGAGGTCCAATCTATTATAGCAGAAAAAGGAAACTGCACACTAGATGATGTCAAGATTGGTGAAATTAAATGGATGCCTAACGGATTAGGTGCGGTATGGTTACAATGCCCATTGAGTGCTGCCAATAAAATCGCAGACAAAGATAACGGAAAGCTAAAAATAGGCTAGACAATCGTAAAGGCAGTAATTCTCACTCCGAAGCCACTTCAGTGCTATCGCTGCTGGGAGTTTGGCCACGTGCAATTTTCATGTATTTCGAAAATTGATAGGACTGGCCACTGTTATCGCTGTGGAAATAGCACACATCAAATTATGCAATGCACTGAAAGAGAGCCGAAGTGCATATTATGTGCAGAAAATGGACGTGAACACAATCACAGACTTGGATCCAAATTCTGTAAAGTGGATAGAAATCCTTCTCGAGGTAAACCCCTTCCCAGAATCCGAAAAGAAGAAATAGGAATGCAAGTGCCGGATCGGAGGTCTACGGCTGAAAATATGGATACAGCTGACGTCACTAAGATATAAAATGCTACAATGTAACATCAACCATTGTTGGGATGCTCATCATCTCTTACAACAACATATGATTGAACAAGACGTTGCTATTGCAATTATCGCGGAGCCGATATGTATACTTGAAAATTGGTTTGGCAGTACAGATAAGAAGGCTGCGATTTGTTGGAAGTCCACACTAATGAAGACAAGATGTAAAATGATAGCGCGTGGTAAAGGCTATGTGGCTATAAAATTCGAGGATATAATAGTATTCTCGTGCTACATCTCCCCTAATCGTACTATCCAGGAATTTGAGGAATATATAGACAATCTAGATCACGAGGTTAATAGGCTAAGACCAGCCAATTTCCTAATTTGCGGCGATTTTAACTCTAAATCAGTTGCATGGGGATCTCGTTATACGGACCCAAGAGGTACATATCTAGAAGATTGGGCATTTGCTAGTGAGCTCACTTTGGCAAATGTAGGAAATACGCCTACGTGCGTGAGAGCACAAGGAGAGTCACATATAGATGTCACATGGGTGTCAACAAATTATGTACATTATCTACATGACTGGAAAGTTAGAGAAGACATGATGTCTTTTTCAGATCATTACTATATTGAGTTCCATATAGGTAGAAATCAGCAACAACGAAATAGTAACTCTGATTCGAGAACTAATCAGAAATATCCCCGATGGAAAAGTACTGAGGTGGATAATGATATCATGAATGAAGTAATAGAATGGCACTGCGATAATAAGCAGTTTGACGATACTAGTAATGTCAATGCGATAGCAATATGGATCAAGCAAGTAATGACGGAGGCATCGGATATAGTGATGAAAAGAGTTAAGAAACCACCAAAGAAAAGACAAATGTATTGGTGGAATAATGAAATTAGTCAAGCAAGAAAAAGGTGTGTTCAAAGTCGAAGGATCTGGACAAGAGCCAAAAGTAAAAGAAAGAAAAGAAAAGAGAATAACGAAGAAGAAATAGAAAGATATCAAAGAATATACAGATTAAGGAAGAAGGAATTATCTAAGCTAATATATACAGCAAAAAGGGATTCCTGGAATTCTCTTATAAAAGAAATTGATAATGACCCATGGGGTACCCCATATAAATTAGTGATGGGGAAATTACGCCAGTCCGCCCCTGGAATCGCAGAAATCCTAAGTACTTCGGACTTACATCAATTGATAGCGGAATTATTTCCTAAGAATCCGAGGAAAGAAAATAAAATTCACTTAGGAATTGATAATTGGGAGAAAGAATGGGATATATCAATAGCGGAAGTGCAGCCTGTAGTCACACAAAGAACCGTATCCACAACAGCGCCAGGGCCAGACGGTATTATAAATAAAATATGGAAAATGATACCTGGGAAAATGGTCCAAGTATTAGCAAACTTCTATACAATTTGCCTTCGAGAAGGGGAGTACCCTACGCTATGGAAAACAGCGAAGCTAATATTAATCCCAAAAGGAGGAGATGCTCAGAACGGCTTGCCAAAGTGCAGACCGATCTGTCTGCTTGATGAGGTAGGGAAATCATTCGAACGCATCATAGCAAATCGCATGTATGCTTTGTGACGGTCGTATTTCCGGACGTTTTTCTTTGCGCGGATAGATCGCCGGTGGTAGGTTTCGTTGAATGAAATACGCGGTGTGTGTGTGGTATAAGTGCGTTTATTGCGTTTGAATGAATATGTGTAGTGTTAGAGTGTGTAAACGAGTGGACGAGCGTGTGAGCGTGTGCGTGATTATAACAGCTCGGATATAAATCGCGTGGTTCGCGTGATTTGGCCGAAATTAATCAGTATTAATATTCGGCCTCGTTTTCGCACGCTGGCGGATGTTTACGATCGCGCGAGACGGCGCGCGTTTTTGCGGCGCTTTTTCTGCGGGGAATCCCGAGATTCCGAGAATGCTTCGGTTCTCGGGAACGACGGTGATTTTCGCCGTAATATTTATTTCGCGATTTAAAGTCCGCGTATAAATCGCGTATGCGCTTGAACGCGGCGGTGTTTACGCGTTCGTTTCGAGATGCGCTTGCAGGTAATGCATACAACGATGTTCGGTGCGTATAACCCTGGTTTTATATTTCGCGAAGGATGGATTGCGCGATGCAGCTGGATCGGTAACTCCCGATCCGGGGCGGCTCAAGCTCCACCTTCCGTGAGGGTTGCAGCTGCGGATTAGGCGGATTGCACTTTCGGCGTCAGAATCGAGAACTCTCGTTCGGAGACGGAGCACGCTCCACCTCTGTCTTCAGCTCTTTCTGTGCGTTTGGTAGGATGTCTCAAGGATTGCTCTTTGGAAGCGTACTGCTTCAAGCGGATCGGAGAGATGAGTTTAGCGTCAAAAATGTGGCCCTTTTTATACGAGCTAATTGCCCGCGTCGGCGCGTGACGGTATAACCCCTTCCGAACGGGTTTTCGGAAAACGGTACGGTCGGGCCCGTTCGGAGGGATTCGGGTAGGAGCCGAACGCGGGCTTTCGCCGGTCGACGGTTCGGGCCACATCGACTCTGTTCGGCGATGTTCGGCCGAATTTCGGTTTTCGGCAGTTTAAAAAGGTGGGCGCACCGCGCCCCTGCCTCTGCCCGGCGGGTGTTCTGCCGGGCGGCAGCTTCCGGCGGATGTTATGCCGGGAATCGTAACGATGCACCGGAATGCATCGTTACATCACCCCCCTTCTGAAATTAATGCCCGAATTGGGGGCATTCGATCGGTCGGCTCATCGGGCATGTCGGTTCATCGCGCGGTTGTTCGGCGGATTTTTTTTTTTTTTTTTTCCCGCACATGATTATTGCGGTAGTCGGCGGCAGTAACGGACTCTTCCGTCCCTCGTGAACCGGATGATCCATCGTCCGGTGGCGGTTCGCGCTTTATATCTTCGCGATACGTAGACCGCGAAGTGTGGAATTTCCACGACGATTCCGGGCTCTACCTCGACGGGAATCGGTGGTGGTGGTTGCGGTCCCCTCGGTCGCAGTAGAGTGGGCCGTTCCGCTGCTGCCTCCGGTTTTACTGGCCGGGGTGGCCTCTCATATGGGCGTTGCGCCCTTGCCTTCGGTGGTGGTGGCGGAGGTGCCAGGAATGCCTCCTGCTTACGGCGGGTCGTGTGGTCGGACCGCTGGATGACGGTCCCGACCTTCGGTGGCCGCGCTGGCGTTGGCGTTGGCGTGGCGATTGGTGGCGGTGCTGGCTCCGTCACCTGGACCGGGTCGATGGTACCTGCCTCGTATTCGCGAAGCAGGGCCTCGATGTCGTCTAAGATTTCTCGCTTTCCAGTTTCCATCTCGTGTGACGGTTGATTCGAGAGTGATGTTCGTATCGCTGCTACCTCAGGCTCGAGGTCGATGTCATTTTCGGGGGAAATAAAACTGTTATTGTTTTTGTTGATATGAGCGGCCTTCAGGTCTTGTATATGAACATGTTTTATCCATTTCCCCCGCTTGCTTCGGAGATCCATTATAACGGGTGATACTATTCGACGGATCTCGTATGGCCCGCTGAATCTGGGCGCCAGTTTGGCGTTGAACGCTGCGCTTTTCTTCGAAAGAGGGTGGTCGCGCTTCCACACCCAATCTCCGATACTTGGTTTCCATGATCGACGACGGAGATCATAATGATGTTTTTGACGTTGGAATGCTTGTGCGAGCTGTATTCTTACCAGCTCGTATGCCTCTGTGAGCTTTTTGTGGAGGCTATCCGGGGCGTCGTGCTCCGTGACTGGCCGGTCGCTGTCCTCTCGTCCTCTTAGCTCGCGCCCGTGATTGAGGAAGGCGGGCGTGTATCCGGTGGCGTCCTGGAAAGCCGTGTTAAAGGCGAATTGGAACGCCGGGATGTGCTCGTCCCAGGCTCGGTGATCCTTTTCCACGTATTGCGTGACCATGGTCTTAATGGTCCGGTTAGTTCTTTCCACCGGATTACAATGCGGAGCGTAAGCTGGAGTGGTAATGTGCCGGATGTTCCACGCCCGCAGGCGTTCTTCCAGTTTCCCGGACCTTAGTTGGGTGCCGTTGTCCGACAGCACGGAATCCGGCTGTCCGTGGCGTAAGATCACCCTCTCGGTTAGCGCCTTAGTGACGGCGCTGGCTGTCGCTTGCCGCAGAGGCACGAGCTCTACCCACTTCGTGAAGCGGTCCTGCATCACGAAGAGCCACGTGTGCCCCTGATGGGATCGTGGCAGTGGTCCGACCAGGTCGAGCGTTACCTGCTCCCACGGTCGACTGACATAAGTTGCGTGGAGAGTTCCTGCTGGCCGTTGTTGTGCGACCTTGTGCGCTTGGCAGTTCTTGCAGGTTCGAACGTAGTTCGCGATATCGCGGAACATCCCCGGCCAATAATGGAATTCGGCGATCCGGGCGATCGTTTTTGCGATGCCCATGTGTCCGGCGGTGGGGGCGTCGTGGTATCGACGTAGAATGTCGGGTCTGGCCTCCTTGGATACGCAGAGCTTCCATTGTTCTTCTGCGGCGGTATCCTTGAAGTTGAGGCTGTGGTAGAGCAGGCGGTACAATTTACCGTCCTCTACACGGTAGTCGGTGTGTGCGGTGGGGTCTTGCTGCACCCCTTCGAATTTTCGGCGGTACCAGGCGCATCCCCGGTCTTTCGCGGCGCAGGTTACAGGTTGATGCGATAGCGCGTCTGCGACGCGATTAAGTACCCCGCGGCGGTATTTTACGTCAAAGTCGTATTGTTGGAGCTCGAATACCCAGCGTCCGAGGCGTCCGGTCGGGGATTCAATTTTCTGTAGCCACCGCAGGGCTTGGTGGTCTGTTATGACGGTGAAAGCGTAACCTTCAAGGTAGTTTTTCATCCGCCGGATGCCCCATACGATGGCTAGGCATTCAAGCTCCGTAGCGCTATAATTGCGCTCGGCGGCATTCAGGGTACGGCTCGCGTAGGCGATCACGCGTTCGCCCTCCTCGAAGTTCTGGGTCAACACTGCGCCGAGTCCGGTCGTGCTAGCATCGGTCTGGAGGAAGAAACGGCGCGTAAAATCGGGGCAGGCCAAAACCGGCGCAGAGCTCAAGGCGCGTTTCAGCTGAGCGAACGCGGTGGCCTCTTCTTCTCCCCATCTCCATCGCGCGTTTTTCTTAGTCAATTGCGTGAGTGGGGCCGCGACCGTGGAGAAGTTCGGAATGAAGCGGCGGTACCAAGACGCCATCCCCACGAATTGACGTATCTGCCTGACGGACTGTGGTTCAGGCCAGTTTGCCACGGCTTGAATTTTCCCGGGATCGGTCCGGATTCCCTCCCGGTCAATAACGTGCCCCAGGTATGTTAAACGGTCGACACAGAATCGGCATTTCTCCGGGTTCAGACGGAGGCGCGCATCACGAAGGCGTCGGAAAGTCTCCCTCAGCAGCTCGAGATGTTCGTCGAACGTTCGGCTAATCACGATGATATCGTCGAGATAAACAAACACGTGTGGCTCTAACTCGGGTCCGAGAACCGTATCCAGTAGTCTTTGGAACGTGGCCGGGGCAGAATGTAACCCGAAAGGCATGACTTTAAATTGAAAAAGTCCCTTCCCCGGTATTGTAAATGCGGTGATCGGCCGGCTGCTCGGAGCCAGAGGTACTTGCCAATAACCGTTTTTGAGATCCAAGGTAGACAAATATCGGGCCCCCCTTAATTTGTCGAGGGTCGCGGTGATCTGCGGCAGCGGGTACGCGTCTTTATGCGTCACGTCGTTGACCCGGCGGAAGTCGATGCAGAAACGTTTCCGGCCGTCCTTTTTCTTGACAATCACGATGGGCGAGCTCCATGGGCTGTACGAGGGCTCGATGACCCCTTGGGCCATCATTTCCTCCACCTCGGCATCAATGACTGCCTGCATCGCTGGATTGCGTGGGCGGTATCGTTGCTTAATCGGTGTGTTATTGATAAGCCGTATGGAGTGTTGGGCCCGATCGGTGGGCCCTTTCACGGCGTTAAACATAGCGAGTTCACCTCGCACGAATTCTTGGAGCCGTTTGTCCTCCTCGGTCGTCCTTCCGGCCAGGCCCTCGATGGTGCAACAATGCTGGTGCCATTGGAGCACATGCATCGGCGGAGCCGGCGTGCCTATCCGTAACTTCGCCTGTAAGTCTACCCCCATTAATACCTCGCTGGATAGGCCCGGTAATATCCCGAATGTGTGTGTCGTGGCTCGGCCGGCGGCCTTAACCGGCAGGGTCATTCTCCCCGCGAGTTCCGCGTCTCGATCGTCCGCCAATTCGATCTGGCTTTCCTCCCTCGTCCATGCGAAACCTGCTTGTTTCAACGTCTCGGCGGTCCTTTTACTCATCAGCGATATCTCGGACCCCCCGTCGACCAGAGTGTCGAAAGTAAATTTTCCGATGCTGAGCGGGGTGTGTGGTCGCGGTTTAAACGTTATTCGGGGCTGGGGGTTACGGTGGCGACCTTTTCTCCAGCCCCGTTGGCTTTTCCCGCAGGTGGGTGGCACTGCGCGGTGAGCACCCCGTCTCGCCCGCACTGCGAGCAGAATTTCTTCGCGGGGCGTCGGCATTGACGGCGCGTGTGCCCGCGCTGCTTGCATCGCCAGCAGCATTCGGTCTTATCATAGACAGCTGCCACGGCGGGCTTTGCTTCGGCTTTCTCTCTCTTCAAGGCCTCTTGCCGTTCGCTCACTAGGTCCTCGTGTTCGCGAGCACGCGCTTGTAGTTCGGAAATGTCGTCAATATCGCGTCGTCGGATGTAGAATTTGTACTCCGGATGCATATGATCGTACAAATACTCGAGCTGCATAAGGGGTGAGAATCCGCCGGCCCGGCGCATGAGCGTCATCATCACCGTAGAGTATTGCGCGAAAGTCTCGTTGCCCTTCTGGTGACGGTTCTCGATCTCGCGGCGGAGGGAAGCATCGTATCGATGAGGCAAGAACTGTAGGCGAAATGCCGCCTCGAACCCCTGCCACGAGGCCCAGCTGGCCCGGTGATTCCGGTACCATAACAAGGCGTCTCCCCTTAATACCTCCGATAACCCGCGCAATAATTGTTCCCCCCCCGATGTGGTAATTCTCGCGGAATTCGGCAAGCCGCTCCAGAAAGGCGGCGGGATCGCGTCCATCAAAATGGAAACCGCTCTTCCGGAGTTGGTTTACTGCCCGGTAATCCGGCAGCGGGGGAATCGCGAGATCTCCGGGCGCCTCACGGTCCAAGGGCGAGGATCCCGTGATAACAACCTGCGGTAATGCCCCGGAGGGACCCGCTTGTTCGCGCGGATCAGTCGCGAATTCGTCCGTATGAGTGTCTGCGTACTCCCGCATACGTCAGCGGATGTCGTCGAGAGTGCCAGTGCTCTCTAATCCATAGCCCTCCGCTAGCACGGCCAGTTGCTCCTTCGGGAGCGCGTATAGTCACGACCTCATCATGCACGCTCACACTCCAAAAAAAAAAAAAAAACAATCGCAGCGCGAGTAAAAAAAAAGAAAACGTCCCTGTTCGGGCGCCAATGTGACGGTCGTATTTCCGGACGTTTTTCTTTGCGCGGATAGATCGCCGGTGGTAGGTTTCGTTGAATGAAATACGCGGTGTGTGTGTGGTATAAGTGCGTTTATTGCGTTTGAATGAATATGTGTACAGTGTTAGAGTGTGTAAACGAGTGGACGAGCGTGTGAGCGTGTGCGTGATTATAACAGCTCGGATATAAATCGCGTGGTTCGCGTGATTTGGCCGAAATTAATCAGTATTAATATTCGGCCTCGTTTTCGCACGCTGGCGGATGTTTACGATCGCGCGAGACGGCGCGCGTTTTTGCGGCGCTTTTTCTGCGGGGAATCCCGAGATTCCGAGAATGCTTCGGTTCTCGGGAACGACGGTGATTTTCGCCGTAATATTTATTTCGCGATTTAAAGTCCGCGTATAAATCGCGTATGCGCTTGAACGCGGCGGTGTTTACGCGTTCGTTTCGAGATGCGCTTGCAGGTAATGCATACAACGATGTTCGGTGCGTATAACCCTGGTTTTATATTTCGCGAAGGATGGATTGCGCGATGCAGCTGGATCGGTAACTCCCGATCCGGGGCGGCTCAAGCTCCACCTTCCGTGAGGGTTGCAGCTGCGGATTAGGCGGATTGCACTTTCGGCGTCAGAATCGAGAACTCTCGTTCGGAGACGGAGCACGCTCCACCTCTGTCTTCAGCTCTTTCTGTGCGTTTGGTAGGATGTCTCAAGGATTGCTCTTTGGAAGCGTACTGCTTCAAGCGGATCGGAGAGATGAGTTTAGCGTCAAAAATGTGGCCCTTTTTATACGAGCTAATTGCCCGCGTTGGCGCGTGACGGTATAACCCCTTCCGAACGGGTTTTCGGAAAACGGTACGGTCGGGCCCGTTCGGAGGGATTCGGGTAGGAGCCGAACGCGGGCTTTCGCCGGTCGACGGTTCGGGCCACATCGACTCTGTTCGGCGATGTTCGGCCGAATTTCGGTTTTCGGCAGTTTAAAAAGGTGGGCGCACCGCGCCCCTGCCTCTGCCCGGCGGGTGTTCTGCCGGGCGGCAGCTTCCGGCGGATGTTATGCCGGGAATCGTAACGATGCACCGGAATGCATCGTTACAGCTTGGATAGAAAAGAGAAAAGAAGATCGATTTTGGCTCTTATCTAAGAACCAATTTGGTTTCCAAAAAGATTGCTCGACATTAGACGCAATAACAAAAGTCATCCGATTTATAGAGGAAGAAATTAACAATGGAAATTGTGTAGTAGCAGTCAGTATAGACATCAAAAATGCCTTCAATAGTATTCCATGGAGGCACATTAGGAAGGCGTTACTACAAAAAAGATTTCCGAAGTATATACGTAGAATCATATAGTTATTTGTCGGACAGAAAAATTGAATACATAAATAAAAAAGAAAGAATCGAGGCATATAGTGTCACAGCGGGTGTTCCTCAAGGATCAGTTCTTGGTCCATTATTATGGAACTTAGCGTACGACACCGTGCTACAGGTTGAAAAGGAGCCTGGCTGTGAGACTATATGCTACGCCGACGATACAATGATTCTTGCCTCCGCGGAAACGTATGCAAATGCGCTGATTAAGATGAATATACAAATAGAAAGAATTATATACAGGATCAAAGAACTAAATCTAAAGGTATCCGTAGAGAAAACGGAAGCAATTGCATTCATAGGTAAGAAGAAGAGGCTTCCCAAGAATCCATCAATCATAATAGATGGTATAAGTATTCCATTAAAGACGAACGTTAAGTATTTAGGTATTATCTTGGATAATAAACTCACTTTTGTAGATCACTTCAACTATATTGGAGTTAAAGTGAATAAAGTAATACGAGCATTGAGTAAATTACTACCCAACTTACGAGGACCCCACGAATCCAAACGTAAACTATACGCAAACATAATATTATCAATCGTGGTGTGGAGCTGTATGGAGCTCCAATATGGAGCACAAAATTAAGAAAATCCGTAGCCTCACAAAGGCTATTAAAGAAACTACAGCGAATGATTGTCATACGAATAATTGCAGGATACCGTACAATATCCTTCGATGCTGCAATAATACTAGCAAGAACTCCACCATGGCTATATGTAGCTGAAATGTACACTAACATCTATCAGCAAGTGAAGGAGTTAAAAAACAACGATGACTGGACGTTGAAGCAGGAGAAGAGCATAAAGAAAACGGAGGAAATTATTATGCTACAAAAGTGGAAAGAGCTATTAGAAACGCCGAGTTTACCTGGCGAGAATTTAAGAAAAGCTATAGCTGCGTCATTCGATCTATGGACCAATCGATCATTTGGAGGAATTCAATTCCATTTAACTCAATTGCTTACAAATCACGGATGCTTCGCAAAATTCCTATATAGAATACGGAAAGTGGACACAATGCAATGTGTACACTGTACTGATGGTACAATAAATATAGACACGGCAGGACACACTATGTTTGATTGTAGTGGATGGACACAGGAAAGAGATGAAATGAGAAAAGTTTTAGGTAATGTTACTAATTTAGAAGACATCATTAACAAAATATGTAGAAGTAAGGAAAACTGGTCTGCAATGTGCAAATTTGCAGAAAGTGTAATGAAACAAAAAGAGAGAAAGAACGAGAGAAAGAAATAGAAAGAAGAAGAAGCATAAGAAGAGGTAGAAGGATAAGTAATAGTAGCGGGAATAGTAGTCCAGAGTTAGACGGTAGAAATAGTAGTCCTGACTCAGGCAGCTGACAATAGTGAAGTTAGATGAAGAACACCCTCTTCTTCATCTAACTGGTCAAACATAGAGGAGTCCAGTATTAGTTCAAAGAGAGACTTGACCGGAAATCGGACAATTCGGATTAAGACGAATCGGAAACAGGTAGAGCGCTGATGCGCAATTTAGGCAAGACCTGAGGAAGGAATGTAAAAACGGTTCCTTCAGGTCTTGAGCTAAAAGTAGGCCCAATACCAACGGGCCTCACGGGAGGTGGGTTTAGCTGGTAGTCGGGATTTTACATCCCGGAGTCCAGCACTACCCGGGGGGCCGTCCCTCGGGTGTGCGTAAATGCATTCCCACCTCCCTCCCCGGATGGTAAAAAAAAAAAAAAAAAAAAAAAAGGTTAGGTGGGGGGTTGGTTCCGGACGGAGCATGACGTGGTGCGTGTTCAAGAAATTTTAAAGTGAATTACTTCGATAATTCGCGACGCGGGGAGTCTTTTTAGGCTATGTCCTAAAAGAATGAAGTGCTGTGAAGTGCATAATATGTGGGTTTTACGGAGGGACGCTGATTACGTGGGAAATTAGTGTTTAATTGTGGCTTTGTCTTGCCACCTCATATTGATGACGTGGCACTCTATACTCTTGAACATTGGTTTGTGCGAAGAATATGTGGTACCTGTCGTTAGTTTGCAAGGAGTGATTCGATTGTGTTAATAGAGACATATAATTAATGCCTATTATCTGTAGTTAATTAAATATCGTTAAAGAAGTGTCTAGTGACATTTGCCTTTGTCTCTGCCACGTGGCACTTGAGGTTAGGTTGACGCCTAGGGATATTGTCTTGTGGCGCCGCCACGCCATGTGGCACTTTAGAGATTTTAGAGATAAATTGACTTATTGATGTGTCGTGGTGTTGACCCGGAAAAGTTAATTAAAACTGAGGTTAATGAACAGTTAGTTATTGGTTATACTTTATTATATTCATAAAGAAGTGCCTAGTGACATTTGCCTAAGACTCTGCCACGTGGCACTCGAAGTATAGATCGATTTATCGTGCTGTGTAGGTTAGGTTGACGCCTAGGGATAATGACCTCTGACGCTGACATGTGGCTTCTAGATATAAATAAATTTATGGGTGTGACGTGGTGTTGATCCGGAGAAATTAATTAATAAGTGAAGTTAATGAGCAGTTGATGAACAACCGAAAGCTTGAATGTAAAGCTGTGATAAATCAATGAGGTTATAATTAGTTGATTGTTGTATGTCTATATACCTAACCTCACTTTTAAGTCATATAGGAAGTGACAGAACAACTAAATTTTTGGTTGTCTGACTGTTTGGACGGTTACGGAAGTGCAAAGGCTTTTATTTAGGTGGAAAGTGACAAGTGTTTGGTCTTTATATGTTATAAAAGTTATGATTTATAACAATAACAGTTAGTTCCCTATGGAGTGGGTATATGAACATCAACATTGATATAAGTGTCTGTGGAAATACCCTAGGAAATCTATAGTATGTGTATATTAGGTTAGGTGTTTAGTGACATTTGTTCATGTGTCTCAGCCACGTGGCACATGAAATAAACAGGAAGACTGGAATATAATGCAAATGGAGCATAATGGATAAGGTCTAAGTGACAGGCCTAATGGAGCTCCTTCCATCCAGCCTGGAATTCTGGAATGACCAAATGGGCACACAGCGGCTCGGATGAAGGTATACTTAACCCTAACCTTACTATCACTTTTTCTAGTACTCAGAAAGCATCGAGCAGTTGACTGCTCGTTCTGAAGATTCTGGGAGTTTTCTTTCTCAGTATACCTGAGTTACCTTTGGTTTGGATCTGGGGAATTTCCCCAAGTGTATCTATAATACGTGCAACAAAATCTATAGTATAGTTCTGAATGTATGATCCATACACAAGACCTCGCGCGAACTAGAAGTTCCCCCAGCGCGGGATCTATAGTGCGTGACGCGGAATATAATATAGTGTAAAGCTACGACCCGCACATAAGACATTAGGGCAATTACCTTATTGAGTCTTAACGTACTACCAGGCATGAATAAATTGATTATAAAGACTGAAAACCGGAAGTTAGCATTGGAAAAGAGAAGGAAGACGAATTTCAGTGAAAAATTCGTACTATGGTATAGACTACCCTTCGAACTTACCGAATCCACATTTCGGAAGTGCGATCTTTGGTGGCTGCGCAGTAAAAACGGGTGACTTTACGCGAATGCGCAACATGGGGATAATAATCAGGGGACATTGCCCCTTCAAAGGGCACGGCCGGAAGTGAGGTCTGCAACGGATGCGCGGTGGACTTGGGACACCTCTATTGGTTGTGTCTGGTAGGACCGGCTTTCGGAAGACTAAAACATCGACCTTAAGTAATATAGTTAACGTGCAACACATAGGCCTTGTAGAGTTATTCTAACTCAAAAAGGTGATAAATTAGCTTATAAACATGAATTTAGTAACTTCCACTAGCCGCTGGTAAATTTTGCTGGGACAGTAATTCCCCTAGTGAGGATCTATAGTATGTGCAGCTAAGTATATAGTATAATATAGACCTATGATCAATATATAAAACATTGAATATGCTAACACATATTATACATAAGAGGACGAATTTTTACTACCAGATCAAATAACATTGGTAGTCGGAATAGCGATAATTTTCAAAACAAATTAAGATATATACCAAACTATTAATTTAAATAAATAATAATGAGAGGAAGGAAAAGGAACTAAAAACCATTTATATATTAATTTTCACACATTTATTCTTCGCTTAGTTATAATTACGTCACTTTGCACGCTTTTTATGATCGTGCGACGCAGGACCACTCTGCAGGAAGTCAAGTGGTTAAATACCCGGTTCGACACCGACATCACGATGGTCGCAAGGCGCAGGACTCCCTCGACCCTGTGACACCTTAATAAGGCCACCCGCTTGGGGATGAGCAACCCCGGATAGCGCCGACGATGCGGGTGCCCCTGGCGGCCGGCCTTCCTCGGAGGCATTTTTCTTTTCTTTTTTCTTTGTTCGTCTGAAAGGGTTAATTAACTGTTAATCAGTGACGGGTTCATCCACCAAACAGGCAATTAATAATAAAATAATCTAATGATAGTTACCTGAAGAATATCTATTCTGGAAGCGTGACGGAGAAAGCGACCCTTCTGGTTTGAAACTCTCCATTGAAGTGACGTACAATTGCGATAAAAAATGTTGGAATGTTAGGAATTTGAACTTTTTTGAGCTTTCCCTCGGGGCAAACTTTTTCAAACTTTTCGCGGAACTCAGAATACTACCGATTATGAATAATTTTGAGTCCGGCAGATTGAAGACCGGAAGTAGGCATAAATAGAGAGAAGGAAGGCGAATTTCGGTGGGAAAACCAGGATATAGGGTTGGTTACCCCCTGATCTGATCGAATCCACATACCGGAAGTGCGATATCTGACGGCTGCGCAGTAGATCTGGGTGGCTTTCTACGGATGCGCGTCGGGTGGACAGTAATTGGGAGATATTGTCCCCCTAAATAACACTGTCGGAAGTGATATTGAAAACCGGAAGTGGGCATAAACAGACAGAAGGAAGGTGAATTTTGGCGGGAAAACCGGGCCATAGGATTGGTCACCCTTTGAACTAATCGAATCCGTATACCGGAAGTGCGACATTTGGAAGTTGCGCAGTAGATTTGGGTGGCTTTCTGCAGATGCGCGTCGGGTGGATAGTAATCGGGAGGTATTGCCCCACTAAATAGCATTGCCAGAAGTGAAATTAAAAACCGGAAGTGGGCACAAATAGATAGAAAGAAGGTGAATTCCGGCGGGAAAATCGGGCCATAGGACTGGTCAATCTTCGGGCTAGCTGAATCTGCATACCGGAAGTGCGGGGTTTGGTGGCTGCGCAGTAGGCTTGGGTGGCTTTTGTGAATGCGCGTGGCGCGAACAGTGACCGGAAGGCATTGCCCCCCTGAGTGGCATCTCCGGAAGTTAGGTCTTTAATGGATGCGCGATAAAATTAGGACGCCTCTAGTGGAAGCGTACGCGGCGATCAGACATTGGAGGGTCGCATTCCCTCCCTCGTAAAGCATACCGGAAGTAGGAATAGTGGTCGGCATACGGTGAACTCCGATCTGGGGAATTTCTCCCTAGAGAATCTATAATTCTAGGGGTATAGTGACTTGGAAATGGGTAAACATAGTCGATAAGAAAGTGAACTCCGACGGAAGAATTATTTAGTAGTGACGATCATTACCTGAACTACATGTACCCGCATGCCGGAAGTGCGGACTTTGACGGCCGTGTAGTGGAATTGGATAAACTTGAGTGTATGTGCCCTGTGTGAACAAGTATAACAAGGTGTGGCACTGCCGATTAGGGCCCTCGAGGGTCGTTTTTGCTGACGGGCGCGCAGTGGACTCGTGCGGCGTTGAGGGGCGCACAGGAAGCGGGGACCCTGTATTGCGGATGGCTGGGACGTCGCTCCTGTGGTCGACACCGTTGAAATTCTGATTGGACTGAAGTGAATGGAGACCCGATGGTGGCGCGGTAAGTGTTCTGAGCTATTTGAACACCTTCTATAGACACGGGAGCGACGTCCAAGTTTCCTAACTAAGGGTATAGGGTTTTCTGGAGAAACTAACTAGGCCCTAGGAATTTTTCCGATACCTGAAGTATCTAGCTTTATGTACTGGACTGATATAACTATTTCTTATTTTTGCTACATACTTGGACTTAGTAGAGGTGAGCGGGCTCTTAGGGGGGGCTCGACGATCTGGTAATACCTCCAGATTGACCTGAGGCCTTACCCCACCGGGAGCCCGCAAAGATCTTATTTAGTAGGGAAATATACAGCGCGGGATGCGGTAATGGTGGCCCCCGTATGATTCAGGTATATGGTAGGCCAACCGTCTAGATAGATTAAATTGTATCCCGTTTTTTCGCTGTTATCTAAACCTAGAGATAGTCTCATCGAGTGAGTCTACAGGAAGAAATGGTTAGAATTTTGGATATACAAAAATATATGCATACAATGGCCAGCAATCAAAATACACCAGAAGAAATTTTTGGCCATGCGATACATAATCTTTATAAAATCGAAAATGACTTTCTGAAAAGAGGGAAACATGAGCTGAGAAATAGAACACGTGCTACGATCGCTCAATTAAAATCACTATATGATTATGGACAACAAATGTGTGTGGCTAGACTGTATGTAATCCATCGACTTAGGGTGTTTGAAGCACGGGAACACGAATGCAGAGCTCAGTATATTAAGAGGGATTACACCAATTTATGAAGACGAGACAAATAGTGACAAAAAGGAAAAAGATCACTTACAGAAAGATCCCCAACCTTGTGAGGATGACACAGAACTAGATATCATTATGGATACTAGAATGATTAAGGAGATCGACCTTTCGGAAGCTGCTCTACGAGATATTAGCAGAAGAATCGAGGAAAAAAAGAACACCTTGTCTGACATTGAACAACAAATGAATGACGTGTTCACTCTATTAACATCATCTGGAGAATATGGTGCACTGTCTCAGCAAGGAAAAGAACCAATTGGAATTCTTGGTTCTATTGGGTCTGAGTGGACCCAGGGTCTTGTATCACCCAACCACCCTAGAGATGGGGACACTCGAATTTTGTCTCCAAACAAAGATAATATGGACATGGACAACGAATTAGAAATAAACTTACAGCCGCAGAGGTCTCGGAGCCTCAGTGGCGTACCAGCCCTACGGTCCCTGGGGCGGGTATGTCTTCATCATACGTAGGGCTTGCTCTCTCCCTGGCGACGGGGGAGGAGCGTAAATTGGCTACCGTCGATGCTATGACAGGATGAAGTCGCTAACTTATTATCCATGGATTCCCTCAGTACAATGCAGGGGGAATCCGAAGCAAGGAGGAAATCCCTCCGGGAGGAAGAATTAAAAACTCCCAGTACTAAGAGAAAGGCCCGAAGCTCTCCTGGTGCACCTTCGCCCAGCGACAAAGAGACGGGACAGGTTTCACCAGCAATGGGGGTAACTAGGAAAACTACAATTAGGAAACGGAAGATAAGGACAAAAAAGATTTGTCGAAATACAGAGCAAGCTACGAATCCGTTACTGGACTCATCTTTCACTGAGTCATTGGACGAATTTGAAGAAAGTGGGGGTAAAAATGAAGAAACACCCGAAGAGAAAGATGACAATATGGAAAGTACAACGAAGCCGAGAAGAATAACCAGATTATCTGGGAAAACAGAAGATAGGGAAAGAATACAGGTCATCTCTAGTGACGAAGAAGACAGCATGGCAGTTATATCATCCGCTAGCTCAATTAAAGAGACTCGAGGCAGGAAAAATAAGGAATATAATAAAAATAAAAATAAAACTAGAAATATAACCACAAGAAAGGATAGTCTAGGGGAAGAGGGTTCCCTAGATTTAACTAATGAAGATAGGATTAATGAAACAGGAAATATAGATAAACCACACGAAAGGGGGAAAGGATTAACATATAAATTGCCTAACAAAATCTCTCAAAACAACAGGCAAAATAAGGTAGACTATGGACTCTGGACAACACACGAAGTAAAAGCTTTCGCATTAAAACTAATAGAAGATATTGACACAGCTAGGATGAAATGCAGTAAACTCTAAGGTGTAATAGATGAAGTCTTAAAGGACAGAATAACGGGCCTAAAGGATGTCGTAGAATGTCTGGTCGATAAAATCGAAGCACAAGGGGATATTAAACAACTACAGAAAGAAAGATTAGAAGCTGGCACAGAAAATAAACGATTAAAAAAGGATATCAATAAACTCGAACAGATTATCAACCAGAAGGATAAGGAGACGGAAGGAATAAAATTAATGTATGAAGAAATAGAAGAGAAATACATCCAGATGGAAGGTAATAGGAAGAAGGAAATGAAATTACTAGATGGGAACCCCGTAGCTAGTAAAGAAGATATGAAGGTCAGGAATTTACTACAAGATACCTATGCGCTAGTAAAAGAAGATGAACCAGTCTTCAGATCTCCAATAAAAGGCGTCAGAAAACAACTCCCGATAACCGGTAAAAAATTTAAACATCCAGAAACATTCTCGTTAACCCCTCATGGGGGAATTGGAGTAATAAGAGACATCTCTGAGACTGATTACACAGCCTTCCTGGCAGCTGGGGATATGGATACAATAACCCCAACCAGAGAATATGCAAACGAGCAGAGAAGTGAACTAGGAATTACAAATTCTGACAAGGAAAAAGTTAATGAAATCAGTAGGCAAATTAGAATGCTGAATGAAGAACGAAAATTCTTGACCAGAAAAAGGAAGGATAGAATTGAAGAAAATAAGGAGAAACCTAGAATCACAGGAAATGTGCAACTCATCCCGCCTAGGCACACCTACAAACAAGGAACTACTAGAGACAATCCAAATAACCAGGAATTATCGGAGGACCACGACCCTTACGTCGAGGAACAGACTAGGGAATATCTAAACACTCGGGAAACAGTTAGGAATAGACGACCGAGTGATAAATCAACTAGAAGGAACTCCAATAGAGGGGCTGACCCTAGGACTGGCATAAGGATAAGGAAACCACCTAAAAATGCGGTAGTTGCTATTCGAACACGCGACGAGACAACTAGTTACGCAGCCATACTTAAAAAAGCTAGACAGGAGGTATCGTTAGGGGAACTCGGAATCGAGACAACCAGGATTAAGAAGGGAATCAATGGCAATCTACTAATTGAAATCCCTGGTACCGAGGGAAAGAAAAAGGCCAAAATTCTCGCGGAAAAACTTCAGGAAAAACTAGGCGATGAGGAAGTTGCTATTACCAGACCCACAGCTATGGGGGAAATTAGGATTACTGGATTAGACGAGTCAGTCACAGTCGAGGAAGTGAAGCATTTAATTACCGAAACAGGAGGTTGTAATAATGATGAAGTAAGGATTAGTCCAATCAGACGAATGTACAACGGTATGGGCTCTGTCTGGATTCGATGTCCGCTGGTCTCTGCTAACGCATTGGCCCAAACAGGGAAAATTAAGATTGGACAGTAGCAAGAATTGAGCTCCTCGCCAAAAGACCTTTACAATGCTTCAAATGCTGGGAATTTGGACATGCTAGATTCTCGTGTCGATCTCCGATTGACCGAAGCGGACATTGCTATAACTGTGGAATACCCGGACACACGGCTAAAATGTGTGAGAAAGAGGAACCAAGGTGTGTGATCTGTGCGCGGAAAAATTACCAGGCAAATCATAGGATCGGATCTCGCTTTTGTAAAATGATAACCCATACAGGACCAAGAAAATCGTCATGGAAAACAGGAATATACGTAAGAAGAGAGGAAAAACCCCGAACCATAGGAAATTTTGTGACTCAAGAGGAAACAATGGAATATGATGAAGGGAATTATCATCGTTCAGATAAATCTGAATCATTGCTGGGGTGCACACAATATCCTCCAGCAATTTATGAAGGAAAGGGAGATTGAAATTGCATTCATCTCGGAACCAATATATATACCAGCGAAAAACTGGGTCAGCAGTATGAATAAGAATGCCGCTATATGTTGGTCACCAAACTCAAATACCCGGATTATCGAATCTATAAAGGAAGAAGAATTCGTGGCACTAGAAATAGAAGACATAATAATGATATCATGCTATATCTCGCCTAAATACAGCCTGAAGGAATTCTCCGCGGTTCTAAATCGAATAGAGAATAGAATTAAAAATTTAGACAAAGGAAGACAGATAATTTTAGGAGGAGACTTTAATGCGCACTCACTGGCATGGGGCTCCCGATATACATCTAGTAAAGGGAAAAAGTTACTAAACCTTATGGAAGAACTAAACTTGTTACTAGTTAATAGTGGAAATAGCCCAACTTGTACTAGACAACAGGGGAATTCAATAATAGACCTGACCTGGGCGACGCCCAAAACCTTAGGTAGAATCGGAAAATGGACAGTCGAAGACACGGTGCTGTCCCTCTCAGATCACAATTACATTACCTATAGTATAAATATGAAGAAACTCGCACACATCCCAGTTGCTCCTACTAGTACACCTCGACGATGGAGAACCGACAATATAGACGAAGAACTATTTGAGGAAGCAATAGAATGGAGTTGTCACTCCTGTAGTTTTCAAGGTACTCCAATAGCAAGGGATGTGGAATGGATCGATAAAACTATATCTCAGGCCGCTGACTTATCCATGAAAAGAGCTAAAAAACCAGGAAAGAGAAAACAAGCGTACTGGTGGAACAATAATATAGCGGAACTAAGACTGAAGTGTAACTATCATAGAAGAAAGTGGACTAGAGCAAAATCCAGCTGCAAGAAAGATAAAACTAAGGCTCATACAAATAAATATAACCAGGAGGAACTTTCTGAATTAGCAAACCTGTATAAAGTAGCGAAAAAAGATCTTAGTCAGGCAGTATATCAGGCAAAAGAAAATTCTTGGAAGGAACTAATTCGAGAGATTGATAAGGATCCCTGGGGAATTCCCTACAAGCTAGTTATGAATAAACTAAAACTTAGTGGTCTCAGTATAAGAGAAATACTTGATGAACATACTCTCAAAGAGGTAATTCACAAGCTATTCCCCAGAGATAAAAATAGGAACTACAACTTGAAGTGTAGGCGTAACGAATGGAAGGAGGAATGGGACTTGTGAGACTGTGAGTTTTGCGGAAACTAATAGAGTGCTACGCAGAAAAAACGCTAGGAATACGGCACCTGGAATAGACGATATTTCGAACAAAATGTGGAAAAAGACCCCAAACAATATGATCAATAAGGTTGCGGAAATATTCACCAAATGCATGCGGGATGGGGAATTTCCTGCCCAATGGAAAAGAGCAAGACTGGTATTAATCCCCAAAGGTAAAATTGAGGAACAAAGGGTTCCCAAGGCTTGCCCCATATGCCTGATAGATGACGTTGGCAAAGCCTTGGAACGAATCATAGTGGAGCGTATTGAAAATTGGACGCAAGAAATGGCAGAGAAAGGATATCATAACCCCACAATTTGTAAAGATCAATACGGCTTCAGGAAAAATAAGTCAACAATCGACGCCCTATCTAGAGTGACAGAACAAGCTATGGAAACAAGAAATGCAGGAAGAGTAACAATGCTGTTAAGTCTCGACATCGAAAACGCATTTAACAGCATCCCATGGAAAGAAATCGGTGATACATTAAAAAAGAAGAGATTCCCTAAATATCTAAGGAAAATACTGTATAGTTACTTTCACGACAGATATGTCGAATACACAAATAAATCTGGTGCTATAGTCCAAACTAGCGTAGAAAGAGGTGTCCCACAAGGATCAGTACTGGGACCATTAATTTGGAACTTGGTTTACGACCAAGTACTTAGAATTAAAAAAGAGGAAGACTGTGAAGTAATTGGATACGCAGATGACACCCTGATCATGGCTACGGCAGACACATATAAAGAAGCGAAATTCATGGCACACATTCAGGCCGAAAGAATTATACGTACCATCCGGAAAATAGGACTCAAAGTTGCGGTGGAAAAAACGGAAGCTATGATCTTCTTCGGCAAAAAGGGTAAAAGACCGCCCAAAGAGGACTTCCTGAAACTAGATGAGGTAAAAATCCCGATAAAAAGACAGCTGAAATACCTAGGAATGATCCTGGATAGCAAACTGAGTTTCGCGGAGCATTTTCGATATGTTGGTGAGAAAGTTGAGAAAATTAAAAGAGCCCTATGTAGGTTCATGCCGAATCTTCGAGGGCCTCATGAAGATAAAAGAAGGCTATATGGTCATATCATGCAGTCTATAGTCATGTATGGTGCACCGGTATGGTATGACCAATTCATTAAGAATTCCACTATACAAAGGCCGTTGCAAAAAATACATAGATACATAGCCACTAGAATAATTTCAGGTTATAGGACTATTGCATAAGAAGTTGCAATCCTGCTAGCCAGAACTCCTCCCTGGACCCTAGTGGCTCGTAAATATAAAAATACATATCACAGAACCAAGGAGCTAAAGAACAGAAACGAATGGGACAAACGTGCGGAGAAAGCATTGAAAAAGGAGGAAGAAGACAAAATGTACACAGGATGGAGGCAACGGCTTGGGAACAAGGAGTTACCTGGACGTAAATTAATAGAGGCCATTCTCTCTAGCTTTAGGGACTGGATTGTTAGGGAATCTGGGGGAATGAATTTCTCACTAACCCAGATCCTGACAGGCCACGGCTGTTTCAACGATTACTTATAGCGAATTAAAAAAGTTGAGTCAGCAATGTGCTCCTATTGTGAAAGATACATTGACGACGCAGAACATACACTGTGCCAATGTGTAGAATGGATTAGAGAAAGAGAAGAAATGAAGGTAGTAATTAACCAAAACATCAGCCTGAGGACGTACATAGAAGCAATATGCATCAACAGAGAAACATATCTAGCGGCTAACACCTTCGCTCATAAAGTCATGAGTAAGAAGGAAGAAGATGAAAGAAAAGCAAGACAGCAAAGAGAACAGGATAGCGCAACAGGAACACTGATCATCCCCTGACGCAACGTGTCTCATTCACTCAGCCACTCTTATCACACACATACTCCTCATAAATCTCACACACATTTCCTTTCATTACTTTGTGACACGGGAAGGAACCATGAAAGTCCACATGGTCATCTAGGAAGCCAACAATAACAACAATAAGAATATATCCTCAAACAAGTTGGAAAGCGGGTCATAAGTCGCCTAACTGACATCAGGGAAGAATGCAAAGCTGTCCCCTTGATGCCGGCAGTCAGAATGATAGTCACACCGTCAATCCTAGGGAGAGTTTTAGTCGGTAAACGGCGAGTATAATAGCCGGAGCCCGACAGTACCCTGGGAAATCCGCGCCCAGGGTCTGCGTAAGGCATTTCTCTTCCTTCCGAGCCGCACGGTAAAAAAAAAAGGTTAGGTTAGGTTAGGTTAGGTTAGGTTGGGGTGCGCGCCCTTCAGGATTGTCCTGCTTGGGATGTGCAGCGCCGTGTCCTCCGCGCCGCGGTCGGAGACGACCTCTCGCTTCCGGCCATCGTCGAAAAGATGGTCGGGAGCGAGGACGCCTGGGACGCCATGGTCTCCTTCTGCGAGGAAGTTATATCGCAGAAGGAGGCCGCGGAGAGGGTGAGGGAAAATGATCCGGATGCTCACCCTATCCGCAGGAGGAAGGGGGGTGCACGGAGGAGGGCCTATGCCCTCCAGAATCCGTAGCGCTCCCAGCGGGGATTTATTGCCCCGCACTTCCTCCAGTGGCGGGCCGAGGGAGATTAATATTCTCTCCCTCGGCTAGGGGCTGGGGGGTTCCTCTGTGCGCTGGATGAGCGCAGAGGTTTCTTCCCCCCGCATTATAGCCCCATCCCAGAAGGGTGGCGAGGCAGGGCGACCTGGCCTCGCCGCCATTCCTGTAGTGGGGTGGGGTGATTATCACCCTAGCCCCGCCTCCTACCGAGAGACCTCTCTTCAACCGAAGAGGGGTCGTAGCACGAGTATGGAGGGTCGCGGTTGATTGCGCAAGCGTTCCCGCGGCCCTCCCGGTAGCGTGCGAAGAGGTCGCCTTGGAGTTTTAGCGGGTAGTCGGGGCATTAGCCCCGGAGTCCCGCATAACTCCCCCCCTTATCATCCTTGGGGGGAGTATGCGTCAATGCATTTCTCCAAGTAAAAAAAAAAAAAAAAAAAAAAAAAAGGTTGGGGTGCGCGGATACGCGTGAGGAAAGACGTGTGTGCGTTCGGGAAGTTTTTAAACGGAATTTTTTCGATTATACGCGACACAGGGAGCTTTTTTGAGGCTATGCCCTAAAAGAGTGAAGTTTTGTGACGTGCATATTATGTGGGCTGTGCCGGGAATCGCCTTTAATGTGAATAATCGATGGTTATTGTAGCCCGGCCTCATCGTCCCACGGTGATGACGTGGCATTTCATACTTTCGAATATTTGTGATGAGGGAGATCCAAGTGGTTAATCTGCTCTTACTGAGTAGTCGGTGATGGATTTTTTGATAATAAAGATATATGATTAATGTTTATTAGTTATATTTTATCAAATACTTGTAAAGAAGTGTCTAGTGACATTGGCTGTGACTCTGCCACGTGGCACTTGATGTATGACTCATCGAGGTATCGATACATCGTTCGAGAAAAGTTGCCAAACCATAGTAACTTTGCATATTACTTGTTTTTAAAATAATTAGGAGCTTTGGGAGTGTAAATTGAGAGGACAAAATTACTTTGTGGATTATTTTTAGATTTTCTAGTGGTGGTGAAACTCTAGAAAACAATAAATCTATAGTTAGTTCTCTGCCTGAATGAGGGTGTACATAACCTCATTTTAGACAGAAAGTGATAGTGCTTGGAAAATCCCTTGGTGGATCTATAGTTTGTGCCTTGTAACATTGCTTATGACTCTGCCACGTGGCACCTGATGTATGACTTGCTTTTTCGAGATTTGCTAGTGGTGGCGAAATTCTGAAAAACAGTAAAATCTTTAGTTAGTTTCTTGCCTGAATAAGGGCTCACATAACCTCAATTTAGGCCAAAAGCGACAGTGCTTGGAAAAGCCTTCTGTGAAACTATAGTTTGTGCCTAGTGACATTCGCTTGTGACTCTGCCACGTGGCACTTGATGAAGGATTTGACTCAGCGAGGTATCGATATATCGCTCCTGTAAAGTTACTAAACGGTAGAAACTTTGCATACTACTGGTAATTAAAGTAATTAGGAGCCATGGGAGTGTGATCCGAGTGGACAAGATTATTTTTGTGGATTATTTTTAACTTCCAGTGGTGGCGAAACTATGGAAAATAAAAATCCATAGTTAGTTCCCTGTCTGAATGAGGGCTTACATAACCTCACTTTGGACAGAAAGTGACAGTGTTTTGAAAATCCCCTTTGGGATCTATAGTTTGTGTAGATTAAGTTGATGCCTAGTGATATTTGCTAGTGACTTTGCAACGTGGCACTTGATGTATGACTTGCCTCATCGAGGTATCGATATATCGCTCCTGTACAGTTACTAAACGGTAGAAACTTTGTATACTACTTGTAATTAAAGTAATTAGGAGCCTTGAGAATGATTCGAGTGGACAAGCCTTTTCTATGGATCATTTTCAGATTTCCAGTGGTGGCGACACTCTGGAAAACAACAAAACATACAGGGTGGGACAAAAGTCTGGAAACACCCTTGTAACTTTTGAACAGATCAAGGTAGAGAGTTGCAATTAGGAGGGATTTTGATAGGATCATAAAAGCTATTTTTTTATCAGGATGGCACCCCCCACCCCTTTGGGACAAAGGGGCGGGGGTGAGTTAAAAATCTTAAATAGAATGAGGGGTCGAGTGAGGGCTCGTTTGAAAGGTCTTTCCAAGACGAGAACAACGCGGGGTCACTGAGGTCTTTACGATTTTTTTTCACAGAGTTATGATTATTTAAATATTTCTACTCAAATTTTGCGATAACGCGAGGGTCCACAGTAAGGACGTGATGGCTATTAGACTTCGCGTGTTTAATGTTTGCGGACGCGCGTAACGGAGATCAAGACCCTGAGATTCGTCACTTTCCCAGTATTTTGTGACTCCAAACTTTCTCCGTTTTACGCGTGCGCGCGCGCGAGCGTGTGTGTGTAGGTCAGTGGGTCGATAAACGAGATCTCTTGCCGACCTTGCCAGCAATTATTTATTGATAATCATCACCGGCGTTTTGATACCGAGCGTCGATTGGCTTTCGCAACTTTTCAGCGGGTGTTTGTATGAGAATCCAGTCTTATTAATAAATAATTGTACGCGGTCGTTAATAAACAGTAATCAAATGAGCGTCGGGTAGCCTACCGGATTGCATTGAAATGGCGCTTACAGAAAGAGAACGTATTACTCTTTTCATGTTGCGAGGATACGGTGACCGCGAACGGTCATTTCGAGTAGTCCGAGATTTATTTAATGCAGAGTTTCGGCAAGGTCGGCAAGGGATCTCTGTAGCCACTGTACTGAAAACATGTAATCGTTTTCAAGATACAGGATGCGTTAGGGATCGACAAAGATCGGGTAGACCGAAGATCGCTACAAATGAAGATAACTCGATAGAGATATTACAATCATTCGTAGAAGATCCCAACACTTCTACTCGAAAAGCTGCCCAAGCTCATGACTGTAGCTATAAGTCCGTTCAACGTGTTCTCAAAAATTCCAAATTTCATCCATACAAAATAAATCTTGTCCAGGAATTAGTCGCACATGATTTTGATTGCCGACTCGAATTCTGTGACATAATGATGCAGAAAATTGATGATCAACCGGAATTTCATAACAAGATTGTTTTTTCAGACGAGGCTACGTTTATGTTAGACGGTTCAGTGAATAGACACAACAGTCGATATTGAAGTGATTCTAATCCGCATTGGATGAGAGAATCCAAAAGCCAATATCCACAAAAACTAAATGTTTGGGCTGGAATAGTTGGACAGCACATAATAGGGCCCTTCTTTATTGATGGAAATCTAACAGCACAAAAGTATGAGGCAATGCTCCGTGACGATATTGTACCAACTCTTCGCAACATTTTTGATCTAGATTTTGATTCCGTTTGGTTTCAGCAGGACGGTGCCCCTCCACACTTTGCATTACAAGTGCGGAATTTTTTAAACAACACTTTTCCTGAAAGATGGATAGGAAGGAGAGACGCAATCGAATGGCCACCCAGGTCACCTGATCTGTCTCCCCTAGATTTTTTCTTTTGGGGTTATCTAAAAGATCGAGTGTATAAAATTAAATCTCAAAATCTTAATGACTTACAAGTACGGATTATCGACGAAGTGGCATTAATTACTCCCGAAATATTACAAAATGTTCAAACCAATTTTTATGATCGTTTGGCCCATTGCTAAACTGTAGAAGGTCGACAGTTTGAACACTTATTGTAAACAGACCCACTGACCTACACACACACGCTCGCGCGCGCGCACGCGTAAAACGGAGAAAGTTTGGAGTCACAAAATACTGGGAAAGTGACGAATCTCAGGGTCTTGATCTCCGTTACGCGCGTCCGCGAACATTAAACACGCGAAGTCTAATAGCCATCACGTCCTTACTGTGGACCCTCGCGTTATCGCAAAATTTGAGTAGAAATATTTAAATAATCATAACTTTGTGAAAAAAAATCGTAAAGACCTCAGTGACCTCGCGTTGTTCTCGTCTTGGAAAGACCTTTCAAACGAGCCCTCACTCGACCCCTCATTCTATTTAAGATTTTTAACTCACCCCCGCCCCTTTGTCCCAAAGGGGTGGGGGGTGGGTGCCATCCTGATAAAAAAATAGTTTTCATGATCCTATCAAAATCCCTCCTAATTGCAACTCTCTACCTTGATCCGTTCAAAAGTTACAAGGGTGTTTCCAGACTTTTGTCCCACCCTGTATACAGTGATATTCCATCTCATTATGTATTTAAAAAAATTAAAATTAATGGCAGAATTATTAATTATCGCTGGGAGAGACGTCAAAGATACTTTAATTGTATTGGTCGTATGTATACCATCAGCCCGTCTCAGATAGAATTGTTTCATTTACGTATACTTTCACTACATGTTAAAGGAACTACAAGTTTTCAAGAATTAAAAACAGTTAATAATGAAATACATCAAACTTTCACTGCCGCATGTTTAGCATTAGGACTTATAGAAGATGATGATGAATGGTATCGTGTAATGAATGAAGCAAAAGTTTGGATGATGCCAAGACGACTTCGAAATTTATTCGTACGAATTTTAATTCATTGTCAATCAGTTCATCCGAAAAAGTTATGGGATGAGTTTAGAAAAGATATGTCAGAAGATTATATAAGACGATTTGGATCTGTAATAGGAATGAAAAAAGTTTATAATCATATTATTAATTTACTTCAAAAAGAAGGATCAAATATTGCTAATTTTCCTGAAATGGAACAAGAAATAGAGGAACAAGAAATAAATAATGAGGAACAGATTGAAGAAGATACATCAATAGGTATGCGACGATATGAACAATTACATACAGAACAAAAAGAAATTGTTGATACTATTTTAATAACAACAACAAATACAACAATAATAGTGAGAATGTTTTTATATTGATGGTCCAGGTGGGTCTGGTAAAACGTTCATTTATACAACCTTGTATTATCTACTTAAAAGTAGAGGCAAAATAGTTACTACGATGGCATTTACCGCTATTCAACATTACTTTCAAATGGAAAAACAATACACAAAATTTTTGGGTTATCTGTACCTCTTTTCAGCGATTCTACATCGAACATTAAAGTTCAATCTAGGAGCTAAAAATTTAAAACTTGTAGATGTTTTCATTATAGAAGCCCCTATGGCACCACGCTATGTATTAGAAATAATGGATCGAACATTACGTGATATAATGCAAAATGATTTATATTTTGGTGGTAAAATTGTTCTTCTTGGTGGGGATTTCAGACAATTATTATCCGTTAAAGAAAAAGCAACGCGTTATGAAATTATAAATTTATCGATAAAATTTAGTATTCTTTGGAAGTAATTTAAGATATTTTCATTAACACAAAATATGAGAACTTTATCACAGGAAAAAGAATTTGCACAATTTTTACTAAATTTAGGTAATGGTTCTTTAAATGATCATTCAGAAAATATTTGTATTCCAGAAAAATGTATAGCAAATGCAAATTCGAACATAGTTAAAGACATGTATGAAGATATTATAAAACGTAAACAATATCAAATTATGACTAATTACGTTATATTATCTGCAAGAAATGTCGATGTTGAAGAAATAAACGAAAAAGTAGTAAATTTATTGGATGAAACGACAGAAAGAGTTTATACAAGTATAGATACTCTTGAAACAACTGGAGATAATCAAGACATATATGAAGCAATTCCGATAGAATATCTCAACTCTTTAAATCCAACATGTCTTCCACCATATAAATTACATTCAAGAAAATACACTATTGTCATGCTTATTAGATAGATATCTTAGTATCAATGAAGGTTTATGTTATGGGTAATGGTACAAGATTATTAATTTTATATTTAGATAATAATTTACTGCGTTGTGAAATTTTAACAGGTAATAAACTTGGAGAAATTGTTTTTCTTAATCGTATCACTTTGTATTGCGAAAATATATCCATTTATATTCAGAAGAAAACAATTTCCAGTAAAATTGGCATTTGCTATGACCATAAATAAATCACAAGGACAGACTTTCGATAAAATTGCAATTGATCTTCGAAAATATATTTTCAGTCATGGACAACTGTATATCGCATTTTCACGAGTTCGTTCTTGTGATTCGTTGAAAGTTTATTTAAAAGATAATAATGCGAACAAAAAAATAAAAAATTATGTTTATATAGAAATACTTGATTAATGAAACAAAATAAATTAATATATGACATATGATTATGTTATAATAATAATAAAAAATGATAAAATTAATTAATTAATTAAAATTAAATAAATAATTTCAATTTTAATTTTTTAAATTAAAGAATAACATTTATGTAATCATCCTAATAACATTTATGTATCATTCTATTAAATTTTCAAATTATTATAAAAAGTACATATAATATATATTAAAGAATTTTAATTATAAATAAAGAACTTTATTTTAATTATTAACATACATTAGAAAAACATTAATTGTACTAAACTAAGTTACATATATCATCGATTTTTTTCAGTAAAAATTTCAAGATACCAATAATTTTCGAGTTATAATTGAGTAAAAATAAAGGTTTTTTCAAAATCTAAATCTTATGGAAATAAATTATTAACAAAATCACATTCTTTTATTAATTTCAAGTAGAGTTTACTTTAATAAAATTTTAATTTAAAGCTTATTGTTAATTGCAAAGATACATGGTAGCAAAAACTAGAAACATACAAAAAATCATAACTTTTCTCGATATTTTTGAAGAAAAAATTGTCTCCAAATGATCCCACGCACTTGCCATTAACAAATAATATTAATATTTCTATATTTTTGCTTTAAATTTTTATTTTAAAAGAATTTTAACAGAAATTAAAATTATTTTTTTAAATAAATAATAAAGTTAATTAATATTAACTATTAAATTTTAAGTTAAAAATTAAACAAATTTATTTTGACATAAGTAATTGTTTAATAATTAAATTTGAGTCGAAATATATCGCACGTATTGTTGTCTCTTTTCCATGTACATGATTAGTGGTCAAATTGAATAAAAATGAACATTGACCAATTTGATGACAGATTTTGGGTATGGTAAGTTATAAAAGTTTAGTTCGATATTTGACAGTGATACTTCGAGCGGGGTTAAATATGAAAATGATGAATAATGAGAAGAGGAAAAGGAATTAGTTAAGGGAGAAATATGGAAATGAGAGAATGGGATGAATATTTTAAAATAAAAACAATTAAAATTGAATGCGCAGAAAAAAAGGCGCGCGCATTAGCGCGCGCTGCGTGCTAGTCCACTATTAAAAAAGGCATGTTAAATTGATTCTCGCATGTATTGTTGCCGCTTTTCCGCGATGCTGATTGGTTGTCTCGCGATTCTCTCTCATTATGAATATATATTCAGAATATAAATTTGTTATCATCGCGGGTAATCGTTTATATTAATAGGTTAATAGTGTGTTAGAAAAATATTTTCATTATTGTATAATTATGCTATACTATTGTTGTGCAATTAATAAGTTGCTATGTGAAAAAACAGAAAAAGTAGATTTTATAAGAAATACACTTTAGAAGAAGAAATTATCTTAGTAGAAGCGATATGTCGGATCAAAAGGAATTTAAAAGAATGTATAAAGAAGTGGATAAATTATCTGAATTTGAATAATTATTAGATGGAAATGGAAGTTGTATTTTCTAATGAAACGTTAGATAATATTCGAATTAATGATTCGACCGTGTAAGTACTTAAATTATAATATATATCATTTTTTAAAATTAAAATTTAAAATATAAATTCTTATAACTTTTACATTATCAAATTGTTAATGATTCTTGTTAGAAGTTCGTAAGAGACGCGCAAGAGAAAAGTTGGGAAAGTTTTCAAGCTAAAAAAACTTTACATAAAAAATAAAATTTTCTTTTTTGACAGTTGGTACACAAGAATTGTTTACGTTTTATTTACTGTGTTTCTCTCACATATATTTATATTCTTTTAACATATTATATCATTTTATTATATTATTTGCATTGTCACACGAACAATATTTTATGAAAAACCTATTTATTGAAAAATTATATAATTAACGAAAAATTATATGTAGTATCTGTGAATATAACAAATAATTACATTTGTTGTGTGTGAATTTTTATGATATTGTAAATTTCTTCATTAGAATTTTTATTTAAATCATGTATGATTTATTTTTCATCAAATTATATTAATTTTTTTCGTAATTATTATTCGTAATTTTTTCTTCTTTTCATTAATTTAAGGTATAATTTTTTTAAATGTTAATGTTTTTGAAATTTTATAAGAAGTACACATTAGAAGAAGAAATTATCTTAGTAGAAACGATATGTCGGATCAAAAGGAATTTAAAAGAATGTATGAAGAAGTAGATAAATTATCTGAATTTGAACAATTAGATGGAATGGAAATTCTGTTTTCTAATGAAAAGTTAGATAATATTCGAATTAATGATTCGACCGTGTAAGTACTTGAATTTTATCATTTTTTAAAATAAAATTTAAAATATAAATTCTTATATCATTTACATTATCGAATTGTTAACGATTCTTGTTTGAAGTTCGCGAGAGATGCGCAAGAGAAAAGTTGAGAAAGTTTTCAAGCTAAAAAAACTTTACATAAAAAATAAAATTTTCTTTTTTGACAGTTGGTACACGAGAATTGTTTACGTTTTAATTACTGTGTTTCTCTCACATATATTTATATTCTTTTAACATATTATATCATTTTATTATATTATTTGCATTGTCACACGAACAATATTTTATGAAAAAACTTTATTTATTGAAGAATTATATAATTAACATAAAATTATATGTAGTATCTGTGAATATAACAAATAATTACATTTGTTGTGTGTGAATTTTTATGATATTGTAAATTTCTTTATTATAATTTTTATTTAAATCACGTATTATTTATTTTTCATCAAATTATATTAATTTTTTTCGTAATTATTTTTCGTAACTTTTTTCTTTTTTTGTTTTTTTTCGTTAATTTAAGGAATAATTTTTTAAAATTAATAAATTGATAAAGAATTAGGCTCTTTATGTATTTAACAATACGATACACTAAAAAAGAACGATTAAGAGTCACCGCGGTTGGTAGTGCGTAATTTTTTTTTCTTTTACAATTTCTCGTAAAAATTAAAACGTGACAATATCCATATATTTTACTTGGTGCATTTACCAAGATTTTCATTTTCAAGAATACTATAAAATCCTTCTTTACCCTCCTGAAGAGATGTAGGCGAGAAAAATTTTTTTAAATGTTTATGTTTTTGAAATTTTATAAGAAGTACACTTTAGAAGAAGAAAATGATCTTAATAGAAGCGATATGTCGGATCAAAAGGAATTTGAAAGAATGTATGAAGAAGTAGATAAATTATCTGAATTTGAACAATTAATAGATGGAATGGAAGTTCTGTTTTCTAATGAAACGTTAGATAATATTCGAATTAATGATTCAACCATGTAAGTACTTGAATTTTATATCATTTTTTTCAATTAAAATTTAAAATATAAATTCTTATATCTTTTACATTATTTGTTTATCATATATTTCGTTTTTATTAATAATTCTACATATTTTATACTGTAAATATTGTATTTTATAATTTTGTGTGAAAGAAATTAACTTTTCCATATATATTGTAAATTATTATATTATGTATTTCTGTTTTTTGTTTATTTATTATAAATTTTATAAACGTTTGTAAATTTTTTAAATTATTTCTTTAATAATAATTTGAAAGAAAATTTAATGACACAGTAAAAAATTTTGTGTTAAATTTAACATATTTCTCATGTCCCAATTTATCCACTCTAACTTTAATGTTAATTTAACAGAAGGCAAGTATGTAAATAAATAACACAAGTAATATGTTTAAAAATTTACACAAAAGTGTAACACTTAAATTTGATCTGGAAATAAAGTTTATGTTAAATTAACATATTTATAATGTTAAATTTAATTAAAAGGAAATGTTATTCTTACATTTTTATGATAAATAACAGAAGAGATATGTCGATTTAACATATGGAAACTGTTATAGAGAGAAAAATAACACAACTTATCTGTTCATTTTAACATATAACATATTTCATATTTCTTTATATGTGCATATATATATATATATATATATATATATATATATATACAGGGTGTCAATTAAGTCCCGGGACGGCTGAATATTTTCTCATGTAAGGTATTTTTGAAAAAGGTCAAGGTCATTTCTGAAGTAATTTTCAACGAGGAATTCAACGGTGACCTTCAATTTGACCTTGAGCTTGACCTTCAAGGTTATTTGAAGGTCAAAGTGTTTTTTTTAAATAGGAACCCCTATTTTTGATTGTATATTCTTATAGCTGACCTCGAGAGCTTTCCAAAACACTATAACAAAATATTTTTCCCTCAAGCATTTATCGAGTTATGATGCTTCAAATCATTTCTTAATTTTACATAAACCGTAAAATATCTTGTAAAATATTCACTTTTCGATTATTTTACCTTAATACTTTTATGTACAAAATAATGAGAGGAATCAATTGGCGTAAAGAAAACATATAGTTGTTTTTAAGAAAAAATATGGAATTGTTAATTGCAAATTACATATTTTTTCTTAAAAACAACTATGTTTTCTTTACGCCAATTGATTCCTCTCATTATTTTGTACATAAAAGTATTAAGGTAAAATAATCGAAAAGTGAATATTTTACAAGATATTTTACGGTTTATGTAAAATTAAGAAATGATTTGAAGCATCATAACTCGATAAATGCTTGAGGGAAAAATATTTTATTATAGTGTTTTGGAAAGCTCTCGAGGTCAGCTATAAGAATATACAATCAAAAATAGGGGTTCCTATTTAAAAAAAACACTTTGACCTTCAAATAACCTTGAAGGTCAAGCTCAAGGTCAAATTGAAGGTCACCGTTGAATTCCTCGTTGAAAATTACTTCAGAAATGACCTTGACCTTTTTCAAAAATACCTTACATGAGAAAATATTCAGCCGTCCCGGGACTTAATTGACACCCTGTATATATATATATATATATATTGCGACGTCGTTGCCCACCTCGAGAACGCCGATCCCGAGGAGATAGCGTGCAAGCTTTGGCCGATACGGTATTTAACGGTATAAGGTTTTAAGCGGTATCTCCAAATTACGGTAGCGTACGGTATCTGGTAGCTCCCCGGAAAGGAGAGTAAAATTGGGCGCCAGGCACGGTATCTCCGCGCCACGATAACGATACAGTGATATTCGGTAACCCAGGACTCAGTATGTGGCAGAGGAGCAGAGTTCTTTGTGAATTACATATATAGAGAGAGAGAGCGCTAGATAATGTGTGGAAGAGAGAGAAATAATCGACACTGAGTTAATCTTACTTACAATTACTTAAATAAATTACTAAAATAAATTACTAAAATATATTAAACAGTTAAGATACAGTTAAGTAAACGACGTCACAGAGACAAGAATAATATAATATATAAAATTTTGTAGATAAGAAAAAAAATGAAATAAGAAAGAACAGATAAATCTCGGAATATAAACAGCTGATAATACAAATGTGAAAGACAAGCGACTTAAGACTTATAACGGATAACGCGAAGGTCACAAATAATCATAACAGAAATAATCTATTTATAATGCGCGGCTACGGTGAAATGCAACGGTGAAAACGATACGAAAATGGTTATAATACGTATCTCATAAATCGTGATAAGAAAGCTCAGATAATAATTAACAGCGAAGTAATCTTTAATACGCGAGATACAAGAATAAGTCAGATTTCAGAACACGTTCGGAGTCGTGAGACTCGCCACAGGATTTCGATATAAATTGAACTGTGTTTCCTACAATAAACAGCAGTAATTAGCGGTAATCAATTACAAGATAAGACTCGCAATCGAAGTACAGCAGACGCGTACGATTTCGGAACACATTCAGAGGCACGAGCCTCAGGCGAATCTCGATATTAATCGAGCGAAACTTTATATAATATTTGACGGTAATTTATGATACAGATATTCGAAAGTAATGGATAACGAGCAGAAAATAATAACTGAATATACTTTTCGTATAGATTCAACTGCACAAGTCTCTCCAAAAATTTCGATATAAATCGAATTAGATTTTATACAATATTTGACGGTAACTTCTACTGCAAATAATTAATAACGGTCGATGCCGACTGATAGACAACAAATGAATATAATTTTAGTATAGGTTTGACGGCATACGTATTTTGCACCATTTCGGTATAAGTCGAATCGAACCTCCTTTACGATAATCGGTGATGATATTACACAATATATATTTGGCAGAAAACAAAGGCTTCGCTTAACGGTAGCTTCAAGGGTGTTTCTGCGGAAACTGTTTACCCTATTTAACGGTCTTATCGCGACCTTTTATACTCGGCAATAACGACTCGATGTTCAAACAATAGAATCTTCAAAGGAGCGATAACGGTAATATGTTTCGGCGGAGATTTCGCGTTGAATAATATTCTTGCGGAGCTGTTTTTCTCATTTACGGTAACTCGTGCTCGCGAAGAAATTTTCCGCGTAAATCCCGCTTTTTGGTACGCGATACGAAACGGCCAAAATTGCCACGTCACGCTAGGACGTCACTTAAATTTCGGCACGGAACGTAACGGTAACATAAACGATATTAAGGCTCCGGAGTAGTCACCGCGGCCATCTTTAAATCGTGACGTCATAAGCGAGAAAGGACACCCAGATTTATATTGCGACTGACATCTAAATAAAAACATATTTCAATGAAATAAGACTACCAATCTCTTCAGCACACCTGTAAAAATGGACGGATACTAATCCTTTCCTTTCACAATTTATAAATAGCCGTAAATTGAGTCCGAAATGAAGCCTTGAAAATGCGAAAAAACAGGCGATTTGACAGCTGTCGAAAGGAGAGGAAAGTGTTACTTTCTAAAGTTTATTCTTTATACAGCTTAGTATCCGTCCATTTTTACAAGTTTCCTTAATACATTGCAGATCACAACACTAGCACAAAGCAAATAATTATGAAATGGGACGCAACGTAAATTGGGCTGTCATTTCTCGCTTATGAAACCATTTTTCACGCCTTATAGTTCACCGATTTATAGCAGTGAGGCGCTGCATGAGAATTTTGACATGCGGGTAACGTGTGGGTAATATGTCGATATTATGTAAATAACGTAGAAATATTTGAGGTAACGTAGAAACATAATGAGGCCCTTGTACAATGCCAAGCAAGAACAATAAGAATAAGGAAGAATATAGGAAAGAGAGAGAGGAAAGATATTATTTATTATAATAAAAATAATTAATATTAAAATTTACTTTGTGAGATACGATATTAATTTTATTAATATTATTATTTTATATAATATTATAATTTTTTATATTATCATAAATTGTTGTTTATAAATTTTTATATTATTATAAATTGTTGTTTATAAATTATATATATATTTTTTAATATTTTTTAATATTTTAATGGGAATAATTAAAAATAAACACGGGCCCACATCCTTGTCCTCTCCATCCTCCTCTTCCTTCTCTCCATCCTCTTCTTCCTCCTCTCCATCCTCCTCTTCTTCCTCTCCATCCTCCTCTTCCTCCTCTCCAGTCTTCTGTACCGTCTCTTCTCCAGTTTCCTCTCCATCCTCCTCTCTATCCTTCTCTTTTCGCTCTTGTTGAATAATAACTAATGTACACAGAAAATGTTGCAATTAAAAAATTAAATTAAATTTACAAAATAGAAATAATTTTAAAACTTTTTGTATATATTTAAAAATACATACTTTTTATTTCTCTCCTTTAATGTTGTTCCTCCTCTTTTCTTCTTCTTTTCCTTCTCTTTTGTTTCATTTTCTTCATCAGTTGATTCTTCTTCTATACTCATCTCACTTTTTTCCTCATCTTCTCTTCTTTTTTCTTTTCTTAAATCTTTTTCCAATCTGCAAATTCAATCATGTCGTTTATTAAATGTTTTATTTACAGGACTTTAATATAAAGAATACTCTAACAAAAAAAAGAAAATAATCTAAAAAGAAAACAATACATGTTTTATACAGTGACAGGAAAAAGTTCCGGGACGGCTGGATAATTTGAAAAATACGCATCACAGAGGAAAATGACCTAGACAAGGTCAAGACAGTTGTAGGATTTTTCCCGGGCAATCCGACGGTGACCTTAGATTTGACCTTGGATAGTCATTTGAAAGTCACATAAAGATTATCTTCAATTTCTTAAATGGAACCCCCTATTTTTCATTGCATATTCTTGTAGCTTATCTCGAGAGCTTTCCAAAACACTATAATTAAGTACCTTTTCATTAAGTACTTTTTGAGTTATAAGGATTGAAATAATTTCTTAATTTTACATAAACCATAAAATATCTAGTAAACCATTCATTTTTCGATTATCTTAACTTCATACTTTTATATACAAAATAATGAGAGGAATCAATTGGTGTAAAGAAAACATACAGTTGTTTTTAAGAAAAAATATGGAATTGTTAATTGCAAATTACATATTTTTTCTTAGAAACAACTATGTGTTTTCTTTACACCAATTGATTCCTCTCATTATTTTGTACATAAAAGTATGAAGGTAAGATAATCGAAAAATGAATGGTTTACTAGATATTTTATGGTTTATATAAAATTAAGAAATTATTTTAAGCTTTATAACTCAAAAAGTATTTAATAAAAAGGTACTTAATTATAGTGTTTTGGAAAGCTCTCGAGATAAGCTACAAGAATATGCAATGAAAAATAGGGGGTTCCATTTAAGAAATTGAAGGTAATCTTTATATGACCTTCAAATGACTATCCAAGGTCAAATCTAAGGTCACCGTCGGATTGCCCGGGAAAAATCCTACAACTTTTGTCAAGGTCATTTTCCTCTGTGATGCGTATTTTTCAAATTATCCAGCCGTCCCGGAACTTTTTCCCATCACTGTATATATACAGGGTGTTCAAAAAGTCCCGGTACGGGGGAATAACTCGAAAAGTAAGGGTCGGACAAAGAAACTTCGGACAAAAGTTGTAGGGCTTACTCCGAGCTTTTATTTCGTGACCTTGAGTTTAACCTTGAGCTTGACCTTCAAGGTTATTTGAAGGTCAAAGTGTTTTTTTTTTAATGGGAACCCCTATTTTTGATTGTATATTCTTATAGCTGACCTCGAGAGCTTTCTAAAACACTATAATAAAATAATTTTCCCTCAAGCATTTATCGAGTTATGAGGCTTCAAATCATTTCTTAATTTTACATAAACCGTAAAATATCTTGTAAAATATTCACTTTTCGATTATTTTACCTTAATACTTTTATGTACAAAATAATGAGAGGAATCAATTGGTCTAAAAAAAACACATAATTGTTCCGAAGAAAAAATATGTAATTTGCAATTAACAATTACATATTTTTTCTTAAAAACAACTGTATGTTTTCTTTACACCAATTGATTCCTGTCATTATTTTGTACATAAAAGTATTAAGGTAAAATAATCGAAAAGTGAATATTTTACAAGATATTTTACGGTTTATGTAAAATTAAGAAATGATTTGAAGCCTCATAACTCGATAAATGCTTGAGGGAAAAATATTTTATTATAGTGTTTTGGAAAGCTCTCGAGGTCAGCTATAAGAATATACAATCAAAAATAGGGGTTCCCATTAAAAAAAAACACTTTGACCTTCAAATAACCTTGAAGGTCAAGCTCAAGGTCAAACTCAAGGTCACAAGATAAAAGCTCGGAGTAAGCCCTACAACTTTTGTCCGAAAAGTTTCTTTGTCCGACCCTTACTTTTCGAGTTATTCCCACGTACCGGGATTTTTTGAACACCCTGTATATACAGGGTGATTCAAAATAACCCCTGTGTCCGTGAAATGACACATTGTTGAGTCAATTCTAAGACGATTTTTCATTTTGCAAAATTTCGTCCGAAGCTTAGTTTTCGAATTATTAAAGAAAGAAGTTAACGCATGACGGGTCGGATACAAGAGATAGGCAAGGGTGACGCGAGACCCGTCAGACGCGGGCGCTTACGCGGGGCGCCTGCTGCGATCAGCTGGTATACACACAACACACATGCGACACATACATTCTCTCTCTGTCTGCTGTCTGTCTGTCTGTCTGTCTCTCTCTCTTTCTCTTTGATTCGCTCACTCTCTCTCACATTTTTTTTTTTTTTTTTTTTTTTTTTTACGAGAGGGGAAAATGCATTTTATGCATACTCACCGGTCGATCCAGTGAGTTATGTGGGACTCGAGTACCAAGTCGAATTACCAACTCGGTACTCCCTACCCACTAAAAACCCCTCTCTTTTCGCGAATTTTCTTTGACACACTGTCCCTCTGTCCTTCCCGAGATCCGTTTTCACATAACGTTAAAAAATAGTTATTATTACCTTGTTCGATGACTTCTGATGTATTGCTGTAATTGCTTGAAGGAGAAATGAATTTTCCGATAGATCGTACGTTCTCAAATTTAACGTAGATATCACGTTGCACAAGACAGAAATCCACACTAAATTATTAACTGAAAGTTTTTCTTCTTTTATGAACTGCATTCTTTTATAAACTTTAACGTAATCACATTTATTTATTCACTCGATGAGACGAGAAATTTACTGATGACTTTATCACTAATCACTGTCGAATAATAACTGTTGGCGATTAAAAATCACTCGATGAAAGAAACACGCGCGAACACGTTACTACACGATGCGACAATGCGACGATAATTACTCGGTGAGTGCAAGTGCCGCTGCTTCCTTGTCATGGTAGGTTGCGGTAGGTTAAGGTACTACTGGCGCTATCGAACGCGATCATGTGTTCGATTGAAGAATGCGTGGTAGACGTAAAGAATAAACATTTAACATATTAATATTATTATCATGAATATGTGTGATGTCCATACATCGTATGATATCTATTTAAAAATTAATTAGATTAAATAAGTGTTTTTAAAATATTTATTACTTTTATACACCCATATTAAATATTAATATTAAATATTTATTTAATTATTTTATCTATATTATTTACTATTTTATTTAACTATTTTATTTAACTATTTTATCTTTAAATATTCTATTTATTTATTTATCTATTTCATCTATTTATTTTTAACTATTTATTATCAATGATCGAAAATCGGTCATTGATAATAAATAGTTAAAAATAAATAGATGAAATAGATAAATGAAAAAATATTAATTAATCGCGTTTTATTCTCTCTCCTCTCTTTTTCTTGTGTTTTTAATTGCAAAATAAGATACTCCATACGTTAAAAAATTGGTCGCTCTGAAAAGAGCGGATTGTTCTTGATCGCCTTAAAAAGGGCGGATTAATTTTAAACATTTATAATAAATGTTCGAAGTGGCCCCCATCCATTCTAACGCATGCTCTCATCTGTTTCAATAAATTTTGTTGAACATTTTCCATTACGTCTTCTTCTATGGACCATACGGAATATCGCAATTTTGTTTCCAAATCTTCTACATTTTCAGGGAGCGTTTTGTATATCATTTCCTTGCAATATCCCCAAAGAAAAAAATCCAATGGATTTAAATCCGGGGATCTAGCAGGCCAACGTATCGGACCATATCGGCCCATCCAACGTCCAGGAAACTTGTCGTTTAAAAAAGTTGTTACAATCCTGGCATTGTGTGGACCAGCACCGTCCTGTTGAAAAATAATTTCTTCTCTTTGCGATAGCGGCACTTCTTCCAGGAAATCTGGTAAATTATTCTGTAATAATTCCAGATATGCTCCGCTGGTTAAAATATCCGGAAGGATAACTGGGCCCAGTATTTCTGTTCCCATAATTCCTGTCCAGATATTGAGCTTCCAACGAGTCTGAAAATTTCTGACTCGTGTAGCTCTAGGATTTTCTTCATTCCACAAATGCATATTATGTGGATTAAATATTCCCTCTCGTGTAAATAGCGATTCATCGCTAAATACACAAGTTTACAAATTCGGGTCAACTTTTGGACCCGAGCAGATGAGAACGATTCTTAACGTTATTTGGTGCCCTGAACTCAGATCTTCAATCCGTTTGTCAAGATTGGTTCTAGTTTTCGAGTTCGCGGATGGTGGCGGTACTGCGCTCTTATAACAGCTATCAGTTGACCACGTTGCATCGAACATCTTTCGGAACTTGTTTTTGTACTGTGATTGTGCTTCGGAACGTGTGAAAATGCAGAGAAAACGTTGCACAGTTGATTCAAAGTGTTTTTGTTACGTTTGTGGATGTTATATGCTCGGAAAACGTGGAAAAATCATAACAAATGCGCTCAAAGATGCGTATTTGCAGTACTTTGGTTTTGCTGTAGTAAACACTGACAAGCCATGGGTACCGAAATTGTTTTGTAACGCGTGCAGAACAAAGCTGTACAAGTGGTCACTTGGTGAAAATAAGTACTTTTCATTTTCTGTGCCAACGTTATGGAGAGAACAGAAAAATCATGTAGATGATTGCTACTTTTGCTCAATGAATGTCGTCGGTATGAATGCAAAGAAACTAGCACGGTATGAATATCCGGACGTATCATCAGTGTCGAAGCCAGTTCCACGTACGGACAGTGATCCATTGCCAATTTGTCCAGGTATAAGCGAAAAAAATGTCCTAAGAACTTCGTCTTCATCACCGGCGAACAATGAAAGCGATTTCGTTATGGAAGAAAAGCATTTACTTTCGCAAAGTGAACTGAGTGATTTGATTCGCGATTTGAATTTATCGAAACAAAAAGCAGAGTTGCTTGCATCACGTTGCAAGAATGGAAACATCTTGACCCTACAACACAAGTCACTATATACAGAAATAGAAATCACGCGATTTTACCTTTCTTCAAAAAAGAAAATGACATGTGTTTCTGCAATGACATCAAAGGTTTATTTGATGTGATGAATAAAGAAAAAATATGTAATTGTTAATTGCAAATTACATATTTTTTCTTAAAAATAACTATGTGTTTTTTTTACACCAATTGATTTCTCTCATTATTTTGTACATAAAAGTATTAAAGCAAGATAATCGAAAAATGAATATTTTATTAGATATTTTACGGTTTATACAAAATTAAGAAATGATTTCAAGCCTCATAACTCGAAAAGTACTCAATGAAGAAATACTTTATTATAGTGTTTTGGAAAGCTCTCGAGATAAGCTACACGAATATGTAATAAAAAATTGGGAGTTTCATTTAAGAAATTGAAGGTTACCTTTACGTCATCTTCAAATGACTCTCCAAGGTCAAATCATTGCCACTATCTGATGGCCGCCTTTAAGCCATACAACTTTTACTGAGGTCATTTTTTGATTGTAGACTTTTCCTAAGAGATATTTGAGTGGATCACTTAAAATGGCCCACCCTGTATATACAGGGTGTCCTACACCACCCGTACACCCCTTTTCTTTCAAAATCTAAGCATTTTAGAGAAAAACGTTTTCGACAAAAATTGGATGGTTTTGAGGGAAACATAAGATGGTGTCATTGGTTTGACCTTGGATGGCATCGTTAAGGTCAGGTCAAGGACACCTTTAATTTCTTAAACGGAACCATCTATTTTTTATTGCATATTCTTATAGCTTATGTCGAGAGCTTTCCAAAACACTATAATAAAGTATTTAATACTTTTACGTACAAAATAATGACAGGAATCAATTGGTGTAAAGAAAACACATAGTTGTTTTAAAAAAAAATATGTAATTGTTAATTGCAAATTACATATTTTTTTCTTAAAAACAACTATGTTTTTTCTTTACATCAATTGATTCCTCCCATTATTTTGTACATAAAGGTAAGATTTTCCAAAAATGAATATTTTGCAAGATATTTCGGTATATGTAAAATTAAGAAATGATTTCAAGCCTCATAATTCAGAAAGTACTTAATAAAAACTAACTAAATTATAGTGTTTTGGAAAGATCTCGACGTGAGCTACCAGAATATTTAATAAAAAGTAGGGAGTTCCATTTAAGAAATTGACGGTGATCTGCACGTGACTTTCAAATGACTCTCCCAAATCATTGCCACTATCTGATGGCCCCCTTCAAACCATACAACTTTTGTGTGAAACATTTCTTTCTAAAGTGTATAGTTTATTGTAATTTAATTACTATAAAAAACAATATGCAAACGTTTTATTAATCTGAGATATTTGCGCATTATTCTCATCAACTCATTTCATTAATTTATAGGAGAAAAGAAAAATTGAAAAAAATAGATATATTGAATAAAGAAATTAATGTATTAAATAAAGAAATAATGCAAGTAGATCAAAATAAGCATACTTTTCAGGATGATGTAATTATGCATGATAATTTAATTGCAATGGATATCGAAATAAATATAGATGAGGAAAAATTGACACAAGAGCACAATGACACATTAGATAGTAATGAGCTAACTTTTCACCAAGATAGAATTATGCATGGCAAATTAGCTGCAATGGGTCTCGAAATAGATACAGACAAGGAAATAACGACATATACATTAAGTGATAATGAATTGGGAAAAATATTAGAGGACAGTGAGACTGAAGAAAGTGACACTTTAATAATAGATAACAATATAGATGCATATCGCCTAGAAAGTAATACTATGCCACGAAAATGTATCGTAAATTTTGTCTATCTTTTTGAACAATTACATGAAAAATTTGATAACCATAGTCACGGAATAGAATGTAGTTTTCGTGACTTAATATTTATTGGTGCCAGAGCGTATGGACTAAAAAATAAATTCTTTTTCAAATGCCGAATGTGTCATTTTGAAAGCTTCGTCTGGAGTAAGTCGCCCCCTGACAAAAGTCTACATGTAAATATAGGGGCAGTGGCTGACACAATACTAACTGGTACAGGATATACACAGTTACAAGAAAGTTGCGCTCTATGAATATTAAGTGCATGACAAAGAAAACTTACGAAAAGGCCCATGAAACTGTTGCTGAAGCATTTGCAAAAATTGTGGAAGAAAGCATGAATGCTGCTGCGAATGAAGAACGTGATTTGGCATTACAACGCAATGAAATAATAAATGGAATACCACATATAGCAGTAAAAGGTGATGGAAGCTGGATGAAAAGATCATACAGAACAGGACGGTATGATTCTTTATCAGGTGTAGGCACAATAATTGGTGCACGAACAGGCAAAGTACTGCACATGTCTGTTAAAAATAAATATTGTGCAGTTTGTGTTGCAGCAGAGAAGCTTAAAAAAGAACCTACAAATCATAAATGTTATAAAAATTGGGGTAGAGATTGTAGTTCAACAAGTATGGAAGCAGAAGCGATTGTAGAAGGATTTAAGAGAAGTATAGAAAAGCGCGGACTAATTTATTCCACATTTATAGCAGACGGAGGTAGCAGTGTATATAAAAAAATAATGCAAGTAAATCCATATCCAAATGTTTTTATAGAAAAAATAGAATGTCGAAATCATTTATTGCGCAACTTGGCATCAAAAATAAAGGAAATAGCAAAAACAAAAGGAGGTTTTGGCAAATTAAGAAATTTTATTGGTAATCGGATACTTCAAATTAGAACAGCTGTAACGAAAGCTATAGAATATCGTTTGGAGGAGGAAAGTACAATGCAAGAAAAAATTAAAGCTCTCAAAATAGACGTGGATAATATAATAAATCACGTTTTTGGCGAACATAATGGATGTGCAAGAATAGGATATTTTTGCGATGGATCGCAAAAAGAAAACGAAGAAAATTATATTCCAGAATTAAAAAGATGTGGACTATATGAAAAGCTTCAAAATGCATTAAAATATATAAGTTGGAATGCCAAAAGTTTATTACAAAATAAAGACAGTAATAGAGTAGAAACTTTTAACTCTGTAATAGCAAAATGTACTGGTGGAAAAAGAGTTAATTGGTCTAAGAGGATCGTATGAAACGCGTTGTAATGCTGCAGCAGTCACATTTAACACTGGCAAGCCTATAAGTCGATTAAGTAATGTTCTGGGAACAAAACCAGGGGAAATAGCAGTGCATTTAGAAGAAAAGAAAAAAACAAGTACACATTATATGAGAAAACGATCAACACCGCAACGTTACGTAAAACGTGCAATAAGTGACAAAGATTATGGGCCGCAGGCTGATAAACCTGATGCAACATCAGCCGAAATTGAATTAAGAAAAGCGCAACACACGCATATGCTACGAGATTGGCAATTAAAGCGAATAGCAATAGAAGAAGAAACTAAAGAACAAGTAGCAAGCGGCATTTGGCGATATTATCGCACAAAAATAATAACCGCTTCTCACTTTGAACATATATGTAAAATGAGAAAAAGTACTTCTTGCGTGTCAAGAGTTAAATCAATAATATATCCATAACAATTAAATGTGGAATCAGTGGAACACGGGATAAAATACGAAGATATTGCACGCAAAAGTATCGAAAGTGCACTGAATATTAACATTAAACGTTGCGGATTATTTATAGATAAAGAAATACCATTTTTAGGCGTTTCGCCAGATGGATTAATAGGAGATAATGAAATTGTAGAAATAAAATGTCCTTTTGCAGCACGATTTTTAACACCAGAAGATGCGATTGCAGCAAATATGTCGAATCTGCAATCGTTATACAAGAATGCAACAGATAAAGAAATGAAACGCAGTCACGTTTACTATTATCAAATACAAGGACAATTACATATTACACAACGCGAATACTGCATCTTCGCATTATGGACACCATTTGGATTAAAAATGGAACAAATTAAACGTGATGATATTTTCTGGTCAGAAAATATGGTTAATAAACTGGCACAATTTTATGAAGACTGTGTTTTACCAGAATTACTTAATCCAAGACTGGAAAGAAATATGGCAATTCGTGATCCAGATTATATAATTGAAGCAAAAAGACAAAAAATTATGGAAAAAGAAAACATGAAGAAATAGATTAAATGGAAAAATTGAAAAAAAGACAGATACACAGATAAGCATTGCATTAGAAAAAGGAATAAATATATGACAATGCATTCTGCGCTGGGAGCAGTGATTACTGTCAAAGTAATGCATTCTGCGCTAGACGCAGTGATTACCATTAAAATAATGCATAAACTTACTGCGGTAGGCGCAGTGATTACTGTCAAAATAATGCATTCTGCGCTGGGCGCAGTGATTACTGTCAAAATAATGCATTCTGCGCTACGCGCAGTGATTACCATCAAAATAATGCATTCTGCGCTGGGCGCAGTGAGTATCAATATCAAAATGCATTTTGCGCTGGGCGCAGTTAATCATAGACAAATGAAATGTATGTGCAATTCTGTTTATGTACTTGCATTCTGCGTTGAGCGCAGTGAAAATCTAAAATGAAAAAATATATAATAAATCGTGCTAATTACCCATATATACATATGGGTGCATTTATATCTTGCCGTTAGAGTTGCAATTATCAATTCTCTAATGGGTAGATATGATTGCAATCCGTATGTACAGTAGGTCTACTATCCAGTAGGATTCGGTTTCCGTCTCTCCAATGTTTTTCGTTTTTTTAAATTATATATTTTATGTAAATTTACAAATATTTATTTCTCTAAAGACTAATTAATTTATTTGTAGATAAATAAACATTTGTGGTAAGATGTAAGATTGTCGAAAATACTTCAATTTTCGTATTATATGTCATCTTACTATAAAAAATTATATTTTTTTATTGCACATTTTTTGAAAGTAATTGTTATGAAATATTTATGATTAAAATGACACCAAACACGACATAAATCGGATTATTTTTAATTACATAAATAATTAATTTTTTGATTATTGATTAATTAAAAATCATCCGATTTATGTCGTGTTTGATGTCATTGTAATCAGAAAATTCTCATTAATCCATTAAAATTATTTTCAAACCGATAAAATGCGAAATAAAAGTTTCAATTTTTATTTTCTAAAATGTTTATATTATAGATAAGATAAGATCTTCGCGAGACTGGTGAGTTGTCGAAAGTGAGGGAGAGACCAAGTAAGGAGTAAGCGAGATGAACAACATGAAAGAGTTCCGAAGTCTCGCTCGCGAGCCTTCCTTTATCTCCAGTCTTTCGTATTATATTTCATCTTTCCGCAGAAAATACAGTTTTTACATTTCGCATTTTATTGATCCGAAAATAATTGTAATGGAGTAATGAGATTTTTACGATTAAAATGACATCACACACGACATAAATCGAATTATTTTTAATTACATAAATAATAAAAATATTCATGTAATTAAAAATTCTCCGATTCATATTGTATTTGATATCATTTTAATCGCAAAAGTTATGTGTTTTCTTTACATCAATTGATTCCTCTCATTATTTTGTACATAAAAGTATTAAGATAATCGAAAAATGAATATTTTACAAGATATTTTACGATTTATGTAAAATTAAAAAATTATTGCAAGCCTCATAACTCGAAAAGTACTCAATAAAAAAATACTTTATTATAGTGTTTTGGAAAGCTCTCGAGGTCAGCTATAAGAATATACAATCAAAAATAGGGGTTTCCATTTAAAAACTTTTAATTGATTTTTCCGTGTCCTTAACAACACTATCCAAGGTCACACTAATCATGCTATGTAATGCGCCCCTTAAAGTTCTACAACTTTTGTTCGGAACATTTCTCAAGTAAATGCGTATTTATCGAAATACCAGCCTGATACGGTCGCTCTGATACACCCTGTATAAGATATATAATTATTATTAATTACATATATATTATTATTATATGTATAATATAAGATATATAATATTATATTTATTATAAGCTTCGATGCTCGCGTATATATATATATATATATATATATATATATATATATATATTTATATTTATTTCCCTTCGTATGCTTTACGATTCGATTTTCGAGCCGCGTCGTCATTTAGATATCACTAATATGACCACTAATGAAGATTTATCAGGAAAATAAATATAAGAAAGTTTTGTTTGGTTTAAAATTTTTAATGTTAATTTATTTAATAACTATATATTATCACCATTTCTCTGTCATTAGGTGCTTTCCTTTTACATCAAAATTCAAATAAATATCACTTCTGTTTTTCTTCAACATTAATGTTAAAGAAAGACAGAAGTGAGATCTATCTGATCTATTTATCTTTTGATATAAATGGAAAGCACCTATTATTATGAAAGAACTGTAGAACGACTTACCATATGATCACTGGTAAGTCGTTACATATAGTTCTTATTCCAACCGCACTCTCAACCTGTTGTCGTCATCGTCAACTCAGAGTTTCACGGTGAATACTCCGGAGCCTTAAAACGGCACGATACAATATTTGACGATACGAAACGGTACGGAATTTTACTGTACTGTACGTGACTGTCGGTACGAACCCCCCTGAGAGGGACAAATCCGCGACCCCCGGTGTCAGCTGGCGTCCGGTAACTAACGCGAGATAAGCACCCAGGCTTTCTTCGACGATAGTGCGAGAAGACCGGTACACGGAATTGACGCCAGCTGTTCCCGGGAGAAAATCGAGCGACTATTTGGGCGGCGGCTTACATTTTCGAAGTGACGGCTTCCTCGGAGGGTCGTCTCCTCTGGGCTCGCGACTAACTGAACTTGCTCGAGGCTCACCGAACAGTGAAGAATATTAACTGTGTCCGCAAGGCCCTCGGATCCCGCGCCGATCTTCCGCGCATTCCATCAATTTTTGGAGAAACAGGGAGTTGATTCTCCGCTCCCTTCAGAGTCACAGCTGTAGGACGGCATTGCCCTTGCGCAGGGGCTCAGGATCCACGTGCGACAGTATCTGATGGTTGTTCTGATCCTTGTAGACGAGACCGGCTGGCCAGGCCGTATCCTCGTCTTTTTCGGAATCCTCTTCATTTCCCAGTCGGCCGCCTGGGAGGTTGTTTTCAGTTCCGTCGTCCGGATTTTCTGCCGTCTTTTAATCTGAAATTTTTCGGTTTTAATGTTTTGCAGAATTAAGAATAGCTACGGCGCAGTAATCCCATTACATCACCTTTCGTTTTCCTGCGGTATCTTCGGTATCTTCCTATACGGCTCCCTCTCCTCTAGGTATCTCGTTGTGTCTTCATTTACAAATGGCGGTATCGCACGCACGCACAGTAGTCGCACTCTATTCACGGATTTTATATTCAAGCTAAAATAAATCTAAATGATCAAATTATAATTAATCTTGGTTCCCTCTCAGGCGCGAGGGACGACCCGGCACACGCTTTTTCCCTCGGCGGAGGCGCTGTGACGGAGCTCAAAAGCGTCACGTCACAATATATATATATATATATATATATATATATATATAAAGTTTAAAAGAATCATATGAAATTAAAGGAACAAATGTCATTGGTATCATTACTAAATATTAGTTGTATGCATAGAAAAAAATGGAAAAAAGTTTGTAAGCGGTATAAATTTAGGAAATATATACATATAAACTATATAAAAATTATTACAATATAATTGATTATTAATTATTAGTAATAAATAATTATTATTTATTATTAATTATTGTTATTACTATTAAAAATTATTATTATTATCAGAATAGGTTGTTATAGTCCGAGAGACTATAACTTATTATGCCATTATAATAGAATATATAATAGAACATTCGCGAACCGTGCAAAACCGCCATCTCAGCAAACCACGCGCAAGAACGCTCGCCGGAAACGCGAAAGACGCTAGCGAAGGGATTCGACTTTGAACCTCCTTCGCTTGCATTTGGACTTTGGACGCCACGAAGAACCCCCATGACCATACATCGGTCATGTCGCTAGGCGATCCCCTCCAAAACACCCTCGAAACCGAGGAAATAAAAGCCGTCCACCGCGAATCCGCGGCGGACAGTCGTTAATTATAAATCAAACAACTAGTGCGAGACCGAGGGTTAACCATTATATAGTACGACGAAACATCCGACGAAATTGATAAACACCCTAAATCTGAGAACGAAGCGATTTAGAAAAGGACGACGAAGAGAGGGCTCAAAAGAAACTGACTAATGTCGAATAAATGAATATATTTGTATAAAAGAAATTTATAATAAAAGTTGCACAAAAAATCCAGGAATTAACTTGAAATTCCCGGCTACCCCACACCCTGTGCCGCGTCCGGCACAACATTTCTGGTGGCAGCGGTGGGATAGCCGAGATCGAGGACCATCCTGGATCCTTAACGCCTGCAACAAAAAGAAAATACAAAATTAATAAACTGGAAAGAGCAACTGCTATATTAAAGCAGATAGTCTCAACCAGCACGCAACACACACGGACGACAGTGATAAGGAAATCACGGCCAAGCAGCTGAAAGCCGAAAGGAAACACCAGCGCTCAAGGACCAACGTCGATCCATGGCCAAGGCAACTCAACGCAGACGGACAACGCATCGCCGACGAACAGCGCACCAACGCGGGACAACGACCCACCAGCAGCATCAACAGTCGAGCGATACGATAAGCGACCCGATAAGTTACGACCATGCGAATCACCGTACTACTACTGTAAGTCGAACTTTATTTAAATGTCAACACCGTCAAAACAAGTAAAATTTAAGAGTCCGCGATTTCTGAGCGTGCCAGCCCGATTGGCAAATAGATTCGGAACAGTAACTCCGATACAAGTAGCAGAAGAAGCTGCTCGCGATATTCGTAGAAGCGTGCGGAAAAATTTAGAAAAACATTATTCGAGTTCTAATTCGTCTGAGGAACACGAACCAAGTAATAACGATAATTCGGTACAAGACGAACCAAGTCGCGTTACAGTACGAAGAAATTATTCACCGATATCAGTTGATATTAGTTTATTCGAGCCACGTGCGCAAGTGAATATGGAAAATGAAGCCGTCGATAGAGAAATCGAGCGCATGCGAGCGCAACAGGTCGAACTAAACGCAGCCGCGGCCTATGAGGACGCAGGTCAGCCGGCCGAAGGAACGAGTAACGTATTACTCGCCGAACTCGTACACAGTTTCCGCGAAATGCAAACCGAAATGCAGTACATGCGCGAACAAATGCGAGAGATACAAACCGCACAAGCAAATTTAAACGAAACGCGAGTAAACGCAAACACTGTCCCACTCGACGTAACGTACGGACGCACTCAACGCGATATACGAAACCGATGTAGCGCAGCCCCGCACTATGTATCATTAAAAGAAGCGCGAACAATGATTCCCGAGTTTGATGGGACGACGCGACATAAATTACAAGAATTCTTAAACGCTTGTACGTACGCGGTACAAAATATTAATCCCGCGGACGAAGAATCGTTAATACAAGCAATCTTATATACTACATTAAGAGGTAAAGCCATGCAAGATTTCGAAACGCGAGATATCCAGACATTTGAAGAATTAAAAACACAGCTCGAAACTTGCTATCAAGCGAAGCAAAGTACAACACACTTACAGATAGAATTTAATTCTTTAAAACAAAAGTCAAGCGAAACCGCCCATGCATTCGGCCAACGTGTCGATACGTTAGCCATGAAACTATGAGTCCATGGTGGAAGGAGAAGAACGGCCTCCTTCATTTAAACAAGCAATACAAGAAACCATTAAAAAACAAGCGCTAATAAATTTTCAAATCGGATTACGCGATGAATTAAAAATTCTTGTGCGATCACAAAGATATACTTCGCTTCAAGAAGCGATAAATGGCGCGAGCACGGAGGAGAAGCTTATCGGCCCGTCTATAACACGAGCATCCGGCTTCTCCTATAAAAATAAATTCGACGTTAAAACGCGACCAACTCGAGATACTAACATACAATGTTATAAATGCGGAAAATCTGGACACTACGGACGCGATTGTCGAAGCAGTAATAAATATACATTACCAAAACCGGAAAAATCCACGCGAATAAATACTTTGAATAAATTTTGCAAATATTGTAAAAAGACAGGACACACCCGCGAGGAATGCTGGAGCCTGAACGGACGTCCTAAAATAAATAACACTAATAATAACCGTAATTCTAAGCCGGTTAATCAAATAAAACATAAAGAAAGCGAGCGTGAGCAAAGGACTCCGCATAGACAGAGAAAAAAGAGCACCGACTCCCCAAGTGATAGCGAAGAAGAAGAGGAGGAGGAAGCGAGAAGGAAACAACCGCGACCTGCCTTAGAGTATTGCGTGACGCATATAAAAAACACGCACACAGCCAAAGACGAGCTACTGCAGGTATCACTACCAATCCGTGAATTAAATGGCGAAACGATAAATATGCTGTACGATTCCGGATCAACAATTTCCCTAATTAAATTGAAAAATTTAAAGGACGATACACCTGTATACGAAAAGAAAATTGCACTCACAGGAATCAGTGGACATAAATTATACACACTAGGGAAAATGTACGCGACAATTACACTCAACAAACGTGCCATCAAGCATGCATTTTATGTCGTAAAGGATGACATAGCAATAAAGCATGAAGGAATTTTAGGAATAGATTTCCTTAAAAAACAAACAGCAGCCTGCGATTACAAACGAAACCAAATAAAAATAAAGGATAGTATATTAAAATTACATCCATGCAGAAAAATAATTCTGAAACCTCGCAGCGAGACAATTATTAAAGCAGCTGTAAATCAGAATCATATAGGAATAGTCCGAACAAGCGAAGCAGCCCCAGGAGTATATATTGGAAACGGCCTGGTGGAACCAAACAATTTTTCATGCCCTGTGAATATGATAAACACGACAGACAAAGAGATCGAAATGCCCACTCCAATAGTTACACTAGAAGACATGGAGGAAGATACAGAGCAAATAAATAAAATAGAAACAAAAGGGAAGGCTAAAAGTACTATTTCTCGTAAACAACAAATTTGACAACTACTGCGAACTCAACATTTAAATAAAGAAGAAAAACGAACACTGTTAGAAATCTGTGAAGAATACAATGAAATATTCCATCTGGAAGGAGAACCATTGACATGCACCGCGACGGTCGAGCATGAGATAAGCACGCGTGCCGACACCGCGCCAGTGAATGTAAAACCATACCGATTACCCGAGAAACATAAGGCGGAGGTAAATCGGCAAGTACAAGAAATGCTGCAAAACGAAATTATCAGGACAAGCACGAGTCAATGGAACGCACCATTATTAGTAGTGCCAAAGAAAGCAGATGCATCAGGAAAACCGAAACTCCGAGTAGTCATAGACTTCCGGAAATTAAATGAATTAACCATAGGCGACTCATTTCCGTTGCCTAATATTACTGATATTCTAGATCAACTGGGAAATGCAAAATATTTCAGTACATTAAATCTAGCGTCAGGATATCATCAAATCCCAATGGCCGAAAAAGATAAAAATAAAACAGCTTTCTCAACTCCCTACGGACATTACAAATTTAATCGAATGCCGTTTGGATTAAAGAATGCACCAGCGACTTTTCAAAGGCTGATGAATTCAGTGTTAATGGGAATACAAGGACTTAGATGCCTGGTCTACCTTGATGACATCGTCATATACGGATCAAGTTTACAAGAGCACAACAAGCGATTAAAAGAAGTTATGCAAAGACTGCGAAAAACTCACTTAAAATTACAGCCAGACAAATGCGAATTTTTACGCAAGGAGGTAATATATTTGGGTCATATTATTTCCGAAAACGGAATATCTCCAGACCCATCGAAGTTAACAGCAATAAAAGAATTTCCGACGCCGAAAAAAGTCAAGGATATTCAATCCTTTATAGGATTAGCTGGATATTACAGAAAATTTATCGAGAATTTTTCAAAGATCGCAAAACCGCTAACAAAATTAACTAAAAAATCGGAAAAATTTATTTGGACAATGGAACAGCAAGCAGCATTTGAAACATTAAAAGAGAAACTAATGACTGCACCAGTGCTGAAATATCCTGATTTTACAGAAGAATTTATTGTGACCACTGATGCCTCCGACTATGCGATCGGAGCAGTGCTATCATAAGGAGAGGTAGGCAACGACCGACCGATTGCTTACGCCAGCAGAATATTAACAAAGGCGGAGCAAAATTATAACACTACGGAAAAGGAATTATTGGCAATTGTATGGGCTGTTAAACATTTTAGACCATACATATATGGAACAAAATTTAAGATTATCACGGACCATAAACCTTTAATATGGTTGTTCAATGTAAACGACCCCGGATCGAGATTAATCCGATGGAGATTAAAACTCAAAGAATATGATTACGAAATCATACACAAGGCTGGAAGAGCAAACGCAAATGCCGACGCCTTAAGTCGCAACGCGATACCGGGACCATTGCTGGAAAAGGATAAAGAAATTCTAAAGATAGAAGAAGAAGAAACAGATACTGATAATATAACCACATACACAGAAGAAGAGAAAAAACAGACATTATCAGAGTATCATGATGCACCTATAGGAGGGCATCAAGGAATTGAACGAACGATTAAAAGAATCCGCTTACAACATAATTGGAGAGGATTAACTAAAGAGAATAGACGTAGAACAATTTATCGCGAAATGCGAATCGTGTCAAAAAAATAAATTATCAAGAAAAAATAAAGTTCCCCTAATAATCACCGACACGCCTAATAAACCATTTGAAAAATGCGCGCTAGATATAGTAGGACCGCTAACTATTACTAATAATGGAAATAAATATTTATTAACCTTCCAAGACAATTTAACTAAATTTAGTAAAGCTATTCCGATCCCAAATCAAGAAGCGAATACTATCAGCAAGGAATTTGTTACAAAGATAATTCTTGAACACGGAATACCGGAAAAAATTTTGACAGACCAAGGAACTAATTTTATGAGCGAGATCTTTAAAAACACGTGCAAACTATTAAAAATAAACAAAATACAAACAACCGCGTATCCCAGAGAGTAATGGCGCGTTAGAACGATCGCATCGAACGCTAGCAGAATATTTAAGACACTATATAAATGAGGACCAAACAGACTGGGACGAATGGATACCGTTCGCGATGTTCACGTATAATACGACGCCGCACACTACTACAGGATATACACCCTTCGAATTGATGTACGGACATCAAGCCGAAATTCCGACAGCGTTAACAAAACCGCCTAAACCAACATATAATTATGACTATGTGCAAGAACTAAAAGAAAGACTACGCGCAACAAACCAACTCGCAAAAGAACATATAAAAGAAGAAAAATGTAAAGCCAAGAAACAATATGATAAAAACACAAAAGAAGCACAATTTAAAATAGGGGATAAAATGTTAGTATACGACGAGACACTACGACGCGGAAGATCAAAAAAGCTAGAATCGTTATGGACAGGACCGTATACGATTTTAGAAAAGAACTCCGACGTAAATTATACAATAAAAAAAGGAAGGAAAACGATACGCATGCACACCAACAAATTAAAACTATTTATAGAACACTAATAAACACAAGAATAAATACACACTAATAATAAATAAACTCACTTACCTATGTGGGCGACCATGCCCACGGCCTGTGGGGGGCAATCGCTCCGGTAAACGCAAGGCCGCAGCAAGGGCCCTTCCCCTGGGCACCACGTTTTGGCGACCCCGGCCCAGGCCACCACCCCGGCCCAAGCGCAGGAGGCGCTCTACACGGCGCTCTACACGGCGCCCGAATAGCGCCCAAGTCTTCAAAATACCGGGCCTCCTCCGCTCGAAAAATTTCCAAGAAGTCCCAGTCCCACTCGAGGAACTCACGAGCGAGAGGAACCATCTCCTCAACAAAACGCACACCAGAGTCAAAATTTACGGTGACCCGTAAAGATAACGGGCGACGCAAATATACCCGCGCACAGGCCTGTTCGAACCGGTCGCGCGGTAAAGGCGAGCCACCGGATAAATCCCGCATTCGAGGCAAATCGGCCTCGCAAACTTCAATGTCGTCACACGGAACTTCTTCCGACGAAGATGGATAAGACGACATTATCAAAATCTTTTTTTTTAGCAAACTGTCCAACGACTAGCGAGAGACTGAAGCTCGCGAAGGGACATAATACATAGCAGAGCTAAGTTGAGAAAGATTAAAACTAATCCCACACTGATAAAATTAGCAAGAAATAAAAAATATGATACTCACAGAGTGTATAATGCAATAACCACCTAACATATATTCTTACAAAGCATTGATATGGGAAATCAACCCCGTTCTCACTAGGGGAAGACGAGAACCGTCTTCCGTTCGAGATCCTAGAATTCAGACACAACCCGGGGATCTACTATGAAAAACTCGGACATCTATATCAAACCAAACAAACCTGGAAATTAGTCATCAAATTCGACATAACGGCATTAAATGATCGAACCTGGCAAATCAACCAATATATTAAACAAACTAATGAAATGTGCAAAGAAATAAAACCAGAAAATAGCATAAAACAACGTGCGATAATTTAAAAAATATTATTAATAATGATTCAAATAATCTAGATAAAATAATAACATTAATAAATACATTATATAAAGTTAAGTCAGATAAACGTAGAGGCTTAATCAATGGCGTAGGCTCTATCACAAAAATCCTATTGGAATAAATGGATGAAAATGACAGGAAAAATTAATAAACGAACCAAGTAGGATTATTAGACAAAACAAACAACAAGATCTTAGTGACACACGTCGACAAAAACCAGGAATTAAATTTTAAACTCTCAACCATAAACTACCTAAACACCAAACTTGGAACAATATATTTAGAGTAAAATATATAATGCGAAACTATACCTTAATCACTTGTTATTATTATGAGATTTTATACTACGCTGAGAAGAAACTAGACGAACATTTTACTTGGTTAATGAATAGCAATGATAAATATATTTAATAAGAGATGCGAAAGATATCTCTGAAGAAATATCTAACATTATATACGTCAGAATAAAAGCAGTCCAATTATTAACACCCTATAACTTGACATGTATAAACCAACTTAAAAGGATAGCCGTACTTCAATTCCACGAGGCTCTCATATTTTCCCCTTTTGAAATTAATCAAAATGATCCATGTTCCTTTGCGGTTCCTTGCTTTTGTTTTAATGTGAACGATATAGAAAATTTTATAAAAATAAAATGCGTTATTGCTGAAATATATCGAAAATATATACAATATTTAAAATTTCCTTCCATTCATTAAACGCAACCTATGTACGAANTTTTAAAGGACGATACACCGTATACGAAAAGAAAATTGCACTCACAGGAATCAGTGGACATAAATTATACACACTAGGAAAATGTACGCTACAATTATACTCAACAAACGTGCTATCAAGCATGCATTTTATGTCGTAAAGGATGACATAGCAATAGAGCATGAAGGAATTTAGGAATAGATTTCCTTAAAAAACAAACAGCAGCCTGCGATTACAAACGAAACCAAATAAAAATAAAGGATAGTATATTAAAATTACATCCATGCAGAAAAATAATTCTGAAACCTCGCAGCGAGACAATTATTTAAAGCAGCTGTAAATCAGAATCATTATAGGAATAGTCCGAACAAGCGAAGCAGCCCCAGGAGTATATATTGGAAACGGCCTGGTGGAACCAAACAATTTTTCATGTCCTGTAAGTATGATAAACACGACAGACAAAGAGATCGAAATGCCCACTCCAATAGTCACACTAGAAGACATGGAGGAAGATACAGAGCAAATAAATAAAATAGAAACAAAAAGGAAGGCTAAAAATACTATTTCTCGTAAACAACAAATTTGACAACTACTGCGAACTCAACATTTAAATAAAGAAGAAAAACGAACACTGTTAGAAATCTGTGAAGAATACAATGAAATATTCCATCTGGAAGGAGAACCACTGACATGCACCGCGACGGTCGAGCATGAGATAAGCACGCGTGCCGACACCGCGCCGGTGAATGTAAAACCATACCGATTACCCGAAAACATAAGGCGGAGGTAAATCGGCAAGTACAAGAAATGCTGCAAAATGAAATTATCAGGACAAGCACGAGTCAATGGAACGCACCATTATTAGTAGTGCCAAAGAAAGCAGATGCATCAGGAAAACCGAAACTCCGAGTAGTCATAGACTTCCGGAAATTAAATGAATTAACCATAGGCGACTCATTCTCGTTGCCTAATATTACTGATATTCTAGACCAACTGGGAAATGCAAAATATTTCAGTACATTAGATCTAGCGTCAGGATATCACCAAATCCCAATGGCTGAAAAAGATAAAAATAAAACAGCTTTCTCAACTCCCTACAGACATTACGAATTCAATCGAATGCCGTTTGGATTAAAGAATGCACCAGCGACTTTTCAAAGGCTGATGAATTCAGTGCTAATGGGAATACAAGGACTTAGATGCCTGGTCTACCTTGATGACATCATCATATGCGGATCAAGTTTACAAGAGCACAACAAGCGATTAAAAGAAGTTATGCAAAGACTGCGAAAAACTCACTTAAAATTACAGCCAGACAAATGCGAATTTTTACGCAAGGAGGTAATATATTTGGGCCATATTATTTCCGAAAACGGAATATCTCCAGACCCATCGAAGTTAACAGCAATAAAAGAATTTCCGACGCCGAAAAAAGTCAAGGATATTCAATCCTTCATAGGATTAGCTGGATATTACAGAAAATTCATCGAGAATTTTTCAAAGATCGCAAAACCGCTAACAAAATTAACTAAAAAATCGGAAAAATTTATTTGGACAATGGAACAGCAAGCAGCATTTGAAACATTAAAAGAGAAACTAATGACTGCACCAGTGCTGAAATATCCTGATTTTACAGAAGAATTTATTGTGACCACTGATGCCTCCGACTATGCGATCGGAGCAGTGCTATCACAAGGAGAGGTAGGCAACGACCGACCGATTGCTTACGCCAGCAGAATATTAACAAAGGCGGAGCAAAATATAACACTACGGAAAAAGAATTATTGGCAATTGTATGGGCTGTTAAACATTTTAGACCATACATATATGGAACAAAATTTAAGATTATCACGGACCATAAACCTTTAATATGGTTGTTCAATGTAAACGACCCCGGATCGAGATTAATCCGATGGAGATTAAAACTCGAAGAATATGATTACGAAATCATACACAAGGCTGGAAGAGCAAACGCAAATGCCGACGCCTTAAGTCGCAACGCGATACCAGGACCATTGCTAGAGAAGGATAAAGAAATTCTAAAGATAGAAGAAGAAGAAACAGATACTGATAATATAACCACATACACAGAAGAGAAAAAACAAATATTATCAGAGTATCATGATGCATCTATAGGAGGGCATCAAGGAATTGAATGAACGATTAAAAGAATCCGCTTACAACATAATTGGAGAGGATTAACTAAAGACGTAGAACAATATATCGCGAAATGCGAATCGTGTCAAAAAAATAAATTATCAAAAAAAATAAAGTTCCCTTAATAATTACCGACACGCCTAATAAACCATTTGAAAAATGCGCGCTAGATATAGTAGGACCGCTAACTATTACTAATAATGGAAATAAATATTTATTAACCTTCCAAGACAATTTAACTAAATTTAGTAAAGCTATTCCGATCCCAAATCAAGAAGCGAATACTATCAGCAAGGAATTTGTTACAAAGATAATTCTTGAACACGGAATACCGGAAAAAATTTTGACAGACCAAGGAACTAATTTTATGAGCGAGATCTTTAAAAACACGTGCAAACTATTAAAATAAACAAAATACAAACAACCGCGTATCACCCAGAGAGTAATGGCGCGTTAGAACGATCGCATCGAACGCTAGCAGAATATTTAAGACACTATATAAATGAGGACCAAACAGACTGGGACGAATGGATACCGTTCGTGATGTTCACGTATAATACGACGCCGCACACTACTACAGGATATACACCCTTCGAATTGATGTACGGACATCAAGCCGAAATTCCGACAGCGTTAACAAAACCGCCTAAACCAACATATAATTATAATGACAATAAAAAAGGGAAGGAAAACGATACGCATGCACACCAACAAATTGAAACTATTTATAGAACACTAATAAACACAAAATAAATACACTAATAATAAATAAACTCACTTACCCATGTGGGCGACCATGTCCACGGCCTGCGGGGTGCAATCGCTCCGGTAAACGCAAGGCCGCAGCAAGGGCCCTTCCCCTGGGCACCACGTTTTGGCCACCCCGGCCCAGGCCACCACCCCGGCCCAAACGCAGGAGATCCTACACTCGCTGATGCGCCCGCATAGCGCCCAGATCCTCAAAATTTCGGGCCTCCTCCGCACGAAAGATTTCTAAGAAATCCCATTCCCACTCAAGAAACTCACGAGCGAGAGGAACCATCTCCTCAACTACACGCACGCCGGAATCAAAATTTACGGTGACTCGTAAAGATAACGGGCCACGCAAATATACCCGCGCACAGGCCTGTTCGAACCAGTCGCGCGGTAAAGGCAAGCCACCGGATAAATCCCGCATTCGAGGCAAATCGGCCTCGCAAACCTCAATGTCGTCACACGGAACTTCTTCCGACGAAGATGGATAAGACGACATTACCAAAATCTTTTTTTTAGTAAACTGTCCAACGACTAGCGAGAGACTGAAGCTCGCGAAGGGACATAATACATAGCAGAGCTAAGTTGAGAAAGATTAAAACTAATCCCACACTGATAAAATTAGCAAGAAATAAAAAATATGATACTCACAGAGTGTATAATGCAATACCTAACATATATTCTTACAGAGCACTGATATGGGAAATCAGCCCCGTTCTCACTAGGGAAGACGAGAACCGTCTTCCGTTCGAGATCCTAGAATTCAGACACAACCCGGGGATCTACTATGAAAAACTCGGACATCTATATCAAACCGAGCAAACCTGGAAATTAGTCATCAAATTCGACATAACGGAATTAAATGATCGAACCTGGCAAATCAACCAATATATTAAACAAACTAACGAAATGTGCAAAGAAATAAAACCAGAAAATAGCATAAAACAAACGTGCGATAATTTAAAAAATATTAATAATGATTCAAATAATCTAGATAAAATAATAACATTAATAAATACATTATATAAAGTTAAGTCAGATAAACGTAGAGGCTTAATCAATGGCGTAGGCTCTATCACAAAAATCCTATTTGGAATAATGGATGAAAATGACAGAAAATTAATAAACGAACAAATAGGATTATTAGAAAACAAACAACAAATCTTAAAACACGTCGCAAAAAACCAAATTAAAATTTTAAACTCCACCATAATACATCTAAACAAATTGGAAAATATATTAGATTATAATGGAAAACTAATTAATCACTATATTAGAGATTATACTACACGAGAAGAAATAGACGAACATTTTACGGTAATAATAGCAATGATAAATAATTTAATAAGGGATGCGAAAGATATCTTGGAATATCTAACATATATACGTCAGGGTAAAATGCATCCATTACTAACACCCATAACTGACATTATAAACCAACTAAAGGAAGCCGTACTTCAATTACCACGAGGCTCATATTTCCCCTTTGCAATTAATCAAAATGAATGGGTAACGATAGAAAATTTTATAAAAATAAATGCGTATTGCGAAAAATCGAAAATATATACAATATTAAAATTCCCCATCATTACGCAACCTATGTACGAAATTTTTAATGTCATTCCGTTACCAACAACCGACTATAAAAACAAATTTGCTTATATAGAAATAGAGAATAAGCTAATGATTGTAAATAAAGAAATGCGTACCTATTTAAGTTTAACAAAACAAGATCTAACTAATTGTATAAATAAAAATAAACAATACATATGCGAAAGCAATCATCCGATATATCACTTAAATATAAATACGCCGTGCGAAATAAAAATATATGTATACGAAACAGATTATCGAGAATATTGTAACGTAAAACACGTAACAGTAAACCATACGATATGGATTGACTTACGTCAACCACACTCCTGGCTATACTCGACAGCATCCGAACAGCAAGCCACAATAAAATGCGAGAAGCACCCTGATTATAAGAAAATAATCAGAAATACAGGTCGAATCACCCTACGTGACAATTGTAAATTGATGTCGACAGACATAATATTACAGACTAAAACAATTACATATACTTCAGAAATCGAAGAATTTCAACCCGAATATAATATAACAATCTTTAAAGATAACAACTATACAAACGACACACAAAAACTTAAAAACATAATAAATAATCCAACAGAGCTAAAAGAACTAAATAACAAGTTAGAAAAGATAAATAAAGATTTAAATAATAACGAAAATAACTTCTTTAAACAAAAAACATTTATATATCCAATGGCTTCCAGTGGAATAACCACTATAATTATTATAATAGTAATAATATGGATAATTATCCAATATAAAAAGAAGAAATCTAAAAAACCGACTGTTACAATAATAGACGAAACTGACAAAACATACGGAATGCCTAGACCAATATTAAAACGAACTAAGAGCACACGATTTTAGAATAAATAAGTTTAATTTAAGAAACGATTATAATGAATATTGTACACGCGAAATATATTGTATTTAAAATAAGGATAGGCATATACACATTTAGAAGATAGAAAAACTTCGTTTGCAACCTCCGTTTTTCTTTTCCAACGGGGGAGGGATGTTATAGTCCGAGAGACTATAACTTATTATACCATTATAATAGAATATATAATAGAACATTCGCGAACCATGCAAAACCGCCATCTCAGCAAACCGCGAGAACGCTCGCCGGAAACGCGAAAGACGCTAACGAAGGGATTCGACTTTGAATCTCCTTCGCTTGCATTTGGACTTTGGACGCCACGAAGAACCCCCATGACCATACATGGTCATGTCGCTAGGCGATCCCCTCCAAAACACCCCCGAAACCGAGGAAATAAAAGCCGTCCACCGCGAATCCGCGGCGGACAGTCGTTAATTATAAATCAAACAACTAGTGCGAGACCGAGGGCTAACCATTATATAGTACGACGAAACATCCGACGAAATTGATAAACACCCTAAATCTGAGAACGAAGCGATTTAGAAAAGGACGACGAAGAGAGGACTCAAAAGAAACTGACTAATGTCGAATAAATGAATATATTTGTATAAAAGAAATTTATAATAAAAGTTGCACAAAAAATCCAGGAATTAACTTGAAATTCCCGGCTATCCCACACCCTGTGCCGCGTCCGGCACAACAATATATATATATATATATATATATATATATACACTACTCAAAAAAATTAAAGGAACAAAAAATTTTAAAAATTTTTTGGGTCATTTTTGAAGCGCTGTAACTTCTAGACAAATGATCGTACAGAAACGAAAAAAAAAGCATTTCGAAGCTTGAAATCTCTAGTTTACAAGCCTTACATTGAAAAATTTTTTTGGAGCTTCCGTCGAAGAGCAAACAAAAGAAATATGTCGAAACAAAAATTTTCGAAATTTCTTTTCAACTTTAAATGCATCCACGGACTTGAAAAAATTTTTTGGGACTTTTTCAATACCAAGGTCAGAAAGCCTGATCATTTAGCTTTAATTCGCTTTTTGAACGAACTCTGTACGACCATTTGTTCCGATGATATCGACGATTGAGTGAAAAGTGACCATTTTGTCTTTAATCTCTGATATCTCATGAACCAATAACGCTACAGGAAATCTAAGGACGGTTCTGAAAACTTGAATAAATTCTCTAAAAGCACTGTTCATTGCGTTTGAAGAAAAAAATTTTTTTTCACCTCTCACATTGGTTTGAAAAAAGTACAAAAAAGTGACTTTTTTTGCTTTTTCAGTGAAGCTACTGCACTTTTGCAAATAATCACAAAAAGGCTAATGTTTTCAAGTTTTTTTTAAGCTTAATGTATCCCCAATAGCCCTGTAAAATTTCAATGCGATCGGTTCATTCGTTTTTCTTTCCCGAATGATCAAACTTTTGAAAAAAATTAAAGGAACACGTTTATCACCCTAAAACATCAATTAATGATTATCAACATGGAAAAAACATTTTTTTTCCTGTTTTTCCTCTACGATTTCACATTCATCACTTGTGAAATTTGGAAAAAAAAAATTTCTAAAAAATTTTTCAAAATTCTTTTTTTCTCATTTCTTTATCTAATTTGACCGCCACCATTAGCATTACCCAAAGCGTACCACGTGGAGGTTGGATGGTCGGATTTACGCTTCTTGTGTGTTTGTGTGTGTGTGTGTGTGTGTGTGTGTGTGTTTGCGATTCTTAAGGATGTGAGACCCCACGGCTCGTCAGTTCCGCGGTATTTAATGACTCCAAACTCAATCCCTAAGATGTGTGTTCGTGCGTGTGATGTTAATATCGGGTGTTGCCACCTCTTGCACGAATCACTGTCCTCAATCGCTCTGCCATATTGATGCATCGTCTTATCGCTGCCATTGGAATAGTCCGCCAGATGCGCTGAAGTGCTCGTTCCAATACAGCTATAGTCTGCAAACCCGGATACTCCCGTCTCAATCGGCGTCCCATCATATCCCAGACATGTTCAATTGGATTTAAATCAGGACTCATTGCTGGATGCCCCAAGACTGTGATTTGATTATCTGCTAAAAACTGTCTTGTGATGTTAGCCGTGTGAGGGCGAGCATTATCCTGCATGAGTATAAATCCTCTTGAACGTTCTCGGAGAGGCAAGACGATGGGTTCGAGAATTTGATCGATGTATCGCCTAGCATTCAAATTCCCTCGGATTATCACTAACGGGGTACGCCTCCATCGTGAAACTCCACCCCAAACCATTACCGATCCTCCATTGAAGGCGACAATAGGTTGAACAAAGTTCTGCTGAAAACGTTCCCCACGACGACGCCAAACTTGAGGTCGTCTATCGTTACCGAATAGGCAAAACCTAGACTCGTCTGTGAACAAGACATTACTCCATCGCCGTGTACTCCATGGCAAATGTTGACGTGCGTAAGCTAAGCGAGCTTGGCGATGTCTTACATTCAATATGGGAACACGGTTTGGATGTCTTGCTTGCAGTCCCGATTCACGATGACGATTTCTAACCGTTTGGTCTGAAATGTTACGCTGTTGTTGTTGTCCTGGTTGTTGCCGTTGTTGTTGTTGATAACGTCGATTGGGAAAGTGCCGAGCAATAGAATTTGCATGAGCAAACGGTTCTCTCCGAACGTGCCGAATAATTCGTCGATCGTCCCGTGGGGTAGTCACACGACGTCGACCTTGTCCAGGTCGACGACTGTATGCCGCAGTTTCTTGATAACGCGTGTAGGCGCGATGCACAACGGACTGACTAACACCCATCATGTTACCTACTTCGCGAAAACGATAACCTTCCTCGACGAGAGTCACTAGCCGAGCGACTTCGGGTTCTGATAAATGCCGTCTTGGCATGATTGAGAAAAAAAAGACTAAAAGTTTATTAAAAAATTTTCAGTCTTTTTTGATAAAAAAGTGTGTAGTACTGTATACAGTATACAGTATACCCTAAGCTGTTTCCCGCTGAGTGTTTACGCATTCGAAAGGTTATTTGGTAAACAATATTTTTTAGCTTGCAAATCTTACAGGTGATCCTAAAAACAGTTTTTTTCAAAACTACACTTTTTTTTATCAAAAAAGACTGAAAATTTTTTAATAAACTTTTAGTCTTTTTTTTCTCAATCATGCCAAGACGGCATTTATCAGAACCCGAAGTCGCTCGGCTAGTGACTCTCGTCGAGGAAGGTTATCGTTTTCGCGAAGTAGGTAACATGATGGGTGTTAGTCAGTCCGTTGTGCATCGCGCCTACACGCGTTATCAAGAAACTGCGGCATACAGTCGTCGACCTGGACAAGGTCGACGTCGTGTGACTACCCCACGGGACGATCGACGAATTATTCGGCACGTTCGGAGAGAACCGTTTGCTCATGCAAATTCTATTGCTCGGCACTTTCCCAATCGACGTTATCAACAACAACAACGGCAACAACCAGGACAACAACAACAGCGTAACATTTCAGACCAAACGGTTAGAAATCGTCATCGTGAATCGGGACTGCAAGCAAGACATCCAAACCGTGTTCCCATATTGAATGTAAGACATCCCCAAGCTCGCTTAGCTTACGCACGTCAACATTTGCCATGGAGTACACGGCGATGGAGTAATGTCTTGTTCACAGACGAGTCTAGGTTTTGCCTATTCGGTAACGATAGACGACCTCAAGTTTGGCGTCGTCGTGGGGAACGTTTTCAGCAGAACTTTGTTCAACCTATTGCCGCCTTCAATGGAGGATCGGTAATGGTTTGGGGTGGAGTTTCACGATGGAGGCGTACCCCGTTAGTGATAATCCGAGGGAATTTGAATGCTAGGCGATACATCGATCAAATTCTCGAACCCATCGTCTTGCCTCTCCGAGAACGTTCAAGAGGATTTATACTCATGCAGGATAATGCTCGCCCTCACACGGCTAACATCACAAGACAGTTTTTAGCAGATAATCAAATCACAGTCTTGGGGCATCCAGCAATGAGTCCTGATTTAAATCCAATTGAACATGTCTGGGATATGATGGGACGCCGATTGAGACGGGAGTATCCGGGTTTGCAGACTATAGCTGTATTGGAACGAGCACTTCAGCGCATCTGGCGGACTATTCCAATGGCAGCGATAAGACGATGCATCAATATGGCAGAGCGATTGAGGACAGTGATTCGTGCAAGAGGTGGCAACACCCGATATTAACATCACACGCACGAACACACATCTTAGGGATTGAGTTTGGAGTCATTAAATACCGCGGAACTGACGAGCCGTGGGGTCTCACATCCTTAAGAATCGCAAACACACACACACACACACACACACACACACACACACACACAAACACACAAGAAGCGTAAATCCGACCATCCAACCTCCACGTGGTACGCTTTGGGTAATGCTAATGGTGGCGGTCAAATTTGATAAAGAAATGAGAAAAAAAGAATTTTGAAAAATTTTTTAGAAATTTTTTTTTTCCAAATTTCACAAGTGATGAATGTGAAATCGTAGAGGAAAAACAGGAAAAAAATGTTTTTTCCATGTTGATAATCATTAATTGATGTTTTAGGGTGATAAACGTGTTCCTTTAATTTTTTTCAAAAGTTTGATCATTCGGGAAAGAAAAACGAATGAACCGATCGCATTGAAATTTTACAGGGCTATTGGGGATACATTAAGCTTAAAAAAAACTTGAAAACATTAGCCTTTTTGTGATTATTTGCAAAAGTGCAGTAGCTTCACTGAAAAAGCAAAAAAAGTCACTTTTTTGTACTTTTTTCAAACCAATGTGAGAGGTGAAAAAAAATTTTTTTCTTCAAACGCAATGAACAGTGCTTTTAGAGAATTTATTCAAGTTTTCAGAACCGTCCTTAGATTTCCTGTAGCGTTATTGGTTCATGAGATATCAGAGATTAAAGACAAAATGGTCACTTTTCACTCAATCGTCGATATCATCGGAACAAATGGTCGTACAGAGTTCGTTCAAAAAGCGAATTAAAGCTAAATGATCAGGCTTTCTGACCTTAGTATTGAAAAAGTCCCAAAAAATTTTTTCAAGTCCGTGGATGCATTTAAAGTTGAAAAGAAATTTCGAAAATTTTTGTTTCGACATATTTCTTTTGTTTGCTCTTCGACGGAAGCTCCAAAAAAATTTTTCAATGTAAGGCTTGTAAACTAGAGATTTCAAGCTTCGAAATGCTTTTTTTTTCGTTTCTGTACGATCATTTGTCTAGAAGTTACAGCGCTTCAAAAATGACCCAAAAAATTTTTAAAATTCTTTGTTCCTTTAATTTTTTTGAGTAGTGTATATATATATGTATATATATCTGTTTAAGTTTCCGAATTTTTAACTTCTTTTTTTTTCTCTTTAAACCTAGGAATGGCTAAATTTCACTTTAAATTTCATTTTGTTTAAGATAGAAATTTAATACAATGACAGAATTGCAGCATGTTTTATTTTAATTAAATCTGAATTTCTAAAATTTTCTTTGATTCTTCATACGTAAAATAAAATTTTACTTTATATTAAATAATAATGCAATAATAATGAAATCTATAATAGTAAATATATAATGATAAAAACTTAATTAAATCAATAATTTTGACGTATAATATATAGTAACATATCGGATGGCAATTAATAAATGATTTAGTAATACAAAAGTGTAGTTGGCCCAGAAGTGCTAAAAATGCATATATATTTTTTGCAGAAAATATAAATAAATTTTACAAAAAGATGTGAAATCCTTCCAAAAAAACCTTACAAAGGTAAAAAAAATATGCCAAGTACATAAAAAATATTCCACCTTGTACGCAACAAAACGTTTAATAAAAAAATACCCTTATAATAAATAATTTATAAAAATTTTCCCTCAAAAAATATATATAATTTTCCTAAAAAGAATCAAAACTAAATATGAAATCAATGATTAATTAGCCAAGTACATTGAAGCAATTGATAAGGATTTTAAATTTGAAATATTTGTCACAAATTCAATCTTGCATTTATATATTAGATTCTCGACAAAATAAAAATGAATTTCAAAATAAGTTCCAAGTAAATTTGGAACTAAAAAAATTAAGACCAAAACAACTTACAAAAACTTGGCATGCTCCGGGTCGTATTATAATTCACATATTTCTATAATTGAAATTAATTACAGGTATATAATTCGCAAACTTTGTAAAATTATATGTATTATAATGGATAGAAATCGAAGAAATACGATTTAACATTGCAGTATTCAAAACATCATATAATGCACAAGTTGGCATTAAACAAACTGTATCTATTGATAAGCTTTGCAAATAATCACATAATTCTTGTAATCGGTCATCACAATTAGTTTCTTTAAAATTTATTTTCCTATTTTCTAAAATAATTACATCTACACCTGTTACTGTTCCAACACGAATTCTCGTTAATATATCTCGCTAAGAATTATCACCTTGTTGTCGCACGTTAATTTGTAATTCATCATAGCTAAATAAAGTCCATAAATTTATAGATCCCATTGCACCAATATACTTTTCAATTTTTAGTTTAGATAATTCAATAAAAGGCGGATCCTCATGCATAGGTGGAAGTTGTAATAAATCTCCAGAAAGAAGTATATGTTTTTTGCCGAACCATCCATTATTACAATCGATTAAATATTTCTGTTAATCGAAGATGTATATACATTAAAGTGATATATGAAATCATTGAAACTTCATCGATAATTATTAAAACAACATTTTTAAGTTCGTCTCGTATAATTTTAAGCATTATATCAGAAAGTTGTTTATATTTGGCAGTATGGGCATGTTCTACTGGTAACTGAAATAATCTTTGAATAGTAAGTCCATCAATATTAAAAGCTGTTATACCAGTTGGTGCAGTTACTGCTATATCTTTTCCTATATACTTTTTGATCCAGAATCTAATAGTTTTTATCAAAAAACTCTTTCCAGTACCACCCTCACCGCTTACATAAAGTCTAAGAATTTCATTATTTTCATCAGATATGCCAGCAGTAATTCTATCAAAGATTCGTTTTTGATCAGTATTTAATTGCGTCACCATTTCATCTACATTAACTTCATCAACTTTATTGCCAATATCTTTAAAGTCTTTCATAGCTCCTTCAACTTCGATAGGAGCACATTCTAATGCACCATTATCAAGGCAGTCATTTTTATCTTCATCTTTTGTAATTTCTGATTTTTTGTAATTTCTGAATTTTTTTCTCAATTAATTCTTGAATATTATCCATACCTTGCTGAATGTCAGTTATTCTTTCGTGATACTGAAGAGCAGCTTTCAATTTAAATTGTATTAAAGAAAATGCTTCTACATAACTATCACATTCATTTTTTAATTCAGTAATATCTCTCCAAGGAAATAATAACAATAATGAGAAATAGTAATGCTCTGGCTGAGTGTGCACTTTGCATTTGTAATGATTGATAAGATATCCACGTTTACGTTTTTTTAAATATAAAGATTCATCAAGCACGTAATACTCTAATGTCTTAGAGATTGGTTTAGTTTTCACAATATCATACCATTTTGCATAATCATATAAATTAGTAGATTCTAATTCTTTAGGTCTGCTTGGATAATATGTATCAATTAAAGAAGGATAAAAAATATCCACAGATTCAGAATCTAATATTTCAATCTCTTTGCAAGATTTAAGTTTTCTACTCCTAATCATATTTACATCTAACCATCTTATAGTCTTTCTTTGTCAGTACCATATAATGGTATTCCTAACAAAGAATCAGCAGCTTCAAGAGCTCCACATTCCCTATAATTGAACATACGCATTCCAATATTCCAAATATAATTTCTTAATGATTTTGTTGAATTTATCTTTTCAAATGTATTTTCGGCGTTATTGCTCTTCTTTGCTTTAGAAACATATTTCGTAGCATACTAAGTCAATAATGTAGATTCTTCACCTATAAATTGAATATCCATGTTTCCTTCCCAAGCAGTAAGAATAGCTGGATTATAATCATTAATATTAATTTCCTTTTTAGATCGTGGCAAATCGTATAGTCTGCTTTTTGTTTTCAACTTTCTTCTATCCGCTATTGAAACAGCAACATCTCTAAGTTTCAAAGTGTCTGTTATGGGTCGTGAAAAACCAAATCTGCATACTTTCAAAAAACTTATTTTAGTTTTTTTGCTACGCAAGCAGTAATTATTATGTTATGTCGTTGATGTGTATTTACACGTCGATATAATTCAGGTGATAACTCTTTATTTGGCATCCTACAAGTGGCATATTTTAAGATAAAAGATGCAATATCCTTATTAGATGATGTGCCAATTATCGAGGCATCTTTTATCTAAATTAATAAATAAAAATGTTGGATACCTCTACCTTGATATTCACGACGTCAAAAATAATGAGTGACTTCTCCGATTGGATTATCAGGTCAACAAATAAAATCAAGCATAGCTTTAAATTTATTATTCACGAATCTCGAAGTTGATACAAGATCGAAAGCAATAAGTTCGTTTGCAGATTTTTGATTGACAGTTGGTTCATTCATCTCTCGAAGATATTCTATCAAATCTGTCCATAACCACTCACTGAGAGTAAGAAACCAAGTAGCAGGTCCATAATTACATATCATACAGTGCAAATTACTTCTAGGTATTCTCCAATATTGTTCTGTATTCCGTAACTTGGAAAATATAATGTTTAAGTTAGATTCAAGCTGCTGATTAGATAATTGCTCCAAATAAGAAGCAGCTGTGTATCCTACCTTTCACGAGGATTGGTAATATTCATTTTATGAAATATTCCACTATTTAATGGTCGCATATTATTATCATGTAATAAATAGAAAAGATATTGTATGTTTAATCTAAATTGCGAGTGTTGTGACATAAGTCTCATTTTAATATATTCAAAATCAGTTATACGGACACTTCTAGTTTCATGCTGTCCACACCATATGGATATAAATCAGAGAAATATTTTATATCCAAATCTTTAGTACGATTATCCAATGGAACATCTTGAATTTTTACCATTTGATAAAGCATAGTTGCAGATTCATTTATTCTTTTTTCATACATAGGATATATTGTAAATTGTTCATAATATTGATCTGTTTGTCACATTTGAGTCAATAATGCCTTGTATTTTTCCTTAGAAGTGTTATTTTTTTCATTTTCTTCATTATCTTTCTCTAAATTTTTGTCATAAAGTTCTAAAAAATCATGCTCTTCAAACTTTACATTTTGTAATTCAGAATGGAACAAATTTTCAGGAGATGTTGGTAGTATAATATCTGAATATATAGGATTATTTTGTTTTAATCATATTAAGGCAGTCCATACTTTTTTTACATTGACTAATTTCTCCCAAATTATATTTGCTTTAGTTGGAATACTACGAACTAATATATGTAATTCATGATTTAGATTAATAGGTTCAGTCGAAGGACAAATTTTTTTTAAGGTTTCGTTTAACGGCAGCTGCAAATGAAATGTTCTGCCTTTCACTTTTGAAATCATTTCTTATGCGATAGATTTTTATTCATTATCGTATGCGCTCTTTGCACAGTTTGGAATGTTTTCGCTCGTTGTATAAGAATTCGTTCATATTCATTTAATGTTGTTATTTCTTTTGGTACTGGTAGAATTTCAAGTTTATTGGTTCTACATGTTGGTGGCAATTTGTTCTTTTTGAAATGTTGATCACAAAATTTACAAATAATACAATTTTTTTCATTTCTAATCCTACATCATTAATAAAATTATTCCAAACTGTTTTATGATTTTTCTTATCAATTTTTATCATGATATCTTTTTTGAAACAATATTTTACACAAGAAATACAGGCATATTTTGGAACATCGTTTCGTAAATGCTTTAAAAGCTAATTTCATCCTCATTTAAATTAATTTCCGTAGTCACCTGTGCAAAAGTTTTTGCTTTTTGTTGAGCCTTAATTACTATATCTTGAAGTGCATTTATATCAACATCATTTAATGCTTTATGTAATTTAGTTTTTTATTAAAATTGATTAAATTATGTATTAATCTTTTAATATATTGTATCATTGGATAATGGGAGAATATTATTTCAATAGGTAAAAACCATGATTTACATACTTATAGTCAATATAACAGCAGTGAGAATGACCTTGTCACGTGTGATTTCAGCGTGATTTGTCGTCGGATAACGGGAATCGGAAATCCGGGTTCGGTAGGTTTTTCAAAAGAGCGAGAGCGTGTGTAGGCTACTAAAAGAGATGTGTTTATTGGTTGTATGTAATACAGTGTACGTGTGTACGCGTGTAGGATCGTGAACGCGTGTTGTGAACGTGTTCGATCGCGATGTTCAGCGCGAAACGCAAGTTAGATGTTCGACGCAATATGCAGAATGCATATGCACGTCGTGCGCGCGTGATATAACGATATTGGATTGCACTAAGGATCGTACAATAGTTTTTAGTCGTGTGTATTTTGAATATAATGCGCTTTTGGATCGTATTGATATCTTTAAATGCTATTTACAGCGCGTGTTTTGATTACGGCGCGGTCAATGACCGTTTGACGTCGCGCGTATGGTTTTTATGTATGCGTGTCTGAAGGATCGGTCTAGTCGGCATTTTGTGCTGGTTTACGGGGAACGCGCGCTATATTTCCGCGAAATGGTTCGTATGTGTTTACGAGAAATGCGCGCTGTATTCCTGCGAAATTATTCGTATGCATTTGTGAAGAATTGTAATTCTCGGTAAGCTAAGGAGAGTTTTCCGGGAACGCAGTGCTGACGAGAATAACTCGTCCGAGGTAGCTCTCCTCTCTGCCTCGTGAATAGATGCACTAGCGTCTGGCGGCCGGATTATAGACCGGTGGTCGAGAACTCTCGACGGAATCAGAGTGCACTCTGATTTCTTTTCCTGGTCGGATTATTGATCGGATAGATAGAGCTTGATCGAGGATCGAGAGTGCTCAATGGAGGAAGAGTTCGCTCTACCTCCTTTCCTCGAAGCTAGATTTCTTTGTGTAGGAGCGGTCTAGGTTTCGGAGCTGCTTCACTGTCGTGAGCGGATCGGAAAAAGGTAATTAGTGTGCCGAACGTGCCCGTTTTATATCGGCTTAATTGCCCGCGTCGGCGCGCGGCGGTATTACCCCTTCCGAACGGGTTACGGAAAGCGGTACGGTCTGGGGCCCGCTCGGAGGGGTTCGGGGTGTGCGCCGAACGCGGGTTTTCGCCGGTCGCCGTATCGGGACACATCGGCAACACTCGGCGGTATTCGGCTCCCTTTTTGAAAGCATTAAAGAAGTTTAAAAAAATGTGGGCGCACCGCGTCCCTGCCTATGCCCGGCGGGTGTTCTGCCGAGCGGCAGCTTCCAGCGAATCGCATGCCGGGTAGATACGATGCATCTAAGGGGGTGCACGGGGTGCATCGTTACAACCTACTTTGTTGTCTTGACGTATTTGATTGGAACAATTATAACATAAAATTTTTTACGAAGTGTCTGTAATGTACAATTTAAAAATTTTTCAAAGCAACACTTCATATCGTTAATAATGATCTCTTCCATTTTACAAAGAGAACTACAGCGCCATGTTTTTCTGGGTTTATGTTTTGATTCTATTAAAAGTATAATATTAATTGCTTTACTTTCAGAATCCATTATAATAGGTTTAGAAATATTATATACATGATAGATAGTTTCTACAAAATATAATTCCGAAGAAGCGGTATGTTTATCTTGTCCGCAAAACATATTTACGTAATCTCTACTAAATTTTGATGAAGAACATTTTGTTGCATGTGTCAGACAAACTTCAATTTTTTGTTTACACTTATTAAATATTTTTCTCATTTGTAGAATATAATTTTTTCTTATATAAAAGTACCATTTTGTTATACGTTCAGCCTCCAATCTATTTTCAGACAATGACGACATTCTAAGAAGCTTTGATATGTTTCTAATACACTTTTCTTTATTATACTTTATATTCTGCTTATTTTTATATAATAGTATATTGTTTTTATGTAATCCATAATATTCTTTTTTCAATTTCTTTATATCATTTTTATGTTTTTCATAATATTTCTTTCTCGATTTCTTAATATCATTTCTGTTTTTTATAATATTTATTGTTCGATTTTTTTATATCATTTTTGTATTTTTTATATTCTTTCTTTGATTTCTTTATATCATTTTTGTATTTTTCATAATATATCTTATTGAATTTTTTAATATTATTTTTATGTTTTTTATTATATAAATTTTTTTAATTAAGAAATTGTTTCTATGTAATTCATATTTTTTATTAAAAATGTTTTTTTTATTTACGCATATAACATAATTCTTATCTGAATAAATGTCACAGTTTTTCCTTGCTTTTTTTTATTTCTATCCCTATCATTATAACTATTCATTTTTCTTTTTATACCATGTTAATCTCTAGTTAAATCTTTAGTAATTGCAATATTATTAGTATCCACACTATTCTCACTGAATGTATGATTAATTTGTTCTAAATTTATTCCTATAACTTGAGGGAAATGTTCTATTCTATTTGATTGAAACATTTCTGCTAAATGTTGACGCATTAAATTATGGTCATATATAATTTTATTTGGTTGGAGATCAAATAAAAGAGATACTGCAAAGGCTATTGCAAAAACCCCGCAATCATTACCATTAGGTTGTGATTGGACCGTTGGAAACTGTACTGGTTGCTTATCAAAGGAGTAAAATGGATATAATTTTGTGTTTTGATGTCATCGACAAAGAGGCTTGTTGGTCGTGCTAATTTTGTAACTGTTGGAGCATCCTCATCTGCGTTGGGATATTCACGATATTCGATGTATTTCACATTTGGCGTCACGTCTTCCATTGGCGTTTTTAACATTGTTGCACGACAGTTTTGACAATTATTTCTTTCGATACACATATCCTGCAAAAAATATTATCGCATTTTCATCATAATTATTGAGTATACTTACATTTTCTGTGTCTATATCACATTCTTCAAGAATGTCTGCATGTGTATTAAATAAATTTGTTATCGAGGCAACATCATCATCATCATCATCAATATCATCATCAATAATAGCAAAATTATTTTTATTCATACGATTTTCAACCGTCTTAATAAGCTGATTTGGTTTATTAATGAGAGCCTCACTTTCATGACATTGCACATTTCCTTTATCACTTGTTTCAATATAACCTGTGGAAATTATATGCCTGAATGATAATCGAACCATTCTTGCTGTTGAATTAGGATTAAATTTTCCACGTTGCTGAATTTTTGAAAACAAATGTTCTACCGCATCTTGGTTGCATAAACATGTTGCAAGTTCAAATCCTTCATTTTTACTTGCAAGTTCCTTATACAGAGAAAGAATTGCTTGTGTCGTAATAGCAAAACCTTTGAAGCAAGGAACTTGACTTATTTTATTCGGAAACTTGGACCATCCTAGGGACCATTGCATAAAGTTTGATAATAAATCTTCAATGTCAGGACTTTTTCTTGACAATGGCCGTTTTCCACCAAATGTGTGACATTAAAACTATGAATTACAAGCATCAATTACGTTGTTCATATGCTCTGCAAAATCAGCTGTTGCTTTCCAAATACTTGAATCTAATCTTTTATCATCACCAGCTATTTTAATTGCAGCTGCGAATGTATAATTGAAATGCTAAATAATTGAAATGCTCTTTTCACATTCATAGCTTCAAAATAATTCGGACGAATGTGTGCTTGTGTAATATGGGATAATAAATTTGAGCCTCCTTTTGTCACATTATCGCACCAGATTTTTGCACCAGGTCTTTACAAAATCAGAATATGATGCGATTATTTCTCCTTTGCAATATATCTTGTCATGCGTTCTAAGGAAACTCGCTAGTCTTTTTACTAAATGCGGAAAATCATATGAAGCATGATATCTTTTATTATTGTGCATGAAATACGGTTCTTGGACATCAACGCCTAGTTGACTATAAGTGGCTTCATTATTTGTATCTTGATCACATGTTACTAGTTTCACGTCAGCACCTGTTTCAATCAATTTATCCAGACACATGACTAAGTAAACTATTTCATGTGATCTCATACATTTGCCTTCTAAAAAATATGTCAATGGTTGTCGCCATGGATGATGTGCATTCAGAGGCATTCAAGGCAAAAGACACATTTGGTTCTTTCTGCTTTTCTGCCCAATGATCCTAAATCAACAAGACCTTCTATCTGCTCCAGTTTTGAGGAATATTCTTCATAGCTTTTTATAGACATCTCATCCCATTTTAAAGCATACACTCTGTGTTCTTCAGGGATTTGTGCAATTTTTTCTTTTAATTTTTTAAATATAATATCACAAAATCCTGGTTTTATACTGTATTCTTCTATCCATCTCTTCTAATTGTTCTTTGTCCAGGAAAATTACAACCTGCTTTCTTTAAACGGCAAAATGCTGAGGCTAAATAATAATATAATTGCTTGGAAAGTATTTTCTCTTCTTCAGTATATCGTGTACGTGGCATATGCAGTTGTAAATTTATCATTGTTTTTGCCACAGGATATAATTCTTGTTCATTTATTAAATTCTGTAGCATTTTTTTTGTTTTTTCTTGTTTGATTTTTTACAATTTTGTGCCATACATCGCAACTGATATTTTAAGCGTTTTATTTTTTAACGTAAATTGAAATTTTCTATTCTCAATGCTCTTTTTATTATTTTGGGATTGTTCTTTTTATTATTATACAGGGTCTACCAAAAGTGTGGAAACCCCTAAATATCTCGGAAAATATACGTTTTACAGAAAAGTGTTTCCAACAAAAGTTGTAGGGTTTAAGAAGATCTATATACTGATTCTATCAGTTTGACCTTGGATGGCGTCGTCAAGGTCAGGTCAAGGTCACATTGACTTTTTTAAATGACACCCCCTACATTTGATTGCATATTCTTATAGCTTAATTCAAGAGCTTTCCAAAACACTATAATAATGTTCATTTTTATTAAGTACTTTGCGAGTTATGAGGGTTGAATGATAGAGTAGCGCCGGTATTAACATTATCCAAGGTGTACTACATGGAGGTTACTCGCTCGGATTTGCATCTGTTGTGTGTGTGATCCAGCTAACTAAGGCAAGATCGGTCGTGGATCCAGTCAGCAAAAGCAAAGACCCAACCAAATTACAATCGAGCATTTAAAGACCTGGAAAGCAATCGACATAGTAAACAGTAAATAAATTTGTGGATGCTCATTTATCATAATAATTGTTCGAAATGTGTGCGTGTGCGTGCGTGCGGTGCGTGTATACAGAGATCAGGTTAGGTTGCACCAAACGATTGCAAATGTGTTTCAATGTGTTAAAGTAAATGCTGAAAGTGGCTGCCATTTACTTCCTGACAATATGCTAATCTTTGGTAGAATGTAGAAATGACTTTACGATTCGTTTCAAAAGGTATCAAAGCCATTTCATCCCTTATTCGCTGTATCAATTCGTGAATGGTTTTAGGTTTTGTTCTGTAAACCTTACTCTTCAGATATCCCCATAGATAATAATCAAGAGGAGTTAGATCTGGTGACCGAGGTGGCCAATCCTCTCCTCCCTCATTTCCGTTCCTTCTTCCTATCCACCGTAGCGGAAAAGTCTCATTTAAAATACGACGTGGTCCTGCACCAAAATGAGCAGGAGCTCCATCATGCTGAAACCATATTTCTTGGAAATTATTTGGAAAAGTATTCTGTATGGCTGGAATTATTTGATCAACAAGTAATCTCTCATACCTTTGAGCGTTCAAATATTCTTCAAAAAAAAAACGGCCCTATTAAATAGCCATCTATTATTCCGCACCATACATTTATTTTTTGTGGATGTTGTGTGTGAGTTTCCCGCACCCAATTCGGATTCTCATCTGACCAGAAACGAAAATTTTGATTATTAACTTCTCCCGTTAAGGTAAAAGTTGCCTCGTCTGTGAAAACAATTTGATAAGGGAAGATGGGCCGGACATCTATTAGTGCCATCATTCTTTCACAGAAATGTATACGACGCTCCTCATCTCCGTTTTGCAATTCTTGAACGTATTGCAATTTATATGGATGGAACTTGTTCTTCTTTAAAATTCTCCAAACCGACATGGGAGCAATATCGTGAGTTTGAGCGACTCTCTGAACACTAGAATTGGGATCTTCAATAAATGTCTGCAGAACATCAAGTTGTTTTTCTTCGTTGGTTGCAGACAATGGTCTTCCTGACTTAGAGCGATTTCTTACGCTACCAGTTTGTCTAAAACGTTCTATTGTTTTTAACACAGTGGACTTATTAATTCGACGGTTCGGATACGTGTCATTAAATAATCGAACGACATCAGAGAACGATCTTTCGTTATCACCCCATCCACGCATCATGAGGATAGTGATTCTTTCACGTTCCGACAAGTCGCCAGCCATTTTTAAAACGTTTAATTTTAATTAATCGTACGTTGTATTTGGACGATAACAATTAATTTCTGCTTGCTCAAAGCTGAAGTTAGAAGGTGCTCGTTCTTTGATAGCTTTATACATTCTTAGTTGAATTTTAAATGCGAGTTAGACTGCATGTAGTGCGTCACATAGCGGTAAATGAAGGAACTAACGAGACGTTTCATACACGTTTTATGGAGCAATTTTTTGGCAATTTGACTTCAGCGAAATATGAGGATATGTTGAGGAATCGATCTTGCCTTAGTTAGCTGGATCACACACACAACAGATGCAAATCCGAGCGAGTAACCTCCATGTAGTACACCTTGGATAATGTTAATACCGGCGCTACTCTATCATTCAACCCTCATAACTCGCAAAGTACTTAATAAAAATGAACATTATTATAGTGTTTTGGAAAGCTCTTGAATTAAGCTATAAGAATATGCAATCAAATGTAGGGGGTGTCATTTAAAAAAGTCAATGTGACCTTGACCTGACCTTGACGACGCCATCCAAGGTCAAACTGATAGAATCAGTATATAGATCTTCTTAAACCCTACAACTTTTGTTGGAAACACTTTTCTGTAAAACGTATATTTTCCGAGATATTTAGGGGTTTCCACACTTTTGGTAGACCCTGTATATATATATATATATATATATATATATATATATTTTTTTTTTTTTTTTAATTAATATTAAGATTAATTATTAAAATTTTAAAAACAATAAATAATACAAAAAATAATGCAAAAAATGCAAATAATACAAAAAATATAAAAGAATAATGAAAATTAATTAAAATAATTGTTTATTCTATTTTATTTATAATTGTTATTCCTTTTTTTTTCTTCAATTTTCATAAACTTTTTACTTACACTGTTGAATCATACATTTGTATTTTTCAAGTACATCACTTGGTGTTAATAGTTTCATTGCATTTAAATTGTTAATTTCAATAAGTTTATCAATATGATTCTCAGAGTTTTGAAATATATGATTTGAGTTATGATCTTCCGAATCATCCAAATTATATTGTGACATTTTTAGATTTAATATTGTAAAGATGCAAAATTAATAATTATCCTACAAAATATACAAAGATGAGATATATATATAATATATATATATTTCATTAATTATTTTACATGAATCTGTTGTTTGAAATAATAATTTAAAGAAAATATTAAAATAATAATTTTTTTTAATGAATTAAAAAAGATTTATAATTTTAATGCTTTAAAATAGTGTTTCAAAAATATTTTAAAAAATTTTTAAAAATGTTTTAAAAAATATTATTTCCTGATTACGGGATGAAAATATAAAAAATACAATTTACATATTCTATTCATTCTTCTATATCAATAATTTGTCATGTTTTAAATGTCAATATTTTTTTTGTAAATCATAATGTAAATTATATGCAAAATTATTATAGATTCTCTTCTTAAAATAAAAATTGCAAATTATTTGAATGACACAAAAGTATTTAAAACGTATAATTAGAAAAATTAATACAAAGAACCATTGTAGCCTTTCATAATATTCAATATACAAACATAATTTTAATTGTTTATATAGAAATAGAAATGTAGACAATTTTTGATTTATTTTTTTTAACTTAAGATTAAAAATGCAAACATTTTGATTTATTTTTCTTCTCAATTCAAGACTAGAAATTTAAATATTTCGATCTATTTCTTCTTAATAAATTGAATTGTAAAAAGTGTTATGATAATACTTTTACATTTACACAATAATACAATTAATATAAATTAAGTAATATATAAGTTATATATAAGTTTTATGATATTATTAAGCTTTCAAATAAGAATTATTTTAATTTTCTTTAAATATTATTACATTTTTTACAAATTTTAATAAATTTTTCATAAAAATGTTATACATATTATAATGTAAACAATGTTTTATTCATCGAAACTTATAGAAAAAATAATATCTGATAAAATTAAAAACTTCTGATAAAATTAAAATCAATTAGCAAATATATTGTAAAAGTATTAAATATATTGTAAAGTATTTATTCACTTGAAAATGAATCGTTTTCAAATTAAGATTAATAAATATACAAATATATAAATATAAATTTGTATATTACATATTTATATCTTTTAAAATTACAAAACTGAAATATATATATATATATATATATATATATATATATACTATATTTTATGGTTTTACTTATACTACGATTTTATAATTTTTAACGATAATATCACTATCATTATCATGTATTATATACATATTTTAACATCAAAATATGTATACAATAATATTAATAATAATGTTATCGTCGTTAATAAAAGTTATAAAATCGGAGCATTGTATATATTGTTAGAAAGCATTCATAATAATCTGCATAATAATAGTAATGTGAATAAGTATATGTATATGTGGTGTGTGTCTATTAATTTAATATAACAATTTATTACATTATAAACTTATAATTTATTATATTGTGGTATTATGGTAAACTTACCTCAACAAAGTTCTGTTGAAAATAAATTTTAATCGTGTTCTTATATTCAGTTGCGTAACACTTAAACGTGTTCTTAATCGCGTATTAATACTTGTGCACTTAACGCGTATCAACACTTAAATGTGTATTTAATAATTAATACACTTAATCTTACTTATTCTTTCGATGCAGTCAAACTGGAAATAGCAAGCTCTCATTAATACAACGAAATCGTTATCTTTTACCACATCGTGTAGTATATACATAGGCATAATAGACATACCATAGATCAGGGGTGTCAAAGGTCCCACGGACTAGACGTTTGAATCCTTACCATAGATGCTATTTACGTTTTGGAGTAAGTTAAAAATACTTCTATGTTTGATAAAACGAGAGAACCTGCATACAATACAAATTATTACAATTACATTGTAGGAATGTCTCTGTAATGTTTCATTGCAATTTTGCAAGTTGCAATGAAACATTACAAAGACATTGCAAAGAACAAATCTACAAATTGCCAACACAGTTGCAAGATAACGTAAAAGAAAAATTTTTGAGAAAAATTTTTAAATTAAAATTTTACAATTATATATTTTTAAAATAAAATCTATAGTTATATATAGGATATATACAAACTATAGATAATAAACTAAACTATTCAATTTTTACTTATTTTATATCCTTATAATTGTTTAAATATTACAAAATCATTTTATATAAAAAAGTAAGTTCACTTAAAGAGCTTTATTTAAAAAAAAAATGAAATTTTTAATCTTTAAATCTCTAAAATATAAAACTTTTACTTAAAAGTTATAAAAGTTATAAATTTTTACTTATAAGAAATAAATATAATATATAATTAGCATCTGCTCAAAATCATTCAATTTTTTGTAATGTAATAACTATTCATATAACATATTATATAATTTTTTACAAATTAATAACTCAAGTATATAATAAACATTGAGAAACTATATAAATTAATAAATTCCTCATACTATATAGTACATTCCAATAAATAGAAGACATTAGAATAAATAGGAGATAAAAATCTAGATTTTATTCTATATCTTTTTAATAAATAAAATTGAAAAAAGTATTATAATTACTTTTAGATTTGGTATGATGCAACAAAAATATTGATTATATACGCTGTATATATAATTGTGTAATATAATAATAATAATAATAATGAAAAATTTATTAGCATGATTGAGTAAGCACAATAGACACAAAAATAAAAAAAACTATAAATACACTGTCGTATAAAATTATAATATGTAATAGAGATGTACAAAACATGAGATTGTGTTAGAAATTTATTATAATGAAAAAGTTGCAGAACACCAAACGAAAAATAAGTTCAATATTAAGACATAAAAATAACGTCAAAAACTCAGCTGGTTTGTTTTTAATTTGAACCATTGAGAAGAATGTGAAGTAAATCAAAATGTACAGAGCGCTCTATTACTTCAATTTGAATAATTGAAATATATTTGTATCAGAACATGTGAATGATTTCAATTATACTTTTCTTTATTTAATATAGTATTTATGTACTTATTTTATATAATATAATTTACATATTATATAAATGTATATTTGCTTTACACACGTTATACATATTTAAATGAAGCATTTGTTGATATATAAAATCAAAATTAAATTTGTTTATTCTATAAAATTTAATATTGAATTTTATTGCAATACTTTAATTATTTCGAAATTAAGATATAATAAGTATACAAATATATAAATATAAATTTTTGTACTACAAATGTATATCTTCTAAAATTATAAAACTGAAAAAAAAAATATATATATATATAAATTTTATTATATAAAATTTGTACATATATTAAATAAATTATAACAAATTGTAATATTACAAAGACCTTTGAATAAGAAATATTAACAAATATTTTACCTTATATAAAAATTAATAGTTTTTATCAAAAATTTTTTTAAAATTAATAATTTATTAATTATTTATTATTAAACATCGATTAAATTATGTAAATTGAAATTTGCACTTAATCTTTTAATGATATAATAAATCAAATATAAAAATTAACAAACAGCTATTTAAATTGTAATCATATTTGATAATAAATTAATTAATAAGTTTATAATTTATAAAAAATTTTTATTAAAATACAGGGTGGGGCATTTATCTTGAGACAAGATAATATCTCGATTGGAGTCGATTATTTTGAAAAAAGTTTTAGACAAAAGTTGTATGGTTTCAAGGGGGACATAAGATGGTGTTATTAGTTTGATCTTGAAGAGCCACCTGAAGGACACGCGAAGGTCAGCTCCAACTTTTTAAATGGGACACCCTATATGCTTTTGCATATTCTTGTAGCTCATCTCAAGAGCTTTCCAAAACACTATAATTAAGTTAGTTTTCATTAAGTACTTTCCAAGTTATGAGGCTTGAAATCATTTTTTAATTTTACATAAACCGTAAAATATCTTGTAAAATATTCATTTTTCGATTATTTTACCTTAATACTTTTATGTACAAAATAATGAGAGGAATCAATTGGTGTAAAGAAAAGACATAGTTATTTTTAAGAAAAAATATGTAATTGTTAATTGCAAATTACATTTTTTTTTTCGAAACAACTATGAGTTTTCTTTACACCAATTGATTTTTCTCATTATTTTGTACATAAAAGTATTAAGGTAAAATAATCGAAAAATGAATATTTTACAAGATATTTTACGGTTTATGTAAAATTAAAAAATGATTTCAAGCCTCATAACTTGGAAAGTACTTAATGAAAACTAACTTAATTATAGTGTTTTGGAAAACTCTTGAGATGAGCTACAAGAATATGCAAAAGCATATAGGGTGTCCCATTTAAAAAGTTGGAGCTGACCTTCGCGTGTCCTTCAGGTGGCTCTTCAAGATCAAACTAATGACACCATTTTATGTCCCCCTTGAAACCATACAACTTTTGTCTAAAACTTTTTTCAAAATAATCGACTCCAATCGAGATATTATCTTGTCTCAAGATAAATGCCCCACCCTGTATATTAATTTTTATATACGAGAAAATATTTGTTGATGTTTCTTTTTATTCAAATGAAGATCTTTATAATATTACATTTTATTATCTTTTATTTGATATATATACAAATTTTATATAAAAAAATTTATATATATTTTTTTTTCAGTTTTGTAATTTTAAAAGATATAAATATGTAATACATAAATTAAAATCAATAAATATACAAATATTTATATATTTGTATATTTATTGATTTTAATTTGGAAACAATTTAGTTTCAAGTGAATAAATTCTTTTACAATATATGCTAATTGATTTTATCAGGATTCTTTAAATTTATTAGATTATATTATTTTTTTATATGTTTTCATGATAAATAAAGCATTGTTTATTTCATAATATGTATACTATTTTTATAAATAATTTATTAAAATTTTTAAATATGTAATATATTTATTTAAAGAAAATTAAAATAATTCTTATTTTAAAGCTTAATAATATTATAAAACTTATATATTGTATTACTTAATTTATATTAATTATTATTATTGAGAAAGGAGTCATAAACTAAAATATTGCAATAAAATTCAATATTAAATTCTATAGAATCAATTTAATTTTGATTTGATATAATAACAAATGTTTCATTTAAATATGTATAACGTGTGTGAAGTAAATATGCAATTATATAATATGTAAATTATATTATACAAAATAAGTATATAAATACTATATTAAATAATGAAAAGTATAATTGAAATCTTTCACAGGTTCTGATACAAATATATTTCAACTATTCAAATAGAAGTAATAGAGCTCTATACATTTCGATTTATTTCACATTCTTTTCAATAGTTCAAATTAAAAACAAAGTAGCTAAGTTTTTGATGTTATTTTTATATTTTAATATTGAATTTATTTTTCGTTTGATGTTCTACAACTTTTTTATTATAATAAATTTACAATATCATGTTTTGTTTTATACATCTATGTTATATATTATAATTTTATGCGATAGTATATTTATAATTTATTTATTTTTATGTCTATTGTGCTTACTTAATCATACTTATAATAATTTTATTATTATTATTATTATATACACAGTTATATATACAGCGTAATCAACATTTTTGTTGCATCGTACCAAATGTAAAAGTATTATAATACTTTTTTTTACAATTTAATTTATTAAGAAGAAATGTCTAGATTTCTATTTTCATTTATTGTAATGTACTATATAGCATGAGATATTTATTAATTTATATACTTGAGTTATCAATTTGTAAAAAATTATATGCTATATGAAAAGTTATCATATATAAAAAAATTGAATGATTTTAAGCAAATGCTAATTATGTATTATATTTATTTTTTATAAATGAAAATTTATAACTTTTACAAGTAAAAGTTTTATATTTTATAGATTTGAAGATTAAAAATTTCATTTTTTTTTAAATCAAACTCTTAAAGTGAATCTTACTTTTTTATATAATTTGATTTTGTAATATTTAAACAATTATAAGGATAAAATAAGTAAAAATTGAATAATTTACTTTATTACCTATAGTTTGTATATTTTATTTTAAAAAAATATAATTGCAGAATTTTGATTTAAAAATTTTTTTGAAATGTTTATGTTATCTTGCAACTGTGTTGACATTTTGTGGATTTTTCTGTGCAATTACATTGTAGCAATGTCTTTGTAATGTTTTATTGTAATTTGCAATATTGCAATGAAACATTACAGAGATATTGCTACAATGTAATTACAATGATTTATATTGTATAGAGGTTTTCTCGTTTTTAAGATCAAAGCTATAATAATATTTTTAACTTACCCCAAAACGTAAGTCTAGCTACATCTATGGTATTCTGTTCCGCCTACCATGCGATATGGTAGGAGATAACGATATAATTTGTATTGATGAGAACTTGCCATTTTCCAATTTAAATTATATATATATATATATATATATATATGTATATATATTATATATATATATATATGCAGTATCAATTATAATAAATAAATAGCGCGCGCGTAGCGCGCGCCTGTATTGTTCTAGTATATCCAATAATATATAATTATATACACATATTTTTATCAAGGCATTATCGATTTTATACTGTCACCTTCAGAATTTGTATTAAAAATATAACAATAATCGAAAAAAAATTTGATAAGGTTATAGATAAAAGATTTTATATAATTTTTACGACTAATATTTAATAACTGTAAAGAAACAATATTTTTATCTTTTTTAGTAAAAGTACAAACATTAATAAAACTTTAATAATATCAGCAAATTTTTGAAAAAAAGATTAAGTTACGATAAAATTGGAGAAAAGTTATCTAACCTATCATGAAAGATTCAAATTGTTAGGCACAAAATTGTTTCAACAATTGCAAAGAGCTACACTTTTACTTGTATTATTTGCTAAGAGTAACCGTTATAAATTTTTATTAACTCTTGTTAACCTATTGATTGATTTTATTTTTAATATATATATTTGTTTTTATACAAGATGTCTTTAAAAAAATTAAAAAATAGATTTATAATATACATAAAACTACATCATATTTAATATATATATATATATATATATATATATATATATATATCAATTAGGAATGATATATTGCATATCAAACCAGTATTATTAACCCAACAGATAACAAATGGCAATTTTTCGTTTAATTTTATTATTATATTTATACATATAATTTATCATTAAAAGCAACAAAAATAATCGCCTTTCTGCTCTAACGGTACTCACTCAATTCTTTTTGTATGTTATACTTTATGAAGGATATTTTAATGTTCGAGAAAAGTGATCATCATGCACTGAATTTCGAATCTGACTGGAGTCATTCTGATAATATGACTATAAGAAGTGAGCGAGAAGTCGGTGAGGTTCTACTTGCAAATATTTCTATCACCTCAGAACTTATCAGTAAGTTGCAAAAAACGCATAAAATAAAATGCATTAATAATAAAATCTACGACAAAAAATTGTAAATATAATTTAAATTCAAATGAGAATGGAAATCAAATCTAATCCTTCCAAAAAAAACCTTACAAAGGTAAAAAAAAATACGCCAAGTACATAAAAAATATTCCACCCTGTATGCAACAAAATGTTTAATAAAAAAATATCCTTATAATAAATAATTTATAAAAATTTTCCCTAAAAAAATATATATAATTTTCCTAAAAAAAATCAAAACTAAATATGAAATCAATAATTAATTAGCCAAGTATATTGAAGTAATTGATAGGGATTTGTAATTTGAAATATTTGTCACAAATTCAATCTTGCATTTATATATTAGATTCTCGACAAAATAAAAATAATTTTCAAAATAAGTTCCAGGTAAATTTGGAACTAAAAAAATTAAGACCAAAACAACTTGGCGTGTTCGGGTTACATTATAATACATATAATTTTACAAAGTTTGCGAATTATATACCTGTAATTAATTTCAATTATAGAAATATGTGAATTATAATACGACCCGAACACGTCAAGTTTTTGTAAGTTATTTTGGTCTTAATTTTTATAGTTCCAAATTTACTTGGAACTTATTTTGAAAATCATTTTTATTTTGTCGAGAATCTAATATATAAATGCAAGATTTGAATTTGTGAAAAATATTTCAAATTACAAATCTCTATCAATTGCTTCAATGTACTTGGCTAATTAATCATTAATTTCATATTTAGTTTTGGTTTTTTTTTTTGGAAAATTATATATATTTTTTGAGGGAAAATTTTTATAAATTATTTATTATAAGGGTATTTTTTTATTAAACGTTTTGTTGCATACAAGGAACATTTTTTATGTACTTGGTGTATTTTTTTACCTTTGTAAGATTTTTTTTGAAAGGATTTCACATCTCTTTGTAAAATTTATTTATATACCTTTTCTGCAAAAAATATATATGCATTTTTAGCACTTCTAGGCCAACTACACTTTTGTACTACTAAATCATTTATTAATTGCCATCCGGTATATTACTATATATTATACGTCAAAGTTATTGATTTAATTAAAATTTTATCATTACATAGTTACTATTATAGATTTCATTATTATTGCATTATTATTTATTATAAAATAAAATTTTGTTTCACATATGAAAAAAAAAATTTTAGAAGTTCAGATTTAATGAAAATAAAACATGCTGCAATTCTGTCATTGTATTAGATTTCTATCTTAAACAAAATGAAATTTAAAGTGAAATTTAGCCATTACTAGGTTTAAAGAGAAAAAAAAGAAGTTAAAAATTCGAAAACTTAAATATATATATATATATATATATATATATATATATATATATATATGGTGTGACGTTGCCGTCCTTTAGAGCGTCCATCCGCCCGAGATTTTACGGGGCGCGGGCCGAGCGGCCGCGCCAGAATCAACCTCGAGAGAGCGTTATCAAAAATCCCCGGAGAGACGAGCACCATCGTTAGTTTGTAAAGCTTTTTATTAATTGTATCGAATTTTTGTTTGTTTGTCATAAACGACAACGGGCACCTCGCCGGAGAAGATCCGGAGAACCGGAAGAACATCCAGGAAGATTGCGTCAAGACGCTCGTCGACAGCGAACGGAGGATAAAGTAGCGCTTGGAAAATACTTAGCCAAGGACGATACCGGGGAAATTCGCCCGCGTCCCAGGAAGGAGGACGGAAGTCTGATCAACGCTACCCTCCGAGGAGGACAAACGACAGCGGAGCCTCCAACGGGCCCTTGTACAGGAGCCCGCGACAGCAATTAAATAATTCAAATCAAATTAATTGCGCGCGAAGCGCTAAAAGCGCCGCGGATCTCGCGAAGCGCTAGGACCTCTTGCGTGCCGTATCCTGATTGGCCGCGGGGCTGCGCACCCCACTAAGCGGTCATTGACGCCGCTATCGACCCCGGGTCGCGAGATCCCAGGATCATTCTGGTGCGGGAGCTCAAGCTCAATAGTCGCTCTAATTAATTGTCGTTTTCGTGTGTGAGATCTTTGTCGCCGCTATCGAGATCGAGCAAAGGACGAGGCCGAGGACCATCCCCAGCAGGAAGAGGTGTTATCGGTGAGGTTGCCCATCTTTCTTTTGTGAGCCACGTACGCGATTTAATCCGCGGACCGGCTGTTCTGCCGCCGTCGCCATTTTTCGTGTTTCGCGACCGCTCAGGCTCAGTGCCGAGACGGTGATATTTTGCGTACTTTCGGGCGACCGGAGGCAAGCGACCGAGGAAGGACCATTGTAACGTCGGCATTAGATTGATAAGGCAACGTTCGTCTCTCTCCGGGTTTCGAGGTATTCATTACGCGTAGCCATCGACCGCCGAATATCGACCGCGTGCGCGAAAGATCGCGAAAAGCGTACGCCGCCCGTGTCGTCGTGTCGTGTCGTTGCCGCGTGAATATTCCCGTAAATTATCTCAGGGCGATTCTTGTATCGGATTTCGTGTATGTCGTCGTCGATTGTTAAGAGTGCGTATGAGCGTTTATGGTATTTTATTGTAGTGTGAGCGTTAAAATATTTACGTCTTCGTCGCGCTTATTACGCCGCCGAATAGAGCGTAGTAAAGGCTAAGAGAATATCTGCGTCTTCGTCGCGCTTATTACGCCGTCGGATAGAGCGTAATAAAGAATAATTTGTATCTGTCGAATTTGTCGTGGTGCGAAATAATCGCCAAAGTACGATCGAGGGTGCAATCTGAGCTGCTTGCGCGGATGAAAGAGGCAAAACGCCGGCAGAGAAAATCTCCGGCCGCCGTCGGCCATCGAATATCGAAAATGTCGTTCGCCTGTCGCATACAAGATCCGTCTTCGCAAAAGTATTAATTATTTTCGATCTCTGGTTCATTGGACTGTCGAGCTATTAAGTTGTCATTTTGTTTCGCGTACTAGGAAATTGCGGGGAAAAGTCTGTAGCGATAAGTTGTCGATCGGGCTGCTGAAATTACGATCTCGTTTGAGTATTATCCGCGAGTATTTTCGTGCCGAAAATCCTTTGTATTCCGTAAAGTCTCGCTCAGTTCAGCGAATTCCGGCCATAAAAACGGGCTCGGGTAAACAACCGGATTGTCTTAGCGCTCTCGTTTTCGTTATCGATTGCGAGCAGATATTTGCTAAGAATACCGTCGCATTTTTCGTGCCAGGATTAATTGTATTGTATTTTTCGCTTTCGTATGTCGTTCGAATTTATTGTGAACCGTCGTTTGAACTTGATTTGTATGATCCGTTCTCGTTTCTAGTGGAATTAATAGCGAATCAATGTCTCGGTAAGGAATTATTAATCTCGGAATTATCGCTTCTTATTGATTGCTAATTTAATGTTCAAAATTGATCCATTTCTTATTATTAATCTATTATTGATCACTCGTATGATTACTTTATTTTTCTAGTAATAAACTTGTTATCTTTCTTTGTTCAATTCGCGTAATTTATTTAAGTGTTCGTCTCGCTTAATTGTCGATTGTCGTTTTGTCTGTCGTCTGTTAGTTCCGTGAAGACTCGCATAATCAATTAACTTTCTCTAACAACCCCTCCCCTCTACCGTTAGGCAAGCTAGTCGGCCCGTGGCGAAGCAGGATATCGCTTTTAACGTTTTTCGGCTTTTCGCGAAAACTGATGCGTGAAAGACCGCATCTGGCGCCCAACTTTTTGATATATCGATACGGTCTTCGCTCCGCTGCGGCTCGCGCGAGAGCGTCCTCCATCCCTGTTTCTCAGAACGCGAGTATATCAATTTCGTTATTTTTTTTTTGACGGCGTTTTCGCTCCCCCGCGCACGCTCCCATCCAACATCTCGGGGAGTGTCGCGATTCATTTGAATTTAATTGAAATAAACGTCGCAATATATATATATATATATATATATATATATATATATATACACACAAACACACACACACCACGCGCGCGCGCGCGCGTGTGTGTGTGTGTAGAAATTTACATATTGACTGCGCAACCATAATTATAGTTACATAGACATTTATTACATTTGCTTTCGTAGACACAAATATAGTTACGCAGAAATATTCCCTACATGTTTAATTATATATATATATATATATATATATATATATATATATATAATAAATAATTATATAATAATAATAATAATAATAATAATTGCGTTTATTAACATTTGAGTTATATACATTTTATATACACTTGTTCCATAAGTATTTGTGTTGGTGCGTGCGCCACATAAGGTTCCTTGTACAACATTTGTTTCCCCATTCAGCCTCTCCTCATCCTCTCTCCCACCTGATATGTAAATTCTTCCTCCTCTCTGTTCCTCCTCCTTGCTATACTCAACATTCTTGTCAAAGCTCGTGCCCCATTTATCTGTTGCCTCCAACTTTCATGTTTTTCTCCAGTCATATCGCATGTTTCGAAAACATGTTGAAGCGTCTCTTCTTCTTTTCCGCATAGTCTGCACCTTCTATTCTCCTCCGCTTCCCAATACTTGTTTGCCCTCGTTTCAGTGCCTAATCTAAATCTTGCTTCCATTTCCAAAGCTCCTTTCCGATTATTTTCTTTACTTAGATATTTTGGTTTTTCCATGGCTTCTGGTACTAAGTTTTTATATTCCTTCGCAAATTTTGATCTTTCTAGCTTCTCACTCCATATCTGTCTTTCCATACATTCACCAATGTCTTTCAACCTAATCCAAATTCCACTTCCATTTTTCATTTCAAGATCATAATAATCTATCGACCATCCTTTTTCTTCAAGGTATTTTTTCCTTGCGGTTTTCCATCTTTCACATGTTTCTCTTTTCCTGTTTATTCTCATTTCTGTGCTAAATTTATTCTTTACTCTAATGCACTCTTTAATCAGTTCATTTCCTTCGCTTTTCATTATTTTTTCCTCGTATTTTACCGCTCTTATTCCTGATTTGGTTGCAATTTTATTTCTTTTTGTTTCCAAGTGAAGCATGTGGCTAGGTGTCGTTCTGTCCAGTTTTAGTGTCCATTTTATATATTTATCTTGTAAACCTTCAATTTCCTTATACTCTTTCCAGCCCCATATCTCCACGCCATACATCATAATACTCTCCACCAAGACTTCAAACAAGTACATTCTTTTTTTCCAGTTATCCTTGAAGTTTCTTTCTCCTATACTCCATACTTTTCCTAGAACGGCCATTGCTTTCTTCCTTATATTCTTTATATGTGCTTCATTTCCGTTGTTTCTTTGTAAAGTGTATCCTAGATAGTTGAATTCCTTCACCTCCTCGATATCTTTTCCTTCCCATGTGAATGTTATGTTTCTCTTCCTTCCTCCTGCTTTTCTTCCTCTCATGATTTTAGATTTATCTATGTTTAGTTCCAATCCTCTGTCCTGTATGTATTTTCTGAATTTTTTAATCATTTCTTTTATTCCTCCTTCGTTGTTTGCTAGCAACACCACGTCATCCGCATACGAGACTGTCCAAACCTTCTTCCTTCCTATCCATTATTCCTCCTAACTGTACACTTCTCATAGTGCTTTCCAAATCTGCAAAAGCTAAGTTAAACAGTGCTGTACTGAGCGGACATCCCTGCCTCACTCCTTTTTCCGTGTTTATTTCTTCTGATAATTTTTCATCTATCCTTATTTTAAAAGCCGTTCCGTTATATATCTCCTTTATTCTATCTCTCAATTTACTACTGATTTCATCTTTCTCCATTAGTTCCCATAATTTTTCTCTTCTTATTTTATCAAAAGCTCCTTTCATATCTGCGAAGAATAGGTAGATTTCTCCCTTTTCTTTCTTCGTTTCCTCTTCCATGGCCGTCTTCACAATATATATAGCTTCTAAAGTTCCTTTTCCTATTCTATATCCAGTTTGTGTCTCTCCCATTATTTCCCTTTCTTCCATTTCCTTCTCCAACCTCTTCCTGATTATCTCTGCATAGATTTTATATCCTGTGTCCATTAGCGTTATTCCTCTATAGTTCTTTACGTCATGTATGTCTCCTTTTTTATGTATGGGTGTTACTATGCCTATTTTCCATTCTTCTGGTAGTTTCTGCTCTCCGTTCCAAATCTTGTTTATTATCTTGTGAAATTCTTCTACTATCTCCTCCTCCCCATATAGCCATGCTTCATTTGGTATTTTGTCCTCTCCTGCTGCTTTCTTTTTCTTCAACCTTTTGATCACATCCCTCACTTCCTTTAAACTTATTTCATTTTCTTGATTTGCTATCCTGTCTATTTCTACAACTTCTTTTTCTACCGTTCCCTCCATTTGGACTTGAAAGTGCTCTTTCCATTCGTTTATTTTGATCTTGTCACTCATCTTCGTTCTTCTTTTCCTTTGTCTGTTTATTATCTCCCAGAATTTCTTTCCTGACTTATCATTCTTCGCTTCAATCCATTCTCTCTCTTTATAATTTGTTTTCTTCTTTTCCAATAAGTTTCTATACTTTTTCCTGTAGACCAAGTACTGATCTTTTTTAGTATGGTCTCATCTTCTCTGTATCCTCTCTTAGCATCCTTCAGTTCCTTCTTGGCAAAGTGGCATTCCTCGTCCCAACATCTTTTTTCATCTGGTCTCTCTTTAACCTTTATTTTTTTTATTGGAATTGAGTTTCTTATTTTTCTTCTTAAGTCCTTCCATTCGAATACGCTTCCTATTTTTTTAAGTCTTTCCATATATTCTTCTATCTCATTGTCTGACCATTTGATTATCTCTTTTTCTTTTTCCATTTCTTCTTCTCTTTCCATTCCAATTCTTAAGCTTACTTTAATCATTAGATGGTCTGACGCTACTCCTTCTACCACTTCCATTTCTTCTATCCTTTCCTCTCCTTTTCGATTTGTAATCACGTAATCAATTACTGATCTTCCTACCGCTCCGATATAAGTCATACTGCCTTTTTCCTCTCCTTGGACATTCCCATTTATTATGTATTGTACAAGCCGTTTTCTTCTAACCATTTTATAAGTACTCTGCCCTCCTCATTTATTACTTTGTCCTCTGATGCTCTACTTTCTTCGGCAGTGTCGTCTTCAATTCTTCCTCCTTTTTCTGCTGTCCTCGCATTGAAGTCTCCTCCTATTATAATATATCTGTCTTTGTTTTCTTCTATAATCTCAGATATTTTCTCGTAATTTTCCTTCCTGTTTTCTCTCATATAAGTACTTATTACTATTATGACTTCATTTCCTGTATCGATTTCCATTTTCATTACTTCGTCTGTCACTTTCTCCATTTTTAACTTTTTTGCTATTAAATTTTTCCTGTGCGCCATCGCCAAGCCTCCTTTTGGTCTTCCTCTCTTTTTTTCTCTTCTTGCCTTTATTTGTATATATTCGTAGTTTTTCATCTTATAATCCATTATTTTGTCCTCTTTTTCGATCCATGTTTCTGAAATGTTTATTAGATCAGATTTTCTCAGTTGTTCCCAATCGTCCTCTTCTAGACTTGTAAGACCTGCAACGTTCCAGAAAATTATTTCTATGTTTTTCTTTTCCTCCTCTCTTATTTTCTTTTTGTCAGGTCTTGATGTTCTTTCTCTTTTTCTATTGAGTTCTTTGTATGTTTGCTTCTCTCTTTCCTTTCCGAAACCACTTTTCTACTTTCTCGTTCCAGTAGAAAACCTCTTTATCCGTGATAATCTTATTATGTCCTATGTCACACTTCGTGCCATTCAGCTCCAGTTCTCTTCTCTTTTTGATCACCTCTCTTTTGCTTTGTCTCTCCTTCCATGTAGCGTCATCATTTATATAGATTTTGTCCTTTTCTCCTCTTAGCTTGTTTTTTCTTTTCATTATTTCAAACTTTTGCTCTTTGCTTACCAGTTGAATTCCTATAGTTTTTTCTGCGTTCCTTATTTTCCATATTTTCCTTATCTCTACCTTTATTTCCAGTTTTTGAGCGAGCCATCCTATTAGTTCTTCCTTATCTTGTATCTCTAATCCCTTGATTATTACATTCTTCTTTCTTTTTTCTCTCTCTGCCTCCTCCACAATCCATTCCAATTCTTTCTTCATTTTTTCATTCTCTTTTATGTCTTTTCCACTATCATATTCTCGCCTATTGCTGTGAGATTTTTCTTTTATTTCACTTTGCATTTTTTTTACCGCTTCCTCCAGTTTGCTTACTTTGATTTCATTTATATTTTCCTTTTTCCCTCTCTCTCTTTTTATGTCATCAATTTCTTTACTCATTTTCTCTAGTTTCTTGTTTGTCTCTGCTTCTAGATCTCTCATCATTTTTTTCATTATTTTGTTATCTTCCTCTATTTTCTCTAGTTTTTGTTCCAAGCTTTTCCATCTCCCTCTATCCTCTTCGTCTCTTGAATCTAATTTATCCTTTATTTTTTTAAACATTTTAAACGTTATATCCTCCTGTTTGCCCATACTCATGTTTTCTTCCATTTGTTCTTCGTTCTTCTTTTTTGGTTCTTTTCCTCCGTGTTCAGGACTTTCCGCTTTCCTTTTCTTCTTTTTTTCCTCCGAGATTTTCTTCTTAAGCCAAGTTGTTATTCGATTATTTCCCTCACTTCCGCTTTCGTTTCCACTTCTACCAGTGCTGCTATCTCTGCTCGTTACCGAGCTACTCCTACTCCTATTCGATATATCCTTTGGCCTGCCTCTCTTCTTTATCTTGTTGTCAACCTCAATTATTGTGCTGTCCAAATCTTCCGTACTGCCCTCTGCCGGTTCCATGCGTCGTTAATTCACTAGTCTGTTAGGATTTCAAATGGGCTTTAAGGTCTAGTTTGTCTTTGTGTGCCCGTCTTAGGGTTGTGATCCTCGTGTTGTGTACACGCTTTTGTTGTGTACTCGCCTCAAAGTTTCCTTAGCTGCCTCGCAGTTATTTTAACCTTACTTTTTCATTTCACCTTCCAACCTTTTCCTTTCCTCCGCACTCCACACTCTCACCGACTCGCCACTCCCCTCCCCGACTCTCGGCTATCGCTTTCGCTTCTCCGTACTTTTTACTGACCTTGACCAGCTCCTTCCGTCTCAAAACAGTTAACAACTTCAGCACTCACACATCACACGTCTCCCACAATATCGACCTATCTCTATTTTCATAAATAATTATATATGTAGGGAATATTTCTGCGTAATTATATTTATGTATATGCAGGCAAATGTAATAAATGTCTGTGTAACTATAATTATGATTGCGCAGTCAAATATGTAAATTTCTACACACACCACACACACACACACACAAATATATACACACACACACACACACACACACACACATATATATATATATATAATTATAAATTATACAAATATATTCCATAAAATGATAACTGTCTATTCTCTTTATTAATATAATATGTCAAAATATATTATGTCTAATCTAAATAGAAATGAGAAAAATTTCACAATCACAGTCCACTTGGCGGTCGTTAAGTGTCACAAACCTGTTTTTACTAATCAATGCACTCAGCGTCGCTTGATAATAACTTTTAATATATCACTTCTCTTCTGTCTTTTTAAACAAATAACCTTAATGTGTCACTTCTATTCCTTGTTACACTATTCTGCACTATACTTTAATAAATTTATCTTTCATACGTACGTACACATACATATACATATCACACGTATGTGCACACATGCACACATATGATTTTGTCACTTAAAGCATTGTACATATCGAAGCAATAATCGTATACGCAGCGATGTGAACGCCGCTTGAGGGACAAATTCGCTTTGCGTGTGTGCGTGCGAGCATATGTACGTGAGACACTGGAAATGAAGGAAAACGAAAAAAAATGTCACAATTCTGATATTCGATCATCATTTTTCAGGATTGACTGCACTGATTTTGTTCAAACAGGTCGCAATCGAAAGCATATATTTACATTTTATAATAAAAGTGTCGTTAAATTTTTGATTACGGCTTTAGTTTATTAAATATCTTCACCGAAAGTTTACTTAACGCGAAATTCTGGATAAGGTACTTGGTAGCACCGCGTCGAGAGCAGTGACTCTCAACTCAATGCTTGGAACTCAATGCTTGGACTTGTTTTTTATATACTTGGCGTCACGACGCTACCGCGTCTCTTGATATATAATTTGGAATTTATCTAGTAATAAAGTATACAAATTTAAATTTACATAACAAGACCGTAAAACAAAATCATCAGCTCACTGTTTATGTCGCCAAGGAAGGATATTAGAATAATTCATTGTGGAAATATTTTAACATGTTAATGTATCTTATATATCCAACATATTAATGTATCGTAAGATTAAAAGATTAAATTAATATATATATATATCGTGATATATAACTATTGTATAATTAACAAGGATTGCCGATTAAGAAAATTTAAACATTGGTCGAAATATTAATTTAATATTTAATTATAATATTTTTAAAGAAATATTATAAGCATTAATGGTCGAAAGATCATAACATAATTAATTCTCTTATTCCCTTTTATGTATTTCCTATTTCAATTTTTATTCGTAGTAATGAATGATTGCGATTCGATAAAGATTTATCGTTGCGAAACATTTTTATGTCGTTTATCAGAAGTTAATTAATTTTTAATTATTAATAATTATAGCAAATTATGTTTTGATACTAATCGTAGTCGTGTTTAAATTACAATATACGAGGCGTTTCGCACCACTACTTTATTACTGGAGTGTCACCATGCGAATGATAACGAAGCCCTAGCATAGCGCGTTACTGTTTACATTTTATATTGCCAAAGTCGAACATCGTATTATCGATAATTCGTTGCAGAGATATTTTTCATATTATAAAATATACACTAACGCGGAATATTAAATTATAGAAGTATTTTAATTTATTTATTAAAATTGATTATTTATTAAATAATTCATCATGGAACTTTATGCATAAAATATCTAAATAATATATTATTGTGAAGCAATTTATAAAATATTACTATCTCTATAAAAGTAATTAATACGAGAACATTTTATAGATATTTTAAGTATATTAAAATAAAATCCAGAATATTTTATATATTATACTAATGTAATTTAAAAATTTAAACAGTTTAGATAATTTAGAATGAGAGAGAGAGAGAGAGGAAAAGAGAGAGAGAGAGAGAGAGAGAGATTCGTAATATAAATAAATAAAATGAATTATTGAATGAATAAAATAAATAATTTCAGACCAGAGATAACATCACATAAACAGAATCATTGAAATTGAAATTGAAATAGGCGATCTCGGAATCACATCATAAAGTATTTATTGACGTCAGCTGTGTTTTATAAAATGTTTTGCTGTCTATTGACGACAACAATTGATAGTAGTTAAAGAATTAACTATCCATTGATTTTAATAATCTGTTGTTGCAATACAGCGAAAATTAAATCAAACTTCAAATTTTTTCTCGAAAATATTATATTAGAAGTGACATTGAAAAGATGATTTATTGAATCCAATAGATTATCAAACTGATATAAATAAATTATAGAGGAATAAATTGTAAACAGTTAGTAATATTGGAATGTTTGTTTAATATTTCATTAAACATTCGAAATGCATATTTTTGTATCTTATGTAAGATTTGCGCTTTAATGTATTAACTAGTATTCTGTAAATATATAGTTAACTATTCTGTAAATTCATAAATATTAACACATATAATTGTAATTTTCTTTCAAGTCTTTTTTACATTATGTTTTGGAGCTCTTTCCTGTTTCAAATTATATATATAAATTTTTGTACGTACTGATATTATTTCTAAAGAGAATAAATTTTTATAAATTTATAAATATTTGTGAAAATATATATATTATTGTGCATCCATTTAAAGAAAACATTATATAAACACTAGTTGAAATTATTAAAAATATTCTTATGCAGAATGTCTCTTTAATAATACAAAAACATTTTTGGAAATAAAAGTGTATCATTTAATATATGAATGGACTGAATGAGTCACAAGAGGAGACCGGTTAATATCACATAATTATTTTCAATATTCTTTAACAAAATGTGATTAACGTGTTTATCTCAATATTTTGGAAATAAAGCAATTGATTTATAGCGAGAAAAGGAGAAAATTTAGTTTTATGCACTAATGCACACTAGTGCATTATAAAGGTTGTCATATATAAAATTACAGTAGTATAATTTAAATAATAAAATAATTAATACTATAAGTTGTTATAATATATTATAATATTATAAAGTTATATAATATATAATACATAATATATAATATATAATATATATTATATAATATATTATAAAGTTGTATATAAGTTGTATATAAGTTATTATATAAGATTATTTAGTATAAATAACGATAATAATAATAATAAAGCTCGTAGAATGAATTATTTTATTTATTTTTGTTATTTATACAATTTACGTGTTATTGTATATTTATTGTACATTTATTTATATTAGCATAAAAACGCTGCCGTGTTACGTATCACATGATTCAAAATTCATTATGTAAACAGAAAACGTGTAAATCACTTTTTTAAGTCCATTATTATTTTTCTTATAATCAGAATATTTTTTTATATAATAAATGTTTTTCTTATGCCAAAGAGAAGGTTACGCAAAAATAAATTAATATATGAAGCTAATAAGATAAAGATTAATAAAATTTATTAAACAGTCATATGTATATAAATATATTTATTTATATATAAAATTATTTTTGTTATATATATATATATATATATATATATATATATATAAATTTGTCTTATATATAGGTATATAAATTTTTTGACAAACAATTCTTAAGGATTTAAATTTCTTTTGAAATAACGAGTATCTTCGCGGAAAAAAATAAATTACAAACGGAATGGAGCTAATAAAATGTTACAGATCGGATTGACCATTCGAAGTCAGTTACTACTGTGATCGCTAGCTAAACGCCGCCACGGTTATTTATCGCTTGATTCAAACAGTATTATATAAAGATTAGAGAAACCGTGTAATTGTGTATGAATAGTGGACTTTAAAAAACATAGCACGTAGTAACACAATCGTACGAACGAATTGTCATAATTACATATTTAATAACAGATATAGCAAATATTGAAGTAAATTCGATTACACGCTGCGTGTGCTTGAATATGGCTGAAAATGTTACAAGATCTATAATTCTATAACTTCTTAGATCGTTTGTAATTTGATTGTGGTTATCTTTTTATTGCCTGCTTTTCTATTAATAAAGAAGGAAAGCTAATAATAATTATATTCCTGTATTCGCGATACAATGAATATGTACCATAGAAGTTATTTACTTACTAAGAATTCTTTCATTTAATCTTAAGATATATACTATGATCGTGATCATAAAGAGAAATCTAAAAACATAATATTAGAAGATAATAACTTGCGTTAAAACTGACTTTTAAAGAATTTATCGAAAATATATGTATTTATGTGAATTAATATCAATTCGATTAACACATCAGAATTAGTAAGGTGAGAAAACAATTAATTGAGGGTTGAACGGAAACCAATTGAGTGCAAACGTTTACCAAAAATGCAAATTATGTTTGGAACAATTTTATGTGTTTTATTGAGAGGTTTAATATTGACAAAGGCAACTATCATGCCGAAGGATGATAACACTTCAAACATCCTTCAGGAAGAAAGTATTTCCATGTATCCGGATTTAAATTTCACGCAGGTAAGAGATATTTTTCGCTTGATTAAGAAATAATTGAATGTTATTGCAGTTAGTAGTGTGACTAAAAATGAATGAATAAATTATATATTCTATATATTCTATATTCTATATAATAAGATAAGATAAAATAAAACAATTCAATATAAAAGTAAAAAATATATATGATGATGTAAAAAATAGATGGATAAAGTTTCGAAATTTTGTTTACAAATGGATGTTATATAGTATATTAAATTTAATTAGAACAATATTTTAAAATTTGATTATGTATTTTCTCTCTTTCTCCTTCTGTCTCTAGATATATATATATATATATATATATATATATATATGTATATATATACATATATATAATTATATATAATAAAATTATTTCCAAAAATAACAATTTTTAAATTTAATGAGTTTCTACTATATTAATATATACATGTCCGCTACATTAATATATACATACGATGATACTTCAATAGATTTTTATGTTATTTTTCTTCAATTTCTAAAATTTCTTTATCTTTCTAGATATTTATAATATTTATAATATTTATTGATATATAGTAAGATTTAAGTAGAGTTTATTTTAAGAAATTAATTTAAAAAGTTAGCATCACTTCTTTGTGTTAAGGGTAATTATATAACGAAACAGAGCTAAATATTGAGATAGAAAATCTGTCTAATAAAAAAATCGTTCATCAAACATTCTTTAAATTGTATCTATTAACGCTAATATTTCGATCGACAATATATTCAATAACAATTGCTAGAATTTATATTAATTTTCATTGTACATATATCCATTCACATACAATTATATGCACATATTCTTATCAATTTGTACTATCGGTTTATATTATCATTTTCAGGATTTGATTGTTAAAAATATAAATATACGACATACGAGAAAAAACTTGACAAGAATATAAATAAAAGAATATATATAATTTCTATGACTAATATTTAATAACTGTAAAGAAACAATATTTGTAACCTTTTTATGCTTGAAGTACAAACATTAATATAACTTTAGTAATATTGGCAAATTTTTGAAAAGAAATTTAAGTTATGGTAAAATTGAGAAAAGTTAACTAACCTATCATAAAAAAGAATCAAATCGTTAGACAAAATTGATTTAATAATTGCAAAGAACTACACTTTCGCTTCTATTACTTGCTAAAAGCTATTATGAATCGTCATTGACTGTTGTTAACCTATATTGGTTGATTTTCTTTTTGATATGATGAGTGTTTGATATACAAGATGTTTTAAATAAAAAATAAAAAATACAGTTTACAATATGAATAAAACTACATCGCATTGAATATATATCATTTAGAAATGATTTATATCAAATCGGTATTATTAAGAAAACAAAAAACAAATGGTAATTTTTCTTTTCTTTTTTTAATTTTATAATTTATATAATTTATCATTAAAAGCACCAGAAACAATCGCTTCAATGATATTCATTTTATAATTCTTTTCGTATGTTGCACTTCATGAAGAATATTTCAATGTCCGAGAAAAATAATCATCATATAATAAATTTCAAATCTGAACGGAGTCATTCTGATAGTACTGTGAGAAATGAGCGAGAAGTTGATGAAGTTACACTTGCAAATATTTCTACAATTCCAGAATCTATCGGTAAGTTACAAAAAAATGCATCAAACATTAATAATATAATCTATGACGAAAAAGTGTAAATATAATTTAAATTTAAGAAAGAGTGGAAATCAAATCTAAAAATATCTTTTAGTCGTGAAAAAAATATAAATTCTATTTTGTCGAAAAAGGAAATAAAAAGGCATAATACAAACATAACATTCTACATAAAAATTGTCATGATTTAAGGCAAAGTCAATTTTATTTATTTGCTAATTGGTTTTAAAGCAATCGCAAATATTATACTTTTGATTTCTTAAGTTACAGGAATTTTTCGAAAAGTACTTCAAAGTTATTTATTCGTTTTTGGCACGAATTAACGATTACTTTTCCAAATCTTAAATGAAAAAAATTCTTATATTATTTTTTTAAGGTCAATATTGTGTTAATTTCCATATTTTGTAGTTTGCTTTTTCATTTATTTTTTCTCTTTTCTTTACCCTGGTAGAAATTTTGATAGAGCGTTTGTATGTCACTGGCCAGCGTGCCACACTGCCACTTAAGGAGCGGCATAACACGCTGGTAAGAGCCATCCACGAAATCGTCACGTTTTGCCCGCTGGTGCCACGTTGAATTGAATTTTGAGTTGTACTAACATGGCATTAACATAGTCCTAGTAAGATATTGTCATAGAACATATGCGGAATTACTGTAGTATAGCATAATATTGTTTTACGAAAAAATACTACTGAACTATTTGACTATTCATAAAAAACTTCCCATACAGCACCATGTCGCCTAAAAATATTACTAAAACTGGAAAAAAAATTCTGAAATCTAACAAGGAAAAAAATTTGGAATCCCACAAAAATCCACATTATTTAAATATTTTTTTTTAAATTCAGTTTGTCAGAAATTAAACTAAATTAAATTGATAAAATGATGTTAAGAAGAAAACGTGGTTTACGCGCACACAATCAGAGAGCAATGGCTCTCTGATCGTGTACGTGAAAGTAGCGACCTTTTTTTGGCGATACTACTCACAAAAAAAAATATACTTTAGATCTCATGTGTGTACCAGTCCTTTATATACACTTCATAAAAAATTGAATACGAGTTTGGTTAAGTCTGGTGTCGCCGCATTGCGGCAAGAAACACTTGTCGCATATTGTGTTCTTTTAATGTTATCTTTTTTGATAAAGCGAAAAGATGTCTGAGCATCTGACGTGGCGCAAGTATGGGCCGCATCAGAAGCCCAGTCAAATTCAAATCTGCGCCTGTTTAATTTTATAATAATATTACGCCATTTATATATCGGCCGCGATCATGGTTCTAGTGTGGACATTTTCAATTTTTGAAAATAAGACTGTGACGTGGCAAACTTCCATTGCGCTGACAAGTGTTATGGCGCCGGCAAGGCAATTTCTATCAGGATATTTTCACATTAAATTGTTCTTTCTGATTTACTGAGATAATCCATTTAATCTTACATATAATTATGTTAACATGTACGATCTTAAAATCTATAGAAAGCAATTTCAGCAAGCCAACTTCTCTCAGAGCATTTGTACAATTCGACAATCAATTCACAGGAATAGTAAACGACATTTTTGTGACATTGAGGTAAAAAAATCTAAATTTTCAGTTTGTATTCTTTCATTTTTTTCTCTTTTTCTTAAATTCAACGACATATCTATATCAAAATGTTAATTCTGTTATAATTTTGTTAAATATAAAATGACTAAAATTTTATTTTTTTTTACAGATGGAACCAATCTGAATTTACCGATGAAATACAAAGGTACACAGTGCAATGTTTTGTTATGGAGGATTTAAAAAAGATTCAAATCTGCGACGATAAAAATATCACAATTACAACATTGGAGCACACGGTGCACAATCTTAAACCTAATACGACATATTATTTCCGAGTACGTGCACATACTGAAGTTATTGCTGGTCCTTACTCGGATTTAATCAATGTATCGACTACGCATGAAAATCCAATACCTAAATTATTATTAGTAACGAAAAATGGTATCGACATATTGGACTTAGATTCAAATACATATAAGATTCTCATTCGAATGCCCATACAAGATGTCGCTTACTGGGCCCAAGAATATAGAATTTATTGGATATCCCGAACAGACCTAATGACATTGAAGATTACTGAAAATAATAAAATCACAGAAATAGCTAACTTTGGTCATTATATGTATGATCTCTGCATTGACTGGGTAGCAAGAAATCTATATTTGACCTATTTCAACTTAGATTTTTACATTGCAAAATTCGATTTGACAATGTGGGAAAATGGCATAATTAAATTTGATAAGATTTTCAAATCAACTTATTCTATTTACTATTTAAATGTATCACCATCTATGGGGTACGTTTACTAAAGTATATCATTATTTTCAAAAAATAATTTTCCATTAAAGATTTATGCAAATTTGTAACTTTTCTATAATTTTACGTGGTTTTATAATTAAGATCATAAGTAAAAAAATAATAAGTTATTATAAGTTAGTTTTTCTGCCTAATTTGTACACTCAATAAGTTATTATATAATTATAAGAATTTCGAATTTTCTATTACATACAAGTTTCTGTTTTTGTTAAAATAATGTTTTATAATGAGTAAAATAAGTATATATTTTTTAGAATTTTATATTGCATATCATACATCAGTTTGGAGACTCGAGAATATAATATGATGAAATATCATCTCGATGGAAAAAACAAAAACAAATCTATTGTTCAGATAAATGAATCCTCTTGCCTATTTTATTATAAAGATCTTTTTCATGATATGATAATTGATAACAAGAATAATGAGAAGCCCTTACTTTACTATATGAATAGTTTTAGGATAATTGTCACAAACACTAACTTTTCTATGTGCAATACGATTTTACTCGCACAAAACATAAGTGATGACATCAGTTTCCAATCTATGACGATTGACAAAACAAACATTTACATTTTAGCATATGACCGTCAACGTACTCAATATATGTACGTTTCGAAAAAGAAATACTCAAGTCTCAAGAGCGTAAATATAGACGAATATGTTAAAAAGATAATAGGTTCAAATATATATTATATACATAAAATTTACGCTCTTGATAAATCTTCACAACCCCCTTCATATCCCCCAATGAGATGTCTGACACCTGACGAAAAAGTTTATAATTTTGAGAATGTGACTGCAACGGCAAACAGCATCATTGTAAATTTACCGGAGCCGGTTGTAAAGAGTGGATGCAAAAAATATAATTTACCAACTACTATATATACTATCTTTGTAAGCTATTGTTTAGACAATAATCTCAATAAGTCTGAAGAATTCAATGTGCTGACAGCCGAGCGATATTACGAGATTCAGAATTTAACACCATTTACAGAGTACAAGTTGAAGTTTACTATAAACAATTTTTACTTTGATCAATTATCAATAAATCCATTCAATTCGAACGTGATACCAATAAAAACTAATTTGGGCAAGCTTAATGTACCAGAAAACATAAATGTTTTAGCTTTGACGCCTACTATAGTAGTAGTTTATTGGATGCCACCCAAGAAATTGAACTGCGTGGTTGTGACTTACGAAGTGCATTGGAAGTCAGTGAACGACACGCAACAGCAGAAATAATTTATCAATGTGCCGAAACGTGTGGCAGATGGCAGATTTTTCACAAAGATTAACTTGTCGCTACCAGTACAAGATGACTTGATATACGTGCGTGTGTATCCAAGTAATTTCAGCGATTTCTACAACGAGAGCAAGATCGATCACATATACTCAGAACCAAACAATATTACTTTGAGCGAAGTCAACACAAATAGCATGGACATTTCATGGATCTCAAACGTCAATCCTACGGTCTTTCTTACATTAGAGTACAAAGAGGTTGCAACAGAAAAGTGGCAAACAACAAATTATGATAAAAAAAAATGAATTATAACAAAGAAGCAACTTATCATATTGGAAATTTACAATCGGGAACTTTATACAAGTTTCGCTTGATATTGATGTATTTCGAATATGAGGAAATTTTTATATGGCCGGCTGATGAAAGATTTATTTTTTCAACACTTAGCAGTAAGTAACTGAAAATACTCATACAGCACAATAAGATGGCATAGATATATTGAAGAATAATTTTATTGAAACATTGCAATATTGCAATAAACTATATATTATAGCAACATTGCAGTAGAATATATTTGAAAGAATGCAATGTTATTGCAACCATTTAATAATATTACATATAGAATATTCTTGTTTCTGACAGATAATATCTCGCATGCATATATGTATAATTAAATTCAAAAACTTAATATGAATAGAAGTTTCTAATGATTTCATATCTAATATAATATATTATAATTTATAAATTATATATATATATATATATATATATATATATATATATATTGTAATATTATATTTAAACATAATCATATAACTAAAATATAAAATATTATATTTTGGATATAAAATTACTTTAAACTTTTACTTATACGAATCACTTTTTTTACTTTAAATGTTTCATATATTGTTATAATGGGGTACAAATATATAAACATTAATTGGAATTCATTATACATTTATAACTAATTATAATTTTATTTAAAAAATTTCAAAAATACAATTACATATATTTGCATATGAAATATGCATAAAAATGCATCGAAAAGTAAAAATAAAAAATTATAATGTTTGATAAAATATTACCTATTCTCTTAATATAATTAAACAAATATATTAAAAATATATCTTTGAAAATCTATTAAAACCATATTTGTATGAGTGTATTGAAAATATATCATAAAATATATGTAACGATAATATAAAATGTTATTTATATTCTTTAATAGAAAAAAAAATGGCAATTTTTATCTTTAGCTTAGAATTATATTTTTTTACCTCGACTGATTATTTCTGTGCCATTAATTCATTTAACTTTGTGCAAAAAAATAAAATTCATCGCATATATACAATAAAAAAAAAAATAGATAGATATAAGAAAATATATTATTACATATATGTATATATATATGTGTGTGTGTGTGTGTGTATATATATATATTATTAATTTTCTACTTTGTTTTAAAGCAATCGCAAATATTGTATTATACTTCTGATTTCCTAAGCAATAGGAATTTCTCGAAAAGTACTTGTTATTTTATTAAAAGTTATTTATTTGTTTTTACCGTGAATTAACGATTACATTTCTAAATTTTAAATGACGCAAAAAATTTTGATATTACTTTTTAAAGGTCAATGCTGTCCTAATTTCCATATTTTATAGTTCACATGTATTTTTTCTCTTTCCTTTATTTTCACATTAAATTGTTCTTTCTGTGATTTACTGAAATAATCCACTTAATCTTATATATACTTATGTTAATATGTACGATCTTAAAATCTCTAGACAGCAGTTTGAACAAGCCAACATCTCTCAGAGCATTTGTACAATTCGAGAGTCAATTCACAGAGTAAACGACATTTTTGTAACATTGAGGTAAGGAATCTAAATTCTCAGTTTGTATTCTTTTATTTTTCTCTCTTTTTCTTAAATTCAGCAATATATCAAAATTAATTCTGTTATAATTTTGTTAAATATATAATGACTAAAATTTTATTTGTTTTACAGATGGAACCAATCTGAATTTACCGATAAAGTAATACAAGGATACACGGTGCAATGTTGTTTTATCGACTTAAAAGAGATTCAAATCTGCGACGATAAAAATATCACAATTACAACATTGGAGCACACGGTGCACAATCTTAAACCTAATACGACATATTATTTCTGAGTACGTGCGTATACTAAAATTGTTGCTGGACCTTACACGGACTTAATCAATGTGTCGACTACACATGAAAATCCAATAACTAATTATACTCACAACGAATCAAGATATCCAAATATGGGACGTGGATTTAAACATCTTTACTAATTTTGGAATGTCGCCACAGTACGTATACTGATAAAAAAAATAGTTAAAATTATGAAATTATTTTTGACACTATAAAGTTAAAGTTATTATTACTACGCACAAGTTTATTATTAACATTATAGCACAAGTTTATTATCAACATTATAGTAGTAATAATTATAAAATTAGAAATCTCAATTTTTTAAATATACTATTATAGTTGGCTCCTTTTTTAGATCAGAATTAAAAGATGTCGCTTATTCGATACAAGAATATAGAATTTATTGGATAACCCGAAGAGACCTAATGACATTGAAAATTAATGAAAAAAATATCACAAAAATAGCTAGCTTTGATCATGATCTACATGATCTCTGCATTGACTGGGTAGCAAGAAATCTATATTTGACCTATCAAGAGTCAGACTACTCTTACATTGTAAAGTTCGACTTAACAATGTGGGAAAATGGCATAATTAAATTTGATAATATTTTGAAAAAAAACATTGTTAATGACTATTTAAATGTATTATCGTCTATGGGGTACGTCTACCGTTCACCTGAAAAAAAACAATTTTTCATTAAAGATTTATGCAAATTTGTAATTTTTTTATAATACGTATTTTACGTATTTTACGTAGTTTTATAATTAAGATCATAAGTAAAAAGACATAATAAGTTATTATATAATTATGAGAATTTCGAATTTTTACTATATATAAGTTTTTGTTTTTGTTAAAATAATGTTTTATAATGAGTAAAATAATTATATATTTTTTAGAATTTTATATTACACATCATACAATTGGGCAACTAAAAAATATGATATGATAAAATATGATTTCGATGGAAAAAACGAGCAAATTGTTGAGATAAATACTTTCATTCACCCAATTTATTATATAAAGCCTTTTAGTAATATGATAATTGATAATATGAATAATGAAGAGTTAATTTACTGGTTAAATGATTGGAGTATAATTATAACAGACATTAATATTTCTAAGTTCAATCAGATTTTACACAAAGAAGACATAAGTGATGACATCAAATTCCAATCTATGACGATTGACAAAACAAACATTTACATTTTAGCTTTATATAATTCTCAATGTAAGTCTGTTTATACTCTCTACGTTTTGAAAAAGAAATATGCAAGTCTCAAGAGCGTCCCAAATGCATACAAATATGTTAAAAAGATACCAATAAGCTCAGATCAAAATGTATTTTATAAAATTTACGCTTTTGATAAATCTTCACAACCCTATCCTTCAATGAGATGTCTGACACCTGACGAAAAAGTTTATAATTTTGAGAATGTGACTGCAACGGCAAACAGCATCATTGTAAATTTACCGGAGCCGGTTGTAAAGAGTGGATGCAAAAAATATAATTTACCAACTACTATATATACTATCTTTGTAAGCTATTGTTTAGACAATAACCTCAACAAGTCTGAAGAATTCAATGTGCTGACAGATGAGCGATATTACAAGATTCAGAATTTAACACCATTTACAGAGTACAAGTTGAAGTTTACTATAAGCAATTTTTACTTTGATCAATTATCAATAAATCCATTCAATTCGAACGTGATATCAATAAAAACTAATTTGGGCAAGCTTAATGTACCAGAAAACATAAGTGTTTTAGCTTTGACGCCTACTATAGCAGTAGTTTATTGGATGCCACCCAAGAAATTGAACTGCGTGGTTGTGACTTACGAAGTGCATTGGAAGTCAGTGAACGACACGCAACAGCAGAAACAATTTATCAATGTGCCGAAACGTGTGGCAGATGGCAGATTTTTCACAAAGATTAACTTGTCGCTACCAGTACAAGATGACTTGATATACGTGCGTATGTATCCAAGTAAATTCAGCGATTTCTACAACGAGAGCAAGATAGATCACATATACTCAGAACCAAATAATATTACTTTGAGCGGGGTCAACATAAATAGCATAAACATTTCATGGATCTCAAACATCAATCTTACGGTCCTTCTTACACTAAAGTACAAAGAGGTTGCAACAGAAAACAACGAATGGCAAACAACGAAAACAACGAATGATACTAGAACGAATTATAACGAAGAAGCAACTTACCATATCGAAAATTTACAGTCAGAAACTGAATACAAATTTCGCTTGATATTGAGATATCCCGAATATGACGAAACTTTTACATGGCCGACTGATGAAAGATTTATTTTTTCAACACGTGGTAGCAAACGTGGTAAGCAAATGAAAATACCCATACAGCACAATAAGATTGCAGATATATTGAAAAATAATTTCATTGAAACATTGCAAATTGATTGCGAAACTTTGTTGAGTCATTGTTATAAGAATGTGATAAAGTTAAGATATCCGCTTTTTGCAATGAAACATTGTAGTTATATTATGTTTTAATATATTGAAAAGAATGCAATGTTATTACAATCATTTAATAATATTATGTATAAAATATTTTTGTTTTTGATGGATAAATATCTTGAAAACATATAATTAAATTAAAAAACTCGATATAAATAGAAGTTTACAATATCTAAGATAATATATTGTAAAATTATATTTAAACGTAATCATATAAAATATGTTTTTATACAAAATTACTTTAAACTCTTACTTACGAATCATTTTTTTTATTTCAAATGTTCTATACAGGGTGACCCATTTTAACTTAGGCAGCCAAATAACTCGAAAAATAAGCACACTACGAAAAAATGGTTACAATCAAAATTTCGTCATTTCGAGGGGGACGTACAATGACGTTAAAATCAGCCCCCCCACCCCTCCCCCTGGGCGGTGAGGGGGGGCAAGTTTGAAATCTTAAATGGAACCCCCTATTTTTCATTGCATATTCTTGTAGCTTATCTCGAGAGCTTTCCAAAACACTATAATTAAGTACCTTTTTATTAAGTACTTTTTGAGTTATAAAGCTTGAAATAATTTTTTAATTTTACATAAACCATAAAATATCTAGTAAACCATTCATTTTTCGATTATCTTACCTTCATACTTTTATGTACAAAATAATGAGAGGAATCAATTGGTGTAAAGAAAACACATAGTTGTTTCTAAGAAAAAATATGTAATTTGCAATTAACAATTCTATATTTTTTCTTAAAAACAACTATATGTTTTCTTTACACCAATTGATTCCTCTCATTATTTTGTACATAAAAGTATGAAGGTAAGATAATCGAAAAATGAATGGTTTACTAGATATTTTATGGTTTATGTAAAATTAAAAAATTATTTCAAGCTTTATAACTCAAAAAGTACTTAATAAAAAGGTACTTAATTATAGTGTTTTGGAAAGCTCTCGAGATAAGCTACAAGAATATGCAATGAAAAATAGGGGGTTCCATTTAAGATTTCAAACTTGCTCCCCCTCACCGCCCAGGGGGAGGGGTGGGGGGGCTGATTTTAACGTCATTGTACGTCCCCCTCGAAATGACGAAATTTTGATTCTAACCATTTTTTCGTAGTGTGCTTATTTTTCGAGTTATTTGGCTGCCTAAGTTAAAATGGGTCACCCTGTATACTCTTATAATACATACTTTATATATATATCTTTCTCTAATGATTAATTACTGTTTATACACATATAAACATTAGTTATAAAATTAATTAAACATTACTAATTATATTTTTATTTAAAAATTTTAAAAATCCGTTATATTTATATTTATTTGTATGAGAAAAACATAAAAATAAATTGAAAAATAAAATAATAGATATCTATTAAAAATATCTATTCTTATATAATAAAAAGATATCGTATTCGTAGATAAAGTAAAAATATATGATAAAATATATTTTAACATTGTTATAAAATGTTATCTATATTTTAATAAAAGAATAGAAATGCTTATCATTAGCTTAGAATTGTATTTACTCGATATTTACTGATATTATTTCTGTGTCATTAATTCGTTTGACTTCTGAAAAAAAGTAAAATTCATCCCATATATATAAATCTAAAAATATATATTATTACATTATTTTTATAGATAAATTAAAGGGTGTTATAGTTTCCCCAATGGTTCCAAAATATCAATATTACATTGCTAATACCCAATTCATATTTTGTTAATTTATATTTCTACAATGTTTGTGTAATGTTGCATTTCAATTTGTGATATTGCAATATTGTTGCAAAGTACTAACATTCTGAGCTGCATAGATATTATAATATGATATACTAATATTTTTAGATGTGAATAGGCCTAAAATTTAAAAAAATTAAATTTTTGTAATAAAGTTACAAGTAAAAATAAATTTTTAAAAACATACACACACAAAGATATTAAAATTATATTTTTGCTTAATACAGATATTTCGGACACTACTGGAATAATAGCGGAAAAATATTACTTATTAATGATATTAAGTTTTATCGTTATAGTTACTATAATCTGCCTCTGCTACTTTTATTATTGTAAGTATTGTACATTTGATGTTGGTATCAACTTGAATTGTTGATTATACGTATATATCTAATATAATATCTAAAAATTTACTAAAAATAGTAATTTAGTTATATAAAAGTAAACGAATAAATTTACTGAAAAACGAAAAATTTTATATTGTTACATAATTAAGTCGAAATTTTATAGCAATATATCGTCAACGCAAAAGTAATAATGATTTGATTACAATGACCGATATAGAATTGGAGATTCCACATGAAATATGTTGCGAATACACTCAATTGAATACGATTTACAGTCCTATGATACATTATAATCCGGATGAATGTGCAATAACTAAAATTGCACGTAAACAGATTATATTTGGAAAAATTATTGGTAGCGGCACATTCGGAATGGTAAAAATTTATGTTTTCAAGCAATGTTTCAAATTAATTTCTGAATCAACAAAACAGATATGTATTTTCTAATAAAGATACAAATTATATAAATTTTTATAATAGATTATAAGTAATATAAAATTTGGATGAGACAACAAACATTCACTTTACTATATATTTTTCGTTAAATTATTTAATATAAAGTGAAATATAATATTACTTGACATTAAACTATACATTTTCTAATAAAGTACGCATGTAAATTTGTGTGAAATATTTCGCAGGTGTATCAAGGAAATGTGAAAAACTTAGAAAGTTCGGGCACAGAGATATCCGTTGCAATAAAAACGCTTCGGAAAGATCCTCCTTTCCATGAGAAAAAGAAATTGTTAAAGGAAGCCGAGCTTATGAATCGTTTTCGACACAAACATATATTAAGATTGTTGGGCGTTTGTTTAAATGGGATTTCTCCGTTTCTAGTGTTGGAATTAATGAAAACTGGTGATCTGTCAAGATATTTGAGAGATTGTCGAAATTTGGAAGCGTCAGATTCGCACGCTCTGCGTTTGCAAGATTTGTTCGCCATGTGCGAAGATGTTACGCGAGGTTGTTGCTACTTGGAAGAATTGCGTTTCGTACATAGAGATCTAGCGTGTCGCAATTGTTTAGTATCTTCGAGAAATCGCGATAATCGTATTATCAAAATTGGAGATTTTGGATTAGCTAGAAATATCTACAATGATGATTATTATCGCATGGTAAATACAATTATTAAAAAAAATTAAAAAATGAATTCTTTTGAAAATACTTTCCATTTTTTTATCATAATAGTATCGTGCATTGTTTCTTCAAGTAATATGGAATATGAATAGTTTTTATTTATATATAGCAAGAGATAACGTTTTTCTTTTTGCACATATTGTAAAAATGAATAACTTGAACCAGAAAATTAAATTAGAACATAGAAAATTTTTGTTTTAATGTCTTAATTTTTGTTAAAATCATGTTTTAGAGAGGAGAAGATTTGCTTCCTATTCGCTGGATGGCACCCGAATCTTTGATGATCGGAATATTTACTTCTCGAAGAGATGTTTGGTCATTTGGTGTTTTAATGTGGGAAATTACATCGTTGGGTGAACAACCTTATGTTGCCAAGACTTATGCGGAAGTGATAAATTATGTACTTGCTGGGAACAGGTTGCCGATGCCTCTTAACTGTCCGTCCGCATTGTACCAGTTGATGCTACGTTGCTGGAGTGCAGCGGATGCTAGACCAAATTTCGAATTTTTTCTGAAAAATATTATAGCATTAAGAAAGAACATAGAAGATACCTTACTGAGTCCAGTCGATATTCTTTATCCGATATAATTAAATTAATGTTTCTTTTCTTTTCCGAACGATTCGATAAATCTTAATGTAGGAAAAATATATAGATGTTGCAAAATATTGTAAATGTCTCTTCTTTTATATAAAATATAAAGAACTTATATGTTACCATTCTATTATAGCCATTATTTATATATTTTTATATTAATTTCGATATTAGTATAATATTTTTAAGCTTAATGTGCTTTAATTAAATTATAAAATTTTATATAATTACAAAATAGTATTATTATTAATATTATTATTTTTAATAGGTTGTATGCAAACAGTCTTTTAGTTTCTAATCATTTCCAATCGCATTTCTATCCAATATATTTTCTTCGAGTTCTTGAATTGTTATTATGGTTTATTGTATTCCTTTGTTTTAACATAAAGATTATCATCACTTGTCATGTTTATTCCTTTCTGTGGAGTTCTTCGGAATATTTAAATCTCTCATGTTTAAGATATATTCAAATCACTGCAATTGCCTTTTATCTGTTTTCTCGATTACTATCTCTTTTTCTTTTATTTTATTCAAAAATATTAATGTAATTAATATAATATATTAATTAACATATAATTTATTACGCGAAAATGTCCAAAATATACATATAATACGAAATTTAGTAAAAATTTTTATATAGTTTAGACAAGCTTGATAAGCGATGATTAATTACGCGACATTTATCATTAATAATCGATATGCAATAATAGAATATAATAAGTAGAATAATAGAATAATAGAATATAATAACAGCCTAATTCTTTATCTATTTATTAATTTGTTAGAATATAATAAGTTTTATATAACGTATGCAATAATAGACTTTAATTTTATATATATATATATAATAATTTTATTAATGACTCTTTTGATCACAATTATTTACGTTACATAAAATTAAAGTCTATTATTACTATATATATATATATATATATATATATATATATATAGTAATAATAGACTTTAATTTTATGTAACGTAAATAATTGTGATCAAAAGAGTCATTAATAAAATTATTGATCATTTCTTCGATTGTAGAAGAAAGTATTTGCATTATTGGCGCCTTTTGTATAGATTATCAAAGAAAATATTCAAATCGCGAAAAAATAAAATGAGCTTCGATGTAAATCGACAATTAAATTACAAAAGAAATCGCGATTTAAAATTTACGAGAAAACGCGACGAATAAATAAATCGATAATATTCAAAATATTCATATTGCGTATAATTTTTATAATATAATAATCGAAGCCATCAGATATGCAGGTGACAAATCGGTAATAAAAAGAAGATCGATTTTAAAAATGGAGAAAGATTAACATTTTATTTCTATATCAGATTTCGCAGAATCAATTTATGAAGAAAAATTAAGTGATCCATTGAACGTCAGGAACTTTACTGTAGGAGGAAACGAATCCCGGATCTTCCGCATTATTCTCAATAGTAATGATTTCAATAATAAATCAACAACAATTATCCCTCGTCATTATTTTCAATTCACGAAATTGATATTCACGTCAGAAAACATGTTCTTTCATGATTAAGAAATATAATTCTTTATTTCATGATTACGTACGATTTATAAATAATATTATAAATATTAAAATCCTTGCATCATTAGAGTTTGTGTTGAATGTGCGAACACATATAATAATTTTCGGGTACCTTTTCACGCGCGCGAGATGAATCGAACCCAATAACAGCAAGATTTAAAATTTCAGTTGGAGTAGTTTTCAAAAAATAAATCAAATAATTTTAAATAATTTTAATTCTAGAATAATTCTCTAGATTCTTATTCTTATAACGTTTAAATTAATAATTCTTTTTCTTTCAATCAATATCTTATTGATACAATCTTATTGATACCCATTCGATTTGTCTCGAAATTTTTAAGTATTCGCACATTTTATGTAACATTCATATATCATTTCGCGAATATATAATATACATATAATATTAATAAAAATTATAAAAATATTTTGGATACGTTAATTTCTGCATATATTTTATATTATGCATACATATATGTTAGAAAAAGCGTGTTCAATGACGTTGTGCTTTTATTATTAACGACATCTGTATTTTGTCTAATTAATTTTTTTTCCGCTATGTCCTGCATTGTCGCTTGCATATATACTTTTCGTAGCTTTTACCCTCTTGTATCGATTGCTTTTACTGTGTTCATTATCAGTTAACTTACTTGTTTTTCTTAGCTTTTGTGTTCTTAATACATAGTTATTATAATCCTCTAATAGATATATGTACCTTTGAGTTTGCTACTTTTTTCCTTAACACATAGTTTTTCCTTAACAGATTATGAGACTTAAGAATTGTGCTAGTCGACATATTTGTGTTTTGAGGTTATAATAAAACGTGTCGAAAATTTGCAAAGACATAATTATTGGAAGGTTATTAAGTGAAATCGATTCGCTAGTAACGATTATAAAGAGAACAATGGCTGATGAAAATTTAATCCGAGATATTCAAGTAACGAAGCTTTCAAAGGCAACGTATAACCGCTGGAAGATTGAAATTCGAGACGCTCTGGAAAGTCATCGAATATGGGAAGTCGCTAGTGGTATTATAATTAAACCGGAAGAAGTAAGTAATGATATAGTGGTCTTGTAAATAAAAAAGACATTGAAGATTGGAAAGTAAAGGACAGTAAGGCTCGCTCGATCATTTGATCAACGTTAGATGATACGACGTTCGATCAAGTATGTGATTGTGAATCATCGGCAGACATCATGAAGAGAATTAAAGCTGTTTTTGAACCAAAAACGTTAAATGTTTTACTAGAACTGTTTTACTTACGTGAGTTTTTTGGTTACTCAGGGAAATCAGATAATACGGTTGGTTCTTTTGTAGCAGGTCTTAAAGTCATAGTACGTCGAATTGAAGCGCTAGAGTCAGAAGATTTTGGTAAAAGTTTCAATGAAAAACTCATGATGGCAAAAATTCTTGGATGTCTACCGAAAGATTTTAATAATTTTGTTACAAGCTGGTCACTTCTTTCAGAAGACGTATCACTAGAGTCTTTCTTAGAAAAGCTCACAAATGCAGAAAGAAATATTACAGAACGTCTGGACGATATATCCCATGAAGCTTTCAAGGCTCAATCTAAGTCAACGAACAGTCAAGATAAGAAAGCAGTCAACAAGAAGTTCCAGGGAAAGTGTCATAAATGTGGTAAAAAACATGCAGCAAGATTGCTGGTCAAAATTAGAAAAGTCGGAAAAATCAGAATCTACAGAAAATAAGAAAGCGTCGAAAAATCATAAAGACGAGAGCAGCTTATCAGCATCATCTGTTTTTAACGAGAATGATAGTAATCGAATCGTTGCAGATTCGGGAGCAAGCGTTCATTTAACAAGAAATATGGAATGGTTTTCGTCGCTACGTAAACTTGCTTCACCGTTAGTGCTAAATGCTGCTAGCGGTCAAACTCTTCTGGCAACTCATGTTGGTAACATTGAAATTGAAAAATCAATCAATGGAAAGACATGGGAAAGAAGAACATGGGAAAATGTATACTATTCAGAGAAGATGAACAGTGAATCGCTGATTTCGACAATTTTTATGGAAAAGACAAAAAGATACAGCTTCTACCATGGAGAGAGCATCATGCGTTTGATGAATGAACAAAAAATAATATTAAGTGGAAAAAGAATTGGAAATCAGTATGTTCTTTTTATTCGAGTGAAACCACCATTGATTTCTGCAAAAGTAGCGCAATCGTTTGGACTATGGCATCAACGGCTTGGTCACGTAAGTAACAATGTGATACGAGCAATGTCGAAAAATAATCTTACAAATGGATTTGAAGTAATTTTCACAGAAAGAAATGATTGCGATTCATGCCATTTTGGAAAACAAACAGTCAATCCACATCCAATTCGAAGAAGGCGAGATTGTCTGCCTGGTCAGCGTTTTCATTCGGATGTCTGTCATATTGGAATAACATCGTGGAATAAATGCAAATACTTCCTGATATTAAAAGACGAAGCATCTGCTTATCGTAGAGTGTTTTTCATGAAAACAAAAGATGAAGTATCTGACATACTAAAACAATTCTTCATAGATGCAGAAAGAGAAACAAGAAGAAAAGCAATTTCTTTGAGAACGGATAATGGAACTGAATATATTAATCAAAATGTAAAAGAAGTTCTTAAGTCTATGGGCATTATTCACGAGTTATCACCGCCTAATGTCAAACAATGTAATGATATGGCAGAAGATCGATGATACGAGAAAATCGAACATTGTGTGATACTACTAGATCTTTGTTGTTTGATACAGATTTGTCTAAAATGGATCATCACTTACTCTGGACAGAAGCTGTTGGGACAGCAGCATATCTTCGTAATCGAGTGCCAAATCGAGGATTCACGAATACGACTCCATACTACGAATGGTATGGAAAGAAGCCTGATGTTTCTCATCTTCGAGTTTTTGGTGCAAAGGCTTTCGTACGTATTCCAGATTCACAATGAGAAGAAAAATGGATCCTAAGACTAGGAAGGTAATATTTGTAGGATATGATCGTTTGACTGATAAAATTTATCGTGTTTTTGATCCTGTAAAGAAGGTCGTCGAAAGAGTCTCTGATGTTAGAATACAAGATATTACGGATGCAAATAGTCAAGTATTATTTCCTCTGCCGTCTAATGAACTAGAAGAGGATTTTGAGGAATCTTCTGCTGAGTTATCGTATTCAGAAAACAATGAGGATAAAGCGGACTCAGATGATTGTCTTATACAGGAAATAGAAGATGATACAAATGAAGAGTCGTCCTTAGGAAAGAAGAAGAGAGGACGACCAGTTGGCTCAAAGAATTTTGAGAAACCACTTCCTGCCACAGATAGAGAATTAAGAAGTAAAACAAACAAGGCAGCATGTATTGCTGCAATGAAAGTATCGATGGATCCAGTTTCTTATGAAGATGCGATTTCCAGAGAAGATGCTGATTTATGGAGAAAGGCAATGGATGAAGAAATATCATCATTAATAAAGAATCAAGCATGGACTTTAAAAAAATTGCCCAAAGACTGATCTACAGTCTCCTGTCGCTGAGTTTTTAAGTCGAAATTAAATACGGAGCGATAGAACGTTATAAAGCAAGACTAGTCGCCCGAGGATTTAATCAAACTAAAGGAGTAGATTATTTTGACACTTTCTCACCTGCAGTTCGTTACGAATCAGTAAGAACTGTTTTGGCAATAGCCGCTAAGTATGATATGGAAATGATACAATTTGACATAAAAACAGCTTTTCTTAATGGACCACTTGAAGAGGACATATACATGCAATAACCACAAGGATATGAAGATGGAACTCATCGTGTTTGTCATTTGCAGAAGGGACTATATGGACTCAAACAGGCATCTAGGAATTGGAACATTCTTTTCAATGAATTTGTAATGGAGCATGGCCTGATACAATCAGATTCAGATCCATGTATTTTTACAAAAAATGCCAATATGAATGATTGAATGATTCTATGTTTATACGTTGATGATGGACTTATAGCGTGCAAAAACAAGAATTTGCTGAAGGATTTCATCTCCTCATTAAAAGAAAAGTTTGAAATTACTTGTCATGAGCCATCATGTTATGTTGGCATGGAAATCAATCGCAATCGACAAATGAAGACAATTTACATTAATCAGCAAGGATATATATCTCGTATGTTGCATCGTTTTAGAATGGAAAATTGTAAAACAATGTCGTCACCAGTGGATTGTTCTGTCAAATTGCCGGAACTGAAAAATGAAGAAAGTATTATTGAAAAGAGATTTCCTTATCGAGAAGCAGTGGGTAGCCTGAATTATATTGCATTGATAATAAGACCAGACATATCATATGCTGTGAACATGCTTGCTCGATTTTCAAATAATCCGTCTGAATTACATTGGAGAACAGTTAAACATGTCATGAAGTATCTCAAAGGTACGATTGGTTTTTCATTATGTTACAATGGAAAAACGGAAGATGGATTAGTTGGATATTGTGATTCCGACTATGCTGGCGATCTGATGGAAAGAAAATCAACATCTGGATATATATTTATGCTATATGGTGGACCGATAGCCTGGTCATCGAGTCTACAACGAGTCACAGCTCTTTCATCATCGGAAGCGGAGTATATATCAATTTCGGAAGCATTAAAAGAATTTCTATAGTTGCGGCCATTACTGGAATCCCTCGGACTGAAACAAACGGAGAAGACTGAATTGAGAGTTGACAATCAGGCAGCAATAGCGATGTCAAAAAAATCTAGAGTTTCACAGAAGAACCAAACATATTGGAGTTTGCTATCATCGTATTAGACAAGAACAAGAAGCAGGAAATGTAAATGTTGTTTACGTCTCATCAAATGAACAAGTGGCTGACTTACTTACTAAAAGTCTAACATGGACAAAAATTTCAAGATATTTGGAAATCTTAGGAACGACATCATGAATAAGAGGGAGTGTTAGAAAAAGCGTGTTTAATGACGTTGTACTTTTATTATTAACGACATCTGTATTTTGTCTAATTAATTTTTGTTTCCGCTGTGTCCCGCATTGTCGCTTGCATATATACTTTTCGTAGCTTTTACCCTCTTGTATCGTTTGCTTTTACTGTGTTCATTATCAGTTAACTTACTTGTTTTTCTTAGCCTTTGTGTTCTTAATACATAGTTATTATAATCCTCTAATAGATATATGTACCTCTGAGTTCGCTACTTTTTTCCTTAACACATAGTTTTTCCTTAACAATATATAAAAATGGCATATTTTTAAAAATTAATGTTCTAAATTGGCGATGGATGTCCAATACCTGTAAATAGTCTTCTTAAAAGAAACTAAAGACTAAAAACATTAATATTTCCAGTATTTAGAAATAATCTATCAAAAAAAGATAAATTATATTAATTAATAAAATATATTCGTTCGTAATCATTTTTCTCAAAAAAGTTAATAAAATCTAATTACAATATGCAGTTACTTGAAGAATAGAAATTTATATACAACACTATATCCATATTTAATCTACCAATAAATCTTTCTGGCATTAGACAATAATAATACCAATCCTAATAATGATAGAACATTTTTTACAAAGAAAAGAAAAGATACATTTCTTTCATCTAAATATATATTATTTAAATTAATTCGACATTAAAGAAGAGTATTGCCGTTGAATTACTACCGAAATCATTACTTTTGGAAATTGCCAGGAAAACCTGGTATTAGTTCCTTCAATCTTACAATAAAAATTCCCAATTTTTCAACAGGACACCGAACTAGACGTTGCGAATAGATTTCACAAGAACCAGTGAGAAATAATTCTCCATGATGAAAATCATTTCGACTTCTCGGCGAGCCACGCAACTTTCGTTAACGTTTAACGGAAGGAACAATGATAACTCTTTTACTAAAACGGCAATCTTGTCTAGGAACGCACAAAAAACGCGAGGAAAATACGGTGTTTTCGCAACGGTAATTTATTAATTTATTTATGAATATTTTCCGATACGAAAAAAAAATTCGTAAATATAAATATAATAAATATAAATGGAAAAATAAATTATTAAATTCATAATAATTAACTCGCGATTCCTTAATATCAAAAGTGATCGTTTAATTTTATAAAGCTAATATTTAATCGTTGATTAATCACAATCTTGCAATCTTTACTCTCTTATTTGACATTTCTTTATATTTAATTAGCAATATTTAGGAATATTATCTTACGAGAAGGACAACGATAAAATTCTTCTGTTAAAATGATAATCTTGTATAAGGACGCGAAAAGAACGCGGGAAGAACATGGTATTTTTGCAATCATAATTTAATAATTTATTTTAAGAATATTCAGATTCGCGCGATATCGAATTCATAAATAAATAAAGCTAACGGAAAGCATATTATTAAATTTATAATAACCGACTCGCGATTTTGTAACGAAAGTGTCCATCAAATTTTATAATATTTATATTTAATCATTAATTTAGCATCAAACTTTTACATTTTATATAAAAATTTTCCGAATTCATTAATGACTCTTTGACATGAAAATACGAACCATTATTCTTTTATGAATATTCTAAAAATATATACTACAGATACTACAAATACTTTAATTTAATGAATTACTGTTATGTTAATTACTATTATGTAATCATTATATTTTCAAGGGTCGAAAATCATTATATTTTCAAGGATTGAAAAAAATGTAGTCGACCAAACTAGCCAGAAATTTGTTTATTAATACGACGTTTCGACCATATGGTTGTGGTCCTTATCAAGTATATACTGGAAAGATTTATAAATAAATTAAACAATTAATTTACGGTTTGAATAATATAACAAGCACAACGAAATAAAGTGTGATCAATTTTATCGATGCAATAATAATCAGGAGACAGGCATAGATGATAATCTTGCAAAAACTGCACATGTCACATTAACAAAAAACGTTATTTAACTGGATTTGAATTTGAGAGAAACGGACGCATCAGTTGTATTGTATTTTAGTCTGTATTGTATTTTACAATTAAAATATCAATGTTAGATTATAAAATACAATTATAACTATTTATAATTTACAATTTACAATTTACAAATTTATGATCCTACCAATATCAAATAATAATATTCCATTTATTCAAATATTTAATAAGAGATAATCGATATAATAATTTGATATTGATAGCATTAACATTTGGATTAAATATTATATTTGATTTAATGCACATATATTTTTAAGTTTTAAAATAAAACACAACATGTTAAGATTTCTTAATAATTATGCAATTTCTTTAATATTTCTGAAGATAATTTTGATAATTTAAATTTCACTTTTAAACACTTTAAAACATTTTTATTTTTAAAATATGTTATATTTATTTTCACAACGTTTTTAAAAATAAATTCAACTTAATTAAAATAATTTTAATTTATTCCTAGAATTATTGGAATATTAAAAGAAAGAACGAATCTTTTTTAATAGCCCCCTAACAATCCTACTATTAAAGAATTCGAATATTTTTAATAGCTCTAACAATCTTACTATTACAAAATTCTAATGATCTTAAGAGCCCTAACAATTCTAATATTAATAAAAGGATTCTAATGATTTTTCTTAATAGCCTTAACAATCCTATTTTCTGATTAACTAAAATTATTCGAGATTTTAAGAATCTATCTCTAATCATCATCTCACCTAATCATGTATATATTTTAGTCGCGTGCTCAACAGCGGAGCTGTTATTATCGAAGCTAGTTGCTTGTAACATACAAATATAAAATTCATTTATAATAATGCTCATCAAATACAATTAATATTTCAAAAAATTTTTATCGCGCGGAATTTTATATCCGATGTGTAAAATAATAAGCAGATAAACACGTATGGAAAAATTTGACAAATTTTTGAAACTGTCTTTTAAATAGAAAATTTTATGAGTTTTATAAATCTTTCTTTTTAATTCATTTAAATAATAAGATTGAATTCTAATGTTTGAGAGTACAAATTAGGCAAAAAGAAAACCACACAGTATAGATGTCAAAATCAAAAAATATTTAAAAATAATTTAAAAATAATAATAGTACAAAAATAAATCAAATTGATCAAACCACAATAATGCGTCCAAACTCAAATGGTAGAAACAGTAGTGTAATAGAGACACATTAAAGAGCAAAATCAATAAGACAAATAATTATCATAAACAGGTGAAGTCCAAACAGTTAAATTCGCAAACGTTTCGATCAGATCCAGATCATTTTCAATGCGGAAATAATATTCATATTACAAGTGCAATTAAATTAAAATAATAATACAAGAAAAGATGACAAAGAATAATAGTCGCTCGCAACGGATAACGTACGGATTCAAACCGTGATCCAAGGTGAAACGCAAAAATAAATGCTCGTGGTCGATATCAATACTACATAAATATGACATGAATATACACATATTGGTTCTCGAAATTTATAATTAAGAGGTAAAAGAATAACGCTGACGAATAGCAATAAATGGTTGTGTAAATGTCCGCAATCCTGCATGCTACTCACCAATGCGAAGCACATAGATCGTGGCTGTGTAGAAAAAGCGTGGAAAGAAAAAAGTTGGTATGCGCGTAGAGGACAGAGATACCGCATACGTTCCACAATTCCTATATTGTTGCAAAGTTCCTTATAATGCAATAAAAATTTTTTGTTCCAAATCGCGTTTCACCTTGGATCACGGTTTGAATCCGTACGTTATCCGTTGCGAGCGACTATTATTCTTTGTCATCTTTTCTTGTATTATTATTTTAATTTAATTGCACTTGTAATATGAATATTATTTCCGCATTGAAAATGATCTGGATCTGATCGAAACGTTTGCGAATTTAACTGTTTGGACTTCACCTGTTTATGATAATTATTTGTCTTATTGATTTTGCTCTTTAATGTGTCTCTATTACACTACTGTTTCTACCATCTGAATTTGGACGCATTATTGTGGTTTGATCAATTTGATTTATTTTTGTACTATTATTATTTTTAAATTATTTTTAAATATTTTTTGATTTTGACATCTATACTGTGTGGTTTTCTTTTTGCCTAATTTGTACTCTCAAACATTAGAATTTTTTCTCACAACCACCAATTTTGACAAACTATTTGATTTTGAATTAATAAGATTGAATTATTGTTCGTTTATAATAAGTTAACGATTTATAACACTTAATATACAAATAATAGATATTTATCTTCAGCCACTATGCGAATGATTGTAAGTCACAAACATTACCGCTGTTTATATCGCAACGTCGACCAAGAAAGAAAAGAATTTGAAAATATATGAAACGTCTCACACCACTACTTTACTGCTTAAGGTTCCTGTGCGAATGACCATAAGTCAAAAACCACAATATTTATAACCACAATGTTTATATCGCCAAGGTCGATTTATACTTATTGTTATAATTTCTCGTTGAAATATTCTATGAGTGATTGCCGATTAAGAAAATTTAAAGCATTGATCGAAATTTATTTAATTCCAATAAGTATCGTTATGTAAATTATTATAATAAGCATCAATAATCGAAAGATCATAACAAAATTAATTCTTTTATATATCCCTCTCTCTCTCTCTCTTGTTTCAATTTTAATTCATAGTAATTAATCACTGTCATTTGGTAAAGATATATCGTTGCGATACAGTTTCATGTCCTTCATCATAAGTTAATTAAATTATAATTATTAATAGTTATATCATATAATGTTTCAATACTAATTTCAATCGTATTTAGAAAAAATATTCGACAATATGCGAAACGTTTCGGACATTACTTTATTGCTCGAGTATCAGTGTGAATGATAACGAAGTCATAACATATAATAAATATGAAAATATTAAATTGTAGAAGTTTTCCAATTTATAGATTAATTAAATGATTATTTATTATACATTTAATTAACATACGAAGCATTTCGCATCATTATTTTAGATATTTTCCTTAATGAAAATAAAACTACGCCACAAAATATCGCAAAATATTGCAATATATAAATAAATCTAAACTATCCTTAGATATAGAATAATACTCTGCGCCCCAAGATATCGCAAAATATCGTAAAATATCGCATTGTAATTAAATCTATACTATTCGTAGATAATTAATATTACACTGCGCCCATAAATATCGCAAAATATTGCAAAATATCGCAATATAAATAAACCTAAACTACCCCTAGATAGAGATATTACTTTATGCCCACAGATATCGGAAAATATCTAAACTTTACTGCTGGAATGTCATCAAGCAAATGATAGCAATACCATAATGTACAAATAATAGCACGCTATTGTTTACGTCGTCAAAATCGAACATAATATTATTGATAATTTGTTCCCGAAATATTTTATATACTGTAAAATATACAAGATCGGAATATTAAATTATAGAAGTATTTTAATTTATTGATTAAAATTGATTATTCATTAAATATTTCATTACGGAGCTAATTATTTGAATTTACTCGATTGTTTTATCACGCTTTTCCGAATTCAAATTCTATAATATTTAATTTTGCATTTTAAAAGACCCATTCGAGCAATCGATCGAATTCTAACCGATTCGACCCGAATCACTTGACGAAGTAGAGCGTGACCATCACTAAGTCGACTTGAGCACGAAGCTCGATAATGCGAAAATATTACAATGCGAAAACGCGATGACGAATCGTCGCGGTCTGCAGCACGTTGACGGCATCGACGACGCGAAAGGATAGCTTCCCCTTCAGGCTCCTTAAATTTATCATAAATAGAAAAATTTAAGATAAAACTCAAGGCACCATCCAAGTACTAAGTCCTCCCACCGCGACAAGGTGCACCCTATGGGAGGGTTATATTATATAATATAATATATAATTTGGAATTTATCTAGTAATAAAATATACAAATTTAAATTCACATAACAAGACCGTAAAACAAAATCATCAGCTCACTGTTGCCAAGGTAGGATATTAGGATAATTCATTGTGGAAATATTTGAACATGTTAATGTATCTTATATATCTAACATATTAATGTATCGTAAGATTAAAAGATTAAATTAATATATATATATATATATATATATATATATATATCGTGATATATAACTATTGTATAATTAACAAGGATTGCCGATTAAAAAAAATTTAAAGCATTGGTCGAAATATTAATTTCATAATTAATTATAATATTTTTAAAGAAATATCATTATAATAAGTATTAATGATCGAAAGATCATAACATAATTAATTCTCTTATCCCCTTTTATATATTTCCTATTTCAATTTTTATTCGTAGTAATGAATGATTGCGATTCGATAAAGATTTATCGTTGCGAAACATTTTTATGTCGTTTATCAGAAGTTAATTAATTTTTAATTATTAATAATTATAACAAATTATGTTTCGATACTAATCGTAGTCGTGTTTAAATTACAATATACGAGGCGTTTCGCACCACTACTTTATTACTCGAGTGTCCCCGTGCGAATGATGACGAAGCCCTAACATAGCGCGTTATTGTTTACATTTTATATTGCCAAAGTCGAACATCGTATTATCGATAATTCGTTGCCTAGATATTTTTTATATTATAAAATATACACTAACGCGGAATATTAAATTATAGAAGTATTTTAATTTATTGATTAAAATTGATTATTTATTAAATAATTCATCATGGAACTTTATGCATAAAATATCTAAATAATATATTATTGTGAAGCAATTTATAAAATATTACTATCTCTATAAAAGTATTAATTAATACGAGAACATTTTATAGATATTTTAAGTATATTAAAATAAAATCTAGAATATTTTATATATTATACTAATGTAATTTAAAAATTTAAACAGTTTAGATAATTTAGAATGAGAGAGAGAGAGAGAGGAAAAGAGAGAGAGAGAGAGAGAGAGAGAGAGAGAGAGAGATTCGTAATATAAATAAATAAAATGAATTATTGAATGAATAAAATAAATAATTGCAGACCCGAGATAACATCACATAAACAGAATCATTAATACTGAAATTGAAATAGGCGTCAAAACACATCATAAAGTAATTATTGACGACAGCTGTGTTTCATAAAATTTCGCCGTCTATTGACGACAACAATTGATGGTAGTTAAAGAATTAGCTATCTATTGATTTTAATACTCTGTTGTTGCAATACAGGGAAAATTAGATCAAACTCCAAATTTTTTTTCGAAAGTATTATATTAGAAGTGACATTAAAAAGATGATTTATTGAATTCAATAAATATTATCAAACTGATATAAATAAATTATAGAGGAATAAATTTTAAACCGATATTAATATTGGAATGTTTGATCTTTATGATATTTCATTAAACATTCGACATACATATTTTTGTATCTTATGTAAGATTTGCGCTTTAATGTATTAATTAATATTAACTATTCTGTAAATTCATAAATATTAACACATACGATTGTAATTTTCTTTCAAGCCTTTTTTTTAGCCATTATGTTTTAGAGCTCCTTCCTATTTCAAATTATATATATAAATCTTTGTATGTACTAATATTATTTTTAAAGAGAATAAATTTTTATAAATTTATAAATATTTGTAAAAATGTATATATTATTGTTCATCCATTTAAAGAAAACATTATATAAACACTTGTTGAAATTATTAAAAATATTCTTATGCAGAATGTCTCTTTAATAATACAAAAACATTTTTGGAAATAAAAATGTATCATTTAATATATGAATGGACTGAATGAGTCACAAGAGGAGACCGGTTAATATCAATTAATTATTTTCAATATTATTTAACAAAATGTGTTTAACGTGTTTATCTCAATTTTTTGGAAATAAAGCAATTGATTTATAGCGAGAAAAAGAGAAAATTTAGTTTTATGCACTAATGCACACTAGTGCATTATAAAGGTTATCATATATAAAATTACAGTAGTATAATTTAAATAATAAAGTAATTAATACTATAAGTTGTTATAATATATTATAATATTATAAAGTTATATAATATATAATATATAATATATATTATATAATATATTATATTAATATTATAAAGTTGTATATAAGTTGTATATAAGTTATTATATAAGATTATTTAGTATAAATAACGATAATAATAATAATAAAGCTCGTAGAATTAATTATTTTATTTATTTTTGTTATTTATACAATTTACGTGCTATTGTATATTTATTGTACATTTATTTATATTAGCGTAAAAACGCTGCCGTGTTACGTATCGCTTGATTCAAAATTCATTATGTGAATAGAAAACGTGTAAATCACTTTTTTAAGTCCATTATTATTTTTCTTATAATCAGAATATTTTTTTATATAATAAATGTTTTTCTTATGCCAAAGAGAAGGTTATGTAAAAATAAATTAATATAAGAAGTTAATAAGATAAAGTTTAATAAAATTTATTAAACAGTTATATGTATATAAATATATTTATTTATATATAGAATTATTTTTTGTTTTATATATATATATATATATATATATATATATATATATAAATTTGTCTTATATATAAATAAATTTTTTGACAAACAATTCTTAAGGATTTAAATTTCTTTTGAAATAACGAGTATCTTCGCGGAAAAAAATAAATTACAAACGGAATGGAGCTAATAAAATGTCATGGTAACAGATCGGATTGACCATTCGAAGTCAGTTACTACTGTGATCGCTAGCTAAACGCCGCCACGGTTATTTATCGCTTGATTCAAACAGTATTATATAAAGATTAGAGAAACCGTGTAATTGTGTATAAATAGTGGATTTTAAAAAACATAGCACGTAGTAACACAATCGTACGAACGAATTGTCATAATTACATATTTAATAACAGATATAGCAAATACTGAGTGAATTCGATTATACGCTGCGTGTACTTGAATATGGCTGAAAATGTTACAAGATCTATAATTCTATAATTTCTTAAATTGTTTGTAATTTTATTGTGGTTATCTTTTTATTGGCTGCTTTTCTATTAATGAAAAAGAAAAGCTAATAATAATTATATTCCTGTATTCGCGATACAATCCAATGAATATGTACCATAGAAATTATTTACTCACTCAGAATTCTTTAATTTAATCTTAAGATATATACTGTGATCATGATCATAAAGAGAAATCTAAAAACATAATATTAGAAGATAATAACTTGCGATTCGTTAAAACAGACTTTTAAAGAATTTATTGAAAATATATGTATTTATGTAAATTAATATCAATTCGATTTACACATCAGAATTAGTAGAGTGAAAAAAACAATTAATTGAGGGTTGAAACTGATTGAGTGCAAACGTTTACTAAAAATGCAAATTATGTTTGGAACAATTTTATACGTTTTATTGAAAAGTTTAATATTGACAAAGGCAACTATCGCGCCGAAGGATGATAACACTTCAAACATCCTTCAGGAAGAGAGTATTTCCATGTATCAGGATATAAATTTCACGCAGGTAGGAGATATTTTTCTTGATTAAGAAACAATTGAATGTTATTGCAGCTAGTAATGTGACTAAAAATGAATGAATAAATTATATATTCTATTTATATAATAAGATAAAATAAAATAAAACAATTCTCAATATAAAAGTAAAAAATATATATGATGTTGTAAAAAACAGATGGATAAAGTTTCGAAATTTTGTTTACAAATAAATGTTATATAGTATATTAAATTTAATTAAAACAATTTCTTTCCCCCCCCTCTCTTTCTCTCTCTATATACAGGGTGTTCAAAAAGTCCCGGTACGAGGGAATAACTCGAAAAGTAAGGGTCAGACAAAGAAACTTTTCGGACAAAAGTTGTAGGGCTTACTCCGAGCTTTTATCTCGTGACCTTGAGTTTGACCTTGAGCTTGACCTTCAAGGTTATTTGAAGGTCAAAGTGTTTTTTTAAAATGGGAACCCCTATTTTTGATTGTATATTCTTATAGCTGACCTCGAGAGCTTTCCAAAACACTATAATAAAATATTTTTCCCTCAAGCATTTATCGAGTTATGAGGCTTCAAATCATTTCTTAATTTTACATAAACCGTAAAATATCTTGTAAAATATTCACTTTTCGATTATTTTACCTTAATACTTTTATGTACAAAATAATGAGAGGAATCAATTGGTCTAAAAAAAAACACATAATTGTTCCGAAGAAAAAATATGTAATTTGCAATTAACAATTACATATTTTTTCTAAAAAACAACTGTATGTTTTCATTACACTAATTGATTCCTCTCATTATTTTGTACATAAAAGTATTAAGGTAAAATAATCGAAAAGTGAATATTTTACAAGATATTTTATGGTTTATGTAAAATTAAGAAATAATTTGAAGCCTCATAACTCGATAAATGCTTAAGGGAAAAATATTTTATTATAGTGTTTTGGAAAGCTCTCGAGGTCAGCTATAAGAATATACAATCAAAAATAGGGGTTCCCATTTTAAAAAAACACTTTGACCTTCAAATAACCTTGAAGGTCAAGCTCAAGGTCAAACTCAAGGTCACGAGATAAAAGCTCGGAGTAAGCCCTACAACTCTTGTCCCAAAAGTTTCTTTGTCCGACCCTTACTTTTCGAGTTATTCCCCCGTACCGGGACTTTTTGAACACCCTGTATATAATTATATATATAATAATTATTTCCAAAAATAACAATTTTTAAATTTAATGAAGTTTTCTGTCTATTATCGGCTACATTAATATATACATACGATGACACTTCAATAGATTTTTGTTATTTTTCTTCAGTTTCTAAACTTTCTTTATCTTTCTAGATATTTATAATATTTATAATATTTATTGATATATAGTAAGATTTAAGTAGATTTTATTTTAAGAAATTAATTTAAAAAGTTAGCATCACTTCCTTGTGTTAAGGGTAATTATATAACGAAACAGAGCTAAATATCGAGATAAAAAATCTGTCTAATAAAAAAATCATACACCAAACATTCTTCAAATTGTATCTATTAACGTTAATATTTCGATCGACGATACATTCGATAACAATTGTTAGAATTTATATTAATTTTTATTGTACATATATCCATTCATATACAATTACATGCATATACATATTCTTATCAAGGCATTATCGGTTTATACTATCGGTTTATATTATCATTTTCAGGATTTGATTGTTAAAAACATAACGACACTTGAGAAAAATCTTGACAAGGATATAAATAAAAGAATATATATAATTTCTATGACTAATATTTAATAACTGTAAAGAAACAATATTTTTAACCTTTTTATGCTTGTAGTACAAACATTAATAAAACTTTAGTAATATCAGCAAATTTTTGAAAAGAAATTTAAGTTATGATAAAATTGAGAAAAGTTAACTAACCTATCATAAAAAAGAATCAAATCGATAGACAAAATTGTTTTAATAATTGCAAAGAACTACACTTTCGCTTCTACTACTTGCTAAAAGCTGTTATGAATCCTCATTGACTCTTGTTAATCTATATTGATTGATTTACTTTTTGATATGAGTTATGTTTGATATACAAGATGTTTTAAAGAAAAAATAAAAAATAGAGTTTACAATATGAATAAAACTACTTCGCATTGAATATATATCATTTAGGAATGGTTTATATCAAACCGGAATTATTAAGCAAACAAAAAACGAATTGTAATTTTTCGTTTAATTTTATAATTTATATAATTTATCATTAAAAGCACCAGAAACAACCGCTTCAATGATATTTATTTTATAATTCTTTTCGTATGTTATACCTTTTAAAGGATATTTCAATGTTCGAGAAAAATAATCATCATATAGTAAATTTCAAATCTGACCGGAGTCATTCTGATAGTACTGTGAGAAATGAGCGAGAAGTCGATGAAGTTACACTTGCAAATATTTCTATTATCCCAGAATCTATTGGTAAGTTACAAAAAAATGCATCAAACATTAATAACATAATCTATGACGAAAAAATGTAAATATAATTTAAATTTAAGAGAGAGTGGAAATCAAACCTAAAAACATCTTCCAGCAGTGAAAAAAATATAAATTCTATTTTGTCCAAAAAAGAAATAAAAAAACATAATACAAACATAACATTATACATAAAAATTGTCATGATTTAAGGCAAAGTCAATTTTATTAATTTGCTAATTGGTTTTAAAGCAATCGCAAATATTATACTTTTGATTTCTTAAATTACAGGAATATTTCGAAAAGTATTTCTTATTTTATTGAAAGTTATTTATTCGTTTTTGCCACGAATTAACGATTACTTTTCCAAATCTTAAATGACGCAAAAAATTCTTATATTATTTTTTTTAAAGGTTAATATTATGTATTTAATTTCCATATTTTGTAGTTTGCTTTTTTATTTATTTTTTCTCTTTCCTTTACCCTGGTAGAAATTTTGATCAAGCGTTTGTATGGCACTGACCAGAGTGCCACACTGCTACTTACAGTCAGTCAAGTAAGAGCGTGGTCGTGTAAATTTATGAGAAAATTTATTAAATGAAATTTTTATATTTATATATACATTGTACTCAATACAAATAATGTTGCAATTATGTTAATAATGTGTCCAGTCACCACCGGCGTCGATAATTGCCTGGCATCTCCGAGGCATGCTTTCGACTAATTTGACGGCGTATTCTAGTCATCGACATTTTTTGCCACTTTATATCGCTGTATCCACTTCTGTACAAATGCTTTCGACTTTCTCATGTATTTAGCAGCCGCTGATTGCGACATTTTTGCCGCTTTTTGCGACACAGCCTCGTAGCGCGACGCGTATTTAGCACTCATGACGCTTAACGCTCATGAGCTTAACGTGTTTCTCTTCCAAAAAATCAACGACAACTGAATCTTTGTCGACAATGCATCAAGGACAAAGCTTCTCTCTATAGGCTCACGAAGGAATTAGAGCGAAATCTTTTATTACCTGTCGGCAAAGTCGACCACGCTCTTACTTGACTGACTGTAAGGAACTGGCATAACACGCTGAGCCATCCTCCAAATCGTTTTGCCCGCTGGCGCTACGTTGAAATGAATTTTGTGTGGTACTAACATGGCATTAACATAGTCCTAGTAAGAGATTATCATAGGGCAGATGCGGAATTACTGTAGTATAGCATAATATTGCTTTACGAAAAAATACTACTGAACTATTTGACTATTGATAAAAAACTTCCTACACAGCACCAAGTCGCCTAAAAATATTACTAAAACTGGAAAAGAAATTCTGAAATCCAACAAGGAAAAAAATTTGGAATCCCACAAAAAATTCACATTATTAAACATTTTTTTTTAAATTCAGTTTGCCAGAAATTAAACTTAAATTGATAAAGTGATGTTAAGTAGAAAATGTGGTTTACTTGCACACAATCAGAGAGCCATGGCTCTCTGATCGTGAGAGCAGCGTCCTTTTTTTGGCGATACTACTCACAAAAGAAAAAAAATACTTTAGATCTCATGTGTGTACCAGTCCTTTATATACACTTCATAAAAAATTGAATACGAGTTTAGTTAAGTCTGGTGTCGCCGTATTGCGGCAAGTAAAGAAACACATGTCGTATATTGTGTTCTTTTAATGTTATCTTTTTTGATAAAACGAAAAGATGTCTGAGTATTTGATGTGGCGCAAGTATGGACCGCATCAGAAGCCCAGTCAAATTCCAATCTGCGCTCGTTTAACTTTATAATAATATTACGCCATTTATATATCGGCCGCGACCATAGTTTTGGAGTGGATCTTTTCAGTTTTTGAAAATAAGGTTGTGACGTAACAAACTTCCATTGCGTTGACAAGTATTATGGCGCCGGCAAGGCAATTTCTGCCAGGGTATTTTCACATTAAATTGTTCTTTCTGATTTACTGAAATAATCTATTTAATCTTACATATATTTATGTTACGATCTTAAAATCTTTAGAAAACAGTTTAAACAAGCCAACATCTCTCAGAGCATTTGTACAATTCGACAGTCAATTCACAGAAAAAGTAAACGACATTTTTGTGACATTGAGGTAAAGAATCTAAATTTTCAGTTTGTATTCTTTTATTTTTCTCTCTTTTTCTTTCTAAATTCAAGGATATATCTATATCAAAATGTTAATTCTGTTATAATTTTGTTAAATATAAAATGACTAAAATTTTATCTTTTTACAGATGGAAGCAACCTGAATTTACCGAAATAATACAAGGGTACACAGTGCAATGTTTTGTTATGGAGGACTTAAAAGAGATTCAAATCTGCGACGATAAAAATATCACAACATTGGAGCACACGGTGCACAATCTTAAACCTAATACGACATATTATTTCCGAATACGTGCACATACTGAAGTTATTGCTGGTCTTTACACGGATTTCATCAATGTGTCGACTACGCATGAAAATCCAATACCCAAATTATTATTAGTAACGGATGCTGGCATCCAAATATTGGACTTAGATTCAAATACTATTAATAATCTCATTAAACAATTGGCCATATCAGATGTCGCTTATTGTGTCCAAGAACATAAAATTTATTGGATAACCGGAAATGATCTAATGACATTGGAGATTACTGAAAATAATATCACAAAAATAGCTAGCTTTCATAAGCTAGATCATAAGCTATATTATCTCAGCTTTGACTGGGTAGCAAGAAATCTATATATGTCCTATCAAGGGCCAGTCCGCTCTTTCATTGTAAAGTTCGACTTAACAATGTGGGAAAATGGCATAATTAAATTTGAGAATATTTTGGGAAATATGAATGAAATTTATAATTTAAATATATTACCGTCTATGGGGTACGTTTACTACCGTTCACCTAAAAAAATAATTTTGCATTAAAGATTTATGCAAATTTGTAATTTTTTTATAATTTTACGTGGTTTTATAATTAAGATTATAAGTAAAAGATAATAATAAGTTATTATATAATTATAAGAATTTCGAATTTTTACTACATATAAGTTTCTGTTTTTGTTAAAATAATGTTTTATAATGAGTAAAATAATTATATTTAATTTATATTTAATTTAATTATATTTAATTATAATTATATTTTTTAGAATTTTATATTACACATTATACAATTTGATGCTTAGAAACTATGAAATGATAAAATATCATTTCCATGGAAACAAGCAAATTGATGTTATAAATCCTCCCTCTTTCAAATTTCATAATATACTTTCTTTTAACAATGTGATAATTGATAACATGAATAATGAAGAGTCGTTAATTTACTGGTTAGAAAATTGGAGTACAATTGTAACAGACATTAATATTTCTAAGATCAATAACTTTTTATCCAATCAAGACATAAGTGATGACATCAAATTCCAATCTATGACGATTGACAAAACAAACATTTACATTTTAGCATGTTATTTTCCGTATTCATGCTCTGTATTTACACTCTACGTTTTGGAAAAGAAATATGCAAGTCTCAAGAGCGTCTCAAATGCATACAAATATGTTAAAAAGATACCAATAAGCTTAGATGAAAATGTGTTTTATAAAAAAATTTACGCTTTTGATAAATATTCACAATCATATCCTCCAATGAGATGTCTGACACCTGACGAAAAAGTTTATAATTTTGAGAATGTGACTGCAACGGCAAACAGCATCATTGTAAATTTACAGGAGCCGGTTGTAAAGAGTGGATGCAAAAAATATAATTTACCAACCACTATATATACTATCTCAATAAGCCATTGTGTAGACGACAATCTCAACAAGTCTAAAGAATTCAATGTGAAGACAGCCGAGCGATATTACAAGTTTCAGAAGTTAACACCATTTACAGAGTACAACTTGAACTTTACTTTAAGCAATTTTTACTTTGATCAATTATCAATAAATCCATTCGATTCGAATGTGATACGAATAAAAACTAATTTGGGCAAACTTAATGTACCAGAAAATGTAAGTGTTTTAGCTTTGACGCCTACTATAACAGTAGTTCATTGGATGCCACCCAAGAAATTGAACTGCGTGGTTGTGACCTACGAAGTGCATTGGAAGTCAGTGAACGACACGCAACAGCAGAGTAAATAATTTACCAATGTGTCGAAACGTATGGCAGACGGCAGATTTTTCACAAAGATTAACTTGTCGCTACCAGTACAAGATTACTTGATATACGTGCGTGTATATCCAATTAATTTCAGCGATTTCTACAACGAGAGTTTAAGCAAGATCGATCACATATACTCAGAACCAAACAATATTACTTTGAGCGAAGTCAACACAAATAGCATGGACATTTCATGGATCTCAAACGTTAATCTTACGGTCTTTCCTACACTAGAGTACAAAGATATTGCAGCAGAAAAATGGCAAACAACGAAGTATATTAAAACGAATGATAACAAAGAAAGAAATATTAACAAAGAAATAATATATCATATCGAAAATTTACAGTCGGAAACTTTATACAAGTTTCGCTTGATATTGATATATCCCGAATATGAGGAAACTTTTACATGGCCGGCTGATGAAAGATTTATTTTTTCAACACTTGGTAAGCAAATGAATATACCGACACAGCACAATAAGGTTGCAGATATAGTGAAGAATAATTTCATTAAAACATTGCAATATTGCAAATTGATTGCAAAATTCTGCAGAGTCATTGTTATAAGATTGTGATGAAGTTAATATGTCCACTTTTTACAATAAAGTATTGTAGCAACATTGCATAATATATTTGAAAGAATCTAATGTTATTGGAATCATCTAACAATATTACATATAAAATATTTTTATTTCTGACAGACGAATATCTTGGAAACTTTATAATTAAATTAAGAAGCTTGATATATTAGAAACTTAATATAAATAAAAGCTTTATATAATAGCTTATAAATAAAAGTTTGCATTGGCTTCATATCTATGATGCAATATTTGCAATAATTAACAAGAAATAAATTAAAGAAAATCGGCCGTGAAGAAAATCTGCGCGAATAGAAGCGCGCGGCGACGAAGGCGGTCACACGGTAACATAATGCCGGCGCGCGTTGAAGCGGTGATTGGGGAGAGGAGGAGCGATATGTGTGTAGACGCGCGGCGAAGGCCTTCGCCGCCGAGCGCTTTTATTCACGAAGATTGGCCGATTTTCTTTAATTTATTTCTTGTTAATTATTGCGAATATTGCATAACTGTACAAAACTTTTCTTCTAATTTTGAGCTAATCTACCTTAATTTTTTAAAGTTATGCTCACTTTCATGACACCCTGTACACAAATATAAAAAAATATATTATTACATTACTTTTATAGATTAATTGAAGAGTGTTCTAGTTTTACAATGTTTTCAAAATATAAATATCATACCGCTAATGTTTAATTCATATTAATTTATATTTCTACAGTGTTGCATTGCAATTTTCAATAATGCAAGATTGTTGCAAAGTAGTTGTAATATTTTGTGCTACATAAATATTATAATATAATGTGCTGATTTTTTAAAAATATGAATAGGCCTAAAATTTAAAAAAATTAAAGTTTTGAAATAAAATTATAAGTAGAAATATGTTTTGAAATTAAACACATACACGAAGATATTAAAATTATATTTTTGCTTAATATAGGTGACATTGATATGAATTCGAGCATTCATGGTAAATATTACCTACCATTGATATTAAGTTTTATTGTTATACTTATTATAACCTACATCTGTTACATTTATTATTGTAAGTATATTATTGTAAGTATATTGATATTTGTATATTTGATATAGATATATCAACTTGAATTGTAGATTATACATATATATCTGATATAATATCTAAAATTTACTGAAAATAGTAATTTACTTATATAAAACTAAATTTAAAATAATAAATTTACTAAAAAACAGTAAATTTTATAATACATATTACATAATTAAGTCGAAATTTTATAACAGTGTATCGTCAACGCAGAGGTAATAATGAACAGTTTTTGTCTTCAACAATGACTGATATAGAATTGGAGAGTCTACATGAGTGGCAAGTAGCTTGCCAAAACACTCAATTCAATACGATTTACAGTCCTATGTTACATTATAATCCGGATGAATGTGCGATAACTAAAATAGCACGTAAACAAATTAGATTTACAAAACATATTGGTAGCGGCGCATTCGGAATGGTAAAAATTAATTTTTTCAAGCAATGTTTCAAATTAATTTTTGGATCAACAAAACAGATATGTATTTTTTAATAAAAATATAAGTTACATAAATTTTCATAATAGATTATAAGTAATATAAAATTTGGATGAGACAACATTCACTTTATTATATATTTTCCGTTAAATTATTCAATATAAAGTAAAATATAATATTACGTGACATTAAACTATACATTTTCTAGTGAAGTACGCATGTAAATTTATGTGAAATATTTCGCAGGTGTATCAAGGAAATGTGAAAAACTTAGAAAGTTCGAGCACAGAGATATCCGTTGCAATAAAAACGCTTCGGAAAAATGCTTCTTCCCAAGAGAAAAATAAATTGTTAAAGGAAGCCGAGCTTATGAATCGTTTTAGACACAAACATATATTAAAATTGTTGGGCGTTTGTTTAGATGGGGATCTTCCGTTATTAGTGTTGGAATTGATGGAAATTGGAGATCTGTTAAAATATTTGAGAGATTGTCGAAATTTGGAAGCGTCAGATTCACACGCTCTGCGTTTGCAGGATTTATTTGCCATGTGCGAAGATGTTGCGCGAGGCTGTTGCTACTTGGAAAAGTTGCGTTTCGTACATAGAGATCTAGCGTGTCGCAATTGTTTAGTATCTTCAAGAAATCGCGAGAATCGTGTCATTAAAATTGGAGATTTTGGACTAGCTAGAGATATCTATATGGATGATTATTATCGCGTGGTAAATATAATTATTAAAAAAAGTTAATGATTAAAAAATGAATTCTTTTTAAAATACTTTTTATTTTTTTGTCATAATAGTATCGTGCATTGTTTCTTCAAGTAATATAGAATATAAATAGTTTTTATTTATATATAGCAAGAGATAACGTTTTTCTGTTGGCACATATTGTAAAAATGAACAACTTGAACCAGAAAATTAAATTTTTGTTAAAATCATGTTTTAGAAAGGAGAAGGTTTGCTTCCTGTTCGCTGGATGGCACCCGAATCTTTAATGACCGGAATATTTATTTCTCAAAGCGATGTTTGGTCATTTGGTGTTTTAATGTGGGAAATTACTTCGTTGGGTGAACAACCTTATGCTGCCAAGACTAATGAAGAAGTGATAAATTATGTACGTGCTGGAGGCAGATTGTCGATGCCTCTTAACTGTCCGTCAGCATTGTACCAGTTGATGCTACGTTGCTGGAGTGCAGCGAATGCCAGACCAAATTTCGAATTTTGTCTGAAAAATATTATAGCATTAAGAAAGAACATAGAAGATGCCTTACTGAGTCCAGTCGACATTCTTTAGCCGATATAATTAAATTAATGTTTATCTTCTTTTCCAAATGATTCGATAAATCTTAATGTAGGAAAAATATATAGATGTCGCAAAATATTGTAAATGTCTCTTCTTTTATATAAAATATAAAAAATTTATATGTACCATTCTATTATAGCCCTTATTTATATATTTTTATCATAATTTTGATATCAGTATAATATTTTTAAGCTTAATGTGCTTTATATAATTAAATTATAAAATTTAATATAATTACAAAATAGTATTAATATTAATAAGTAGGTATGTACAGGTAGGTTGTATGTACAGTCTTTTAATTTCTAATCATTTCCAATCGCATTTCTATCCAATATATTTTCTCCTTTGAGTTCTTGGATTGTTATTATGGTTTATTTTATTCCTTTGTGTTAATATCTCATAAAGATTATCATCACTTATTATGCTTATTGCTTCCTACGGAGTTCTTCGGAATATTTAAATCACTCACGTTTAAGATATATTTAAATCACTGTAATTGCTTTTTATCTGTTTTCTCGATTTATCTGTCTCTTTTTTTTCATTTTATTTAAAAATATTAATGTAATTAATATATAACACACACACACACACACACACACACACACACACACACACACACACACACACACATATATATATATATATATATATATATATATATATAATTTCGGTTTATCTTTCTTAGTCTGATTTTTCCCCTTCGACCTGTCCGGCATGCGTAACTCTACCAGTAACTACGGCTTTTTAATTCACTCTTATATTTAAGATCGTCTTAAGTAAGAAAGAGTTAAGTAAGTTGAAAAATGTTGTACAACTATTTTAATAACTGAACAAAATATTAAGACGCAATCTAAGAATATATTTAAATGATCTTAAATATAAGAATAATCTATACAAATATCGGCGTACATTACCGCCGGCATTGGTCTCAGGTTCACGAGAGTATGCAAACCTCCTCACCTGGCTAATGTCTCCGTTAAGATGGAGATACACTGAGGAGGAAAAATTTTTTTTTAATTTTATTTTTGTTTTCTTTCAATACATTTTATTTTCTTTTAATACAAAAGTGAATTTAAAATACAGGGTGAGGCATCTAAAACAGGCCACCCGAATAACTCCGTTGGTAAGCCGAATACAAAAAAATTGTTCAGACAAAAGTTGTATGGTTTCAAGGGGGACATATGATGGTGTCATTAGTTTAATCTTGAAGAGCCACCCGAAGGTCACGTGAAGGTTAGCTCCAACTTTTTAAATGGGACACCTTATATGCTTTTGCATATTCTTGTAGCTCATCTCAAGAACTTTCCAAAACACTACAATTATGTTAGTTTTCATTAAATACTTTCCAAGTTATGAGGCTTGAAATCATTTTTTAATTTTACATAAACCGTAAAATATCTTGTAAAATATTCATTTTTCGATTATTTTACCTTAATACTTTTATGTACAAAATAATGAGAAGAATCAATTGGTGTAAAGAAAACACATAATTGCTTCGAACAAAAAAATGTAATTGTTAATTGCAAATTACATTTTTTTGTTCGAAGCAATTATGTGTTTTCTTTACACCAATTGATTCTTCTCATTATTTTGTACATAAAAGTATTAAGGTAAAATAATCGAAAAATGAATATTTTACAAAATATTTTACGGTTTATGTAAAATTAAAAAATGATTTCAAGCCTCATAACTTGGAAAGTATTTAATGAAAACTAACATAATTGTAGTGTTTTGGAAAGCTCTTGAGATGAGCTACAAGAATATGCAAAAGCATATAAGGTGTCCCATTTAAAAAGTTGGAGCTGACCTTCACGTGACCTTCGGGTGGCTATTCAAGATTAAACTAATGACACCATCATATGTCCCCCTTGAAACCATACAACTTTTGTCTGAACAATTTTTTTGTATTCGGCTTACCAACGGAGTTATTCAGGTGGCCTGTTTTAGATGCCTCACCCTGTATAATTTGAAACTTAATACAAAATAAGTTATTATATAGAATATTTATTACGCGAAAATGTCCAAAATATACGTATAATATGAAATTTAGTAAAAATTTTTATATAATTTAGACAAGCCTGATAAGAGATGATTAATTACGCGATATTTATCATTAATAATCGATATGCAATAATAGACTTTAATAAGTTTTATGTAACGTAATCGTGATCAAAAGAGTCATTAATAAAATTATTGATCATTTCTTCTTGATTGTAGAAGAAAGTATTTACATTACTGGCGCCTTTTGTGTAGATTATCAAAGAAAATATTCAAAACGCGAAAAAATAAAATGAGCTTCGATGTAAATCAACAATTAAATTACAAAATAAATCGCGATTTAAAATTTGCGAAAAAACGCGACAAATAAATCGATAATATTCAAAATATTCATATTGCGTATAATTTTTATAATATAATAATCGAAGCCATGAAATATGCGGGTAACAAATCGGTAATAAAAAGAGGAGCGATTTTAAAAATGGAGAAAGATTAACATCTTGTTTCTATATCAGATTTCGCAAGATCAATCTAAGAAAAATTAAGTGATCCATTGAACGTCGGGAACTTTACTGTAGGAGGAAACGAATCCCGGATCTTCCGGACTATTCCCAATAGCAATGATTTCAATAATAAATCAATGACAATTATCCCTCATCATTATTTTCAATTCACGAAATTGATATTCATGTCAGAAAACATGTTCTTTCATTATTAAGAAATATATTTCTTTATTGAAAATTAAGTGGATATAACAATTTTTTATAGAAATATGATTACGAACGATTTATAAATAATATTATAAATAATAAAATCCATGCATCATTAGAGTTTATGTTGAATGTGCGAATACATAATAATTTTCGGGTACCTTTTTACGCGCGCGAGACGAATCGAATCCGATAACAGGAAAATTTAAAATTTCAATTGAAATAGTTTGCAAAAAATAAATCAAATAATTGTAAATAATTTTAATTCTAGAATAATTCTCTAAATTCTTATTCTTATAACGTTTAAATTAATAATTTTTTTTCTTTTAATCAATATCTTACTGATACAGGGGTACCTATTCGATTTGTCTCGAAATTTTTAGATATTCGCACATTTTATATAACATTCATATATCATTTCGCATATATATAATATACATATAATATTAATAAAAATTATAAAAATATTTTAGATACGTTAATTTCTGCATATATTTTATATTATGCATACATATATAAAAATGGCATATATTTAAAAACTAATGTTCTAAAATGGTGATGGATGTCCAATACCTGTAAATAGTTTCTTAAAAGAAACTAAAAACTAACATTAATATTTCCAGTATTTAGAAATAATCTTTCAAAAAGGATAAATTATATTAATTAATAAAATATATTCGTTTGTAATCATTTTTCTCAAAAAAGTTAATAAAACCTAATTACAATATGCAATTACTTGAAGAATCGAAATTTATACACAACACTATATCCATATTTAATCTACTAATAAATCTTTCTGGCATTAGACAATAATAATACCAATCCGAATAATGATAGAACATTTTTTACGAAGAAAAGAAAAGATACATTTCTCTCATCTAAATATATATTATTTAAATTTATTCGACGTTAAAGAAGAGTATCGCCGTTGAATTACTACCGAAATCATTGCTTTCGGAAATTGCCAGGAAAACCTGGGATTAGTTCCTTCAATCTTACAATAAAAATTCCCAATTTTTCAATAGGATACCAAACTAGACGTCGCGAATAGATTTCACAAGAACCAGTAAGAAATAATTCTCCATGATGAAAATCATTCGACTCCTCGGCGAGCCACGCAACTTTCATTAACATTTACTTAACGGAAGGAACAATGATAACTTTTTTACTAAAACGACAATCTCGTCTAGGAACGCACAAAAAAACGCGAGGAAAATACGGTGTTTTCGCAACGTAATTTATTAATTTATTTATGAATATTTTCCGATACGAAAAAAAAATTCGTAAATATAAATATAACAAAAAATATAAATTATCAAATTCATAATAATTAACTCGCGATTCTATAATATCGAAGGTGATCGTTCAATTTTGTAAAGCTAATATTTAATCACATATTTCACATATTTTAATGTTCCATATGTGAAGAACATATCAGAACGTTTCCGATACTGCGTTAGAGATCTTGATGTTAGGCTTTCTTACGGAATAAACAATTTGCGCAGATTTATTAAAATCGGCAAGGACGGTTTACGGAAGGATTCGCGTAGTAATATAGTGTATAAAATTAATTGCACAGATTGCGACGCCTCTTACGTAGGACAAACGGGTCGCCTGTTAAAGACGAGGATTAAAGAACATAGAAGGAATCTTACGTCCGTCATTGCCGAACATAGAGCGCTTAATCACACTTTTGATTTCGATGATGTTGAGATTTTGGATGAAGAAATGTTTTTAGGAAAAAGACTAATGTCGGAAATGATTCATATTAAGCGCCAAAAGAAGGCGTTGAACCTCCAAAGCGACACTTTAAAATTGAATACTTCGTGTCTGTCGATAATTGAAAACATGCCTAAAATTTAACGGGTTGTTTTTCTGTTTTACTGGCTTTGTCCTCGTTATATTTAGTTTGTTATTGCCGATCACACTATGACATGATTATCGTTACCGTTCAAATTATCGGCCCATTCGACTGTTATCGTGTCGATTATTTCGTGTCGTTTTTGCTGATTCGTCTCTTGTCTGAGTGAGTGAGTGGCCTTTGACTAACGTTAATGAATTTCTCTCGCTTTTAAGACGTGTTTTGACTAGTTTTGATTATATTTATTTTGTCAGTGCATCGCTCTTCGCGCTTTGTACCGCTGAGAGGGCTTTTGCATCGTGCTTTCTCGGATGGATCAGCCTTGACGAAGTTGTGTCGCACTTATAGACCATGCATTCATGTGACTATGCTTTCTCCTCTCTTTTGTATTTTATTGATATTGCGTTTCTATTTTGTTCTCATTTGATTTATGTATTTTTTCTTTGTTTTTATTAGAATCACTGAAGAAGGCTCCAATTGAGTCCGAAACGTTTGGAATAAAGCGAAAGGATCGTTAAAATTGAATTACTGCTTTGGAAATTATTTTATCCACGCCCTACAACTGCGTTGGCTCTTTATTGCCTTTCATTATTTATTTAGTTTTGTTAATTTAGAGGAGCCTTTAATTTTGTTTAATTTATTTTAATATTTAATCGTTGATTAATCACATGCAATCTTTACTCTCTTATTTGACACTTCTTTATATTTAATTAGCAATATTTAATTAGGAATATTATCTAACGAGAAGGACAGCGATAAAATTCTTCTGTTAAAATGATAATCTTGTATAAGGACGCGAAGAGAACGCGGAAAGAACATGGTATTTTTGTAATCATAATTTAATAATTTATTTTAAGAATATTCAGTTTCGCGCGATATAGAATTCATAAATAAATAATATAAAGCTAACGGAAAGCATATTATTAAATTTATAATAACTGACTCGCGATTCTGTAACGAAAGTATCCCTAATTTTATAATACTTGTATTTAATCATTAATTTAGCATTAAATTTTTACATTTTATATAAAAATTTTCCGAATTCATTAATGACTCTTTGACTTGAAAATACAAACTATTACTCTTTTATGAATATTCCAAAAATGTATACTACAGATAGAAATACTTTAATTTAATGAATTACTGTTATGTTAATTACTATTATGTAATCATTATACGTATATTTTCGATAATTTTTCATGTAATTTACATAAGAATTATCAATCGTAAATATAATTTGATATAATATAATTATAGTCATAACTGTATTGTATTTTACAAATAAAATATCAATGTTAGATTATAAAATACAATTATAACCATTTATAATTTACAATTTACAATTTACAAATTTATGATCCTATCAATATCAACTAATAATATTCCATTTATTCTAATATTTAATAACATCGATATAATAATTTGATATTGACAGCATTAACATTTGGATTAAATATTATATTTGATTTAATCCACATATATTTCTAAGTTTTAAAATAAAATACAACATGTTAAGATTTCTGAAACGTTAATAATTATGCAATTTCTTTAATATTTCTGAAGATAATTTTGATAATTTAAATTTCACTTTTAAACACTTTAAAACATTTTTATTTTTAAAACATGTTATATTTATTTTCACAACGTTTTTAAAAATAAATTCAACTTAATTAAAATCATTTTAATTTACTCTCCTAGAATTATTGGAATATTAAAAAAAAGAATAAATCTTTTTTAATAGCCCTAACAATCCTACTATTAAAGAATTCGAATAATTTTAATAGCTCTAACAATCTTACTATTACAAAATTCTAATGATCTTAAGAGCTCTAACAATTCTAATATTAATAGAAGGATTCTAATGATTTTTCTTAATAGTCTTAACAATCCTATTTCCTGATTAACTAAAATTATTCGAGATTTTGAGAACCTATCTCTAATCATCATCTCACCTAATCATGTATATATTTTAGTCGTATGCCCTAACCGCGTATCCTAACCGCGTATCCTAATCGTATTCTTCAGGCCAGTTGAACCTACCTTTCGTTGATCCTGGCCACTTTCTTTCTCGATCTTTAATCAGAGTTCGAGGAAGGAGATAATTACTTTTTTTTTCGCCGGATAATTACCGGCAAAAGACCGTGAAATATTTACGATCATTTAGTAACGATCGTTCGATTTCACGATCGTTCGTTAAATATTGAATATAACTTTATTTTAACTGAAATAAAGCCAAATTACTACAAATTTCTATACATTATATTTTATAACAAAATATAAAATTAATGTATTTATCATATTACAAATTATTTAATTAATTAATCATTTGGCTTTATATTAAGTTAGTAAAGTTTAGAAACAATATCTACAAACAAATTCTATGATGGATGAGCTATGAGCAATTAGAAGATAAGTGCGTATTATAAGAATAAATTATCATCAAGAATTGATAAAATTAATTGTTAATGCGTGTCCTTTATTTAATAAATTAGACAAAATCTTTACAAAAAAATATTTTCTTGATCTCTTCTTTTTTTAATTAATATTTTAATATATTTTCTCAATAGATGTAAAGCATAAGTTCGAAAGAACTTATTAAACTTATTTAATTTAATTTAATTAATTTAATTTAATTATTGAATTTAATTTATTTAATTTAATCCATCCTATTTCATCCATTTTAAGGCAACGGATTTATCTGTAATTTACAATCTACATTTGCATCTACATCTAAATCTCTACGAATCCATTACCTTAAGTTAAATAAAAGTTTTTCGCACTCACCGGCACTGATGCGCAACAGCGGAGTTGTTATTATCGAAGCTAGTTGCCTGTAACATACAAATATAAAATTCATTTATAATAATGCTCACCAAATACAATCAATATTTCAAAAAATTTTTATCGCGCAGAATTTTATATCCGATGTGTAAAATAATAAGCAGATAAACACGTATGGAAAAATTTTATAAATTTTTGAAACTGTCTTTTAAATAGAAAATTTTATGAGTTTTATCAATCTTTCTTTTTAATTTATTTAAATAATAAGATCGAATTATTGTTCGTTTATAATAAGTTAACGATTCATAACAATTAATATACAAATAATAGATATTTACCATCAGGTTGTTCTGCCGATGCAAGATGCTTCTCCCAGGCCTCCTCTTCCTCTCATGTTGTTGGCGCGCGAAACATTTAACGACACTCCCGCACTCGCGAACGATATTTTTATATCGCTATTTTCGTTATTTTACACGTGATACTGAACGGCACTCCCGCACTATTTTCATGCGATTAAAAATTTCATCGCGCGATGTATATACTTAATATATACTTTTAACGGCATTCTCGATTTCGGTACAAGCGAAAATCCCATTTCACTTACAAGAATCCACTTCGAGTCAACAGGTCGGCAAACTCGAACATCCCAGTTAATTGGCATCGGAAGTAGAGACTTGTGACAATAAATGAAATTGAGATTTTATATGAAAAAGTTCCGCGAAAACGCGACGACGTGAGAATCCTACAACGCGAAAACGTATCGAAGCGCTTGTCATCCGCGGCACGTTGACGGCATCGACGACGCGAAAGGGTACTTAGCTTCCCATTCAGGCATCTTAAGATTTATCATAAATTGAAAAATTTAAGATAAACCTCAAGACACCTTCCAAATATTAAGCCCTCTCACCGCGACAAGGTGTACCTTATGGGAGGGTATTATATTATATATAATTTTATATATAATATAATATATAATTTGTGAAATTTATTTTGCAATATACTCCATAAATTTAAATTCGTAAATATAAACGATAATTAAAAATATAAAAGATAGAAAATCTATATAAAGCAATGTTCAAAATAATTGATTTTAAATAATTGATTTTAAATAATTGATTTTAAAACTAATTATTACGCGCAATTAATTTTTACTTTTAAATAGATATATTTTAATATTATAAATTGCGTAATTATAAAATAATTTATATTTCTTAGATATAAACTTTTAAAATATAATAAATAAAAAAATTTCTATGTTTTTATATACAAAATATTTAAATAAATAGATTAATATAAAATATTTTCTAAAATATAAGAAATATCTAAAAACATTAATTGATAAAAAACTTTAAATGCTTTAATTATTTTAAAATAAAATGGAATATTTTATATATATATTATATATATAAGATTCTCTCTGATAGTCGTAGTTAGAGTCTCTCTGACAGTCGTTGTTTATAACGATACATCTCCGATTAGACACAGTCAATTGGACATAACTGGCTTTGATTGGCTAATCGTGCTTGATCGTGCAGGTTATCCTAGGCGTCGGTCTATGTAATTGGTTGTGATCAATCGTACTGTGTCTAATCGGGTAATCCCCGTTTATAACATCTTGACAATGCGCGCAGAAACGATTTTCTTTCCGTCGACGTAATTCCCGCTGAAAGAATTCAACGGGTAGCGAATACATTCACGTTGACGGAACGCGGAGACGTAACAATATAATAAATAATTTATATTAATGACTTACATCGTATCTTATTGATCCATCCATTTCCAAGATTTTCTTTTTTCTTTTGCTTTCTTTGTTTTTTCCTCGTGGCACTTCAATTCTAGTTGCATTTATTTGAATTTCTCATTGCACTTATACTCATTCACCAAAAGTTCCTCGTTGCACTTGCAATTGTGTTTAGAGAAAGAATTTGATAATATATGAAACGTCTCATAGCCTACTTCACTGTTCAAGAGTCACTGCGCAAATGATTGTAAGTCAAAAACATTATCGCGATCCTGTTTATATCGCAAGGTCGACCATGAATGGAAAGAATTTGAAAATATATAAAACGTCTCACACCACTACTTTACTGCTTAAAGTTCCTGTGCGAATGACCGTAAGTCAAAAACCACAGTACTGTTTATATCGCCAAGTTATACTTATACTTATCAACTTATACTTATTGTTATAATTCCTCGTTGAAATATTCTATGAATGATTATCGATTAAGAAAATTTAAAGCATTGGTCGAAATTTATATCATTCCAATAAGTATCGTTAGGTAAATTATTATAAACATCAATAATCGTAAGATCATAACAAAATTAATTCTTTTATATATCCCTTGTTTCCATTTTTATTCACAGTAATTAATGACTGCGATTTAAAGATATATCGTTGCGATACAGTTTCATGTCCTTTATTATAAGTTAATTAAATTATAATTATTAATAGTTATATCAAATTATGTTTCAATACTAATTTCAATCGTATTTAGAAAAAATATTCGACAATATGCGAATCGTTTCGGACCATTACTTTATTGCTCGAGTACATATCACCGTATGAATGATAACGAAGCCGTAACATATAATAAATATAAAAATATTAAATTGTAGTAGTTTTCCAATTTATAGATTAATTAAATAATTATTTATTATACATTTAATTAACATACGAAGCATTTCGCATCATTATTTTAGATATTTTCCTTAAAGAAAATAAAACTACGCCACAAAATATCGCAAAATATTGCAATAGAAATAAATCTAAACTATCCCTTAATGCAGAATAATAGTCTGCGCCCCCAGATATTGCAAAATATCGCAAAATATCGCAATATAAATAAACCTAAACTACCCCTAGATACAGAATAATACTCTGCGCCCCAAGATATGGCAAAATATCGTAAAATATCGCATTGTATTGTAATTAAATCTATACTACCTGTAGATAATTAATATTACACTGCGCCCATAAATATTGCAAAATATCGCAGTATATAAATAAACCTAAACTACCCCTAGATAGAGAATATTACTTTACGCCCACAAATATCGGAAAATATCTAAACTTTACTGCTCGAATGTCATCAAGCAAATGATACCAATACCATAATGTACAAACAATAGCACGCTATTGTTTATGTTATCAAAGTCGAACATAATATTATTGATAATTCGTTCCCGAAATATTTTATATACTATAAAATATACATGTGTGGAAAATTATAGAAGTATTTTAATTTAATAAATTGAAAGGAATTAGGCTCTATATGTATTTAAACAACACGATAAGAAACTAGCGAATAAGAACCACCGCGGATGGTAATGCGTAAATTTTAATTGTTCGCGATAATTTAAACGAGATATATGCATATGTTTCACTTGGTGCATTTACCAAGATATAGATTATCATTTTTGAGAATTTTATAAATCCTCTTTACCCCCCCTGAAGAGATGTAGACGAGAAAAATATCGGGGCGAAGTCGCTGAATCGCGAATCGAACCCGAGTCTTTCGCTTGCCGAGCGACTGTTCTTACCACTGAGCTATTCAGCCCCACACCGATAAGAGCAGAGAATTGAGAATTCCTCGAAGAATTGTGGGAGGGACTCCCAAATTTATTTTTTTGATTAGAGAATGGTTTTACATCCGAGGCCCGAAAAGAAAGTTTTGGAAAGAAAAGTTTGGTGTTTGTCACTCGCGTTTTATTGTTTTACTGTTTAAAGGAAAATTATTCCGAATTTGACGACGAGGGCGGAAATGATTAAGGATAAAGAATAGAAACCGAAGGTCGACACTCAAAAAAATGTTTTGCTAATGTAGGTAGATTTCTAAATGTCGCAACCAAAATTTATCGCTATTTTTTGTATTTGATAGAATCGTTTATCACAGCTAGAATTTATAGCAGTAACATTCTAGCAATATCTGCTAGAAAATTTAGGATTATATATTCATTTGTTCTTGCTGCTAGTATTTTCTGTGTACTACAGCCAAACTTTATAACAAGTATGGATTGATCATAACATGGATAGACGCCACAGAAAAACTTTCTTTCTAAATTTCACAAACAGTTCAGATATAAATTCTGTCTCTGTCATTTAGATTGATTACGTGCAACATATATACGATATTACAATATTTGCTAATCGTTTATCTGCCTCAGTTAATTTTTCGCACCTAGAAAATTTTTGCTATAGTTGCAAGATCAATTTTTTGAGTGGACCATAACCAGAAGGGATTTAGGCTGCTTCACCCACGGTTTTTGACCCGTGGTTTTCCCGTGGGTCTTAGGGCAAATGCCGAGGCAGGGGCCTGAGGAGTTCTCTTGGGAGAACGGAGGGTCCACGGGAAGATACCCCCCCCCCACCCTCTTGTCTGAAGATTTTTCTCTGTGGAAAAGATTTTTGGAATCAGTGAAGTCGTTTGATCCCAAGTAGATGTGCAGTTCGGTAACCTGCAACAGTAGTTCAGGAAGAACAAGGAGACACATCGGGAACTGTAATTCGACGAGATTCCTAAGAAAACTTGCCACAACGTGATTGTCGGGACGACAATCTTTCGAGAAGAGGGCAAGTGTTACGTCCCTGGTTCGAGTCGGGATCGAGTCCGGTTTGAAAAGAAAAGAAGCCCGTTGTCAAAAGGTTGTTGATAGCAGTGTCTATCATTTGAGTCTGGAACCAGCTGTCAAGCTGAGCGGACGCGCATTTCTATCGAGCCGATCCGTGTTATTATTATTGTGTGTTAACGTTCTGTGGTTACGCTTCTGTGTTCTGTGTTGTGCATTAAAGTTCTTAGTTCCTTTTAAAAGTATTTATTTATTTCGTGCGTCTCGCGAGCGGCTGATCTCTTTAACGCGCCTTCGATATCTATCGAAATCCTCGCCGCGGCCGTAACAATATACAGAGTGTCCCATTTTAATTGATGACCCCAAATAACTTTTTAAATTTGATTGTAGGAAAAAATGTTTCAGACAAAAGTTGTATGGTTTGAAGAGGGACATAAGAAGGTGTCTTTAGTTTGACATTGAAGAGTCACCTGAAGGTCACGTGAAGGTCAGATTCAACTTTTTAAATGAGACACCCTGTATGCTTTTGCATATTTTTTTAGTTCATCTCGAGAGCTTTCCAAAACACTATAATTAAGTTAGTTTTCATTAAATACTTTGCGAGTTATGAGGCTTGAAATAATATCTTAATTTTACATAAACCGTAAAATATCTAGTAAAATATTTATTTTTCGATCCTACCTTAACCTTCAATTGACCAACCAAAAGTTGCACTCTATCTCACCAACCAGGGTACCCGGGTACCCACTATAGAATTTCTTACATTGCAGGTATATAAAGTCTGTAAATGGGTTCTTGGTCTTACTTTCTGGCTTCCCGCGTTTTCGAACAATAGAATGCGCAGCTGTTAGGGTTCCCATTCCCTGTCTTGCCTGTCGAAACTCGTTTTAACGTGTATATAGTCGCGCCTGGTCGTGTCGTTCAGTCTTAAAACGTTCGTTCGAGAAGGCGTTAGGAAGTTTGATGCGCTCGAATAATTACAGCAGAATATATTATATTTTAGTATTTATTTTGGTGCTATTAAATTTGGTGTTATATCATATTTGTTATAACAAATATCAATAAAATGACAACAAAACGTTACAACAGGTGAGAGTAATATGTATGAAAAATTATTAATTAGTATTACGGAATAAAAAGATATATTGTTTTTATAGATTGAGCATTAAAAAGAGAAAATTATACAAATTCGAAAGCGAAGGAAAACAAGAAAAAATTGTGCCGAATGTTGCAAACCAATTTGCAACGAACACTGTAAAATGATAAGTAAATGTAATATTTGTTACGAAAAAGAATAAAAACTCAAAAACCGTATTTATATAAAGCACTTATATTATTTCTAACATATGTATAAATCAATTGTCTTTTATCTATCTAAAAATATCATATATGTATATAAGATATTTCCTTTTCCTGTCCTTTCTATATAAAATGTGTATATGGGTACCCGGGTACCCCGGCTGGTCAATAACGGGCTAGTCAACTTTGACGATCAAAAATTCAAAATTTTCTCCTAAAATGTTTTTAAATAAATGGTTAAATTTACGTAAAATTGTCCAAATAACGAGGATCCAAAGCCTTTTAACGCTATTTTAAGTGGAACATATCGAAATTGAAACAAAAAGCACGAAATGGGTACCCGGGTACCCGGTTGGTCAATTGAAGGTTAATACTTTTATGTACAAAATAATGAGAGGAATCAATTGGTGTAAAGGAAAAACACAGTTGTTTTTAAGAAAAAATATGGAATTGTTAATTGCAAATTACATATTTTTTCTTCGAAATAATTATGTGTTTTCTTTACAGCAATTGATTCCTTTCATTATTTTGTACATAAAAGTATTAAGGTAGGATAATCGAAAAATGAATATTTTACTAGATATTTTATGGTTTATGTAAAATTAAAAAATGATTTTAAGCCTCATAACTCGAAAAGTACTCAATGAAGAAATACTTTATTATAGTGTTTTGAAAAGCTTTCAAGATAAGCTACAAGAATAAGTAATAAAAAATAGGGAGTTCCATTTAAAAAATTGAAGGTAGCCTTCATGTGACTCTCAAACAACTTTTAAAAATAAAACCAATGATACCACCTTATGTCCCCTTTCAAGCCATACAACTTTTGTCTGAAACATTTTTTCCTATAATCAAAATTAAAAAAGTTATTCGGGATCATCGATTAAAATGGGACACCCTGTATATAACTTTATCTTATATATATAAATTTTTTGACAAACAATTCTTAAGGATTTAAATTTCTTTTGACATAACGAGTATCTTCGCGGAAAAAAATAAATTACAAACGGAATGGAGCTAATAAAATGTCATAGTAACAGATCGGATTGACCATTCGAAGTCAGTTACTACTGTGATCGCTAGCCAAACGCTACCATTACGGTTATTTATCGCTTGATTTAAACAGCATTATATGAAGTTTAGAGAAACCGTGTAATTGTGTATGAATAGTGGATTTTAAAAAACATAACACATAGTAACACAATCGTACGAACGAATTGTCATAATTACATATTTAATAACAGATATAGCAAATATTGAAGTGAATTCGATTATACGCTGCGTGTGCTTAAATAATGGCTGAAAATGTTATAAGATCTATAATTCTATAACTTCTTAGATCGTTTGTAATTTGATTATGATTATCTTTTTATTGACTGCGTTTCTATTAATGAAAAAAGAAAGCTAATAATAATTATATTCCTGTATTCGCGATACAATCCAATGAATATGTACCATAGAAATTATTTACTTATTAAGAATTCTCTAATTTAATCTTAAGATATATACTCTGATCGTGATCATAAAAACATAATATTAGAAGATAATAACTTGCGATTCGTTAAAACTGACTTTTAAAGAATTTATCGAAAATATATGTATCTATGTGAATTATTATCAATTTGATTAACACATCAGCATTAGTAGAGTGAAAAAAACAATTACTTGAGGGTTGAACGGAAATCGATTGAGTGCAAACGTTTATCAAAAATGCAAATTATGTTTGGAATAATTTTATATGTTTTAATGAAAGGTTTAAAATTGACAAAGGCAACTATCACGCCGAAGAATGATAACAGTTCAAACATCCTTCAGGAAGAAAGTGATTCCATGTGTCCATGTGAGATTTAAATTCCACGCAGGTAGGAGATATTTTTCGCTTCACTAAGAAGCAATTGAATGTTATTGCAGCTAGTAGTGTGATTAAAAATGAATGAATAAATTATATATTCTATCTATATAATAAGATAAGATAAAATAAAACAATTCAATATAAAAATAAAAAATATATATGATGTTGTGAAAAACAGATGGATAATGTTTCGAAATTTTGTTTACAAATAAATGTTATATAGTATATTGAATTTAATTAAAACAATATTATAAAATTTGACTATATATTTTCTCTCTTTCTCTTTCTCTCTCTCTCTCTCTCTCTATATATATATATATATATATATATATATATATATAATTATATATATAATAATTATTTCCAAAAATAAGAATTTTTAAATTTAATGAAGTTTTCTACTATTCGCTACATTAATATATACATACGATGACACTTCAATAGATTTTTATGTTATTTTTGTTCAGTTTCTAAAATTTCTTTATCTTTCTAGATATTTATAATATTTATAATATTTATTGATATATAGTAAGATTTAAGTAGATTTTATTTTATAATATTTATTAATATATAGTAAGATTTAAGTAGATTTTATTTAAAAAAATTAATTTAAAAAGTTAGCATCATTTCTTTGTGTTAAGAGTAATTATAGAACGAAGCAGAGCTAAATATCGAGATAGAAAATCTGTCTAATAAAAAAATCGTTCATCAAACATTCTTCAAATTGTATCTATTAACGTTAATATTTCGATCGACAATACATTCGATAACAATTGCTAGAATTTATATTAATTTTCATTGTACATATATTCATTCATATACAATTACATGCACATATTCTTATCGAGGCATTATCGATTTATACATACTATCGGTTTATATTATCATTTTCAGGATTTGATTGTTAAAAACATAACGACACTTGAGAAAAATCTTGACAAGGATATAAATAAAAGAATATATATAATTTCTATGACTAATATTTAATAACTGTAAAGAAACAATATTTTTAACCTTTTTATGCTTGTAGTACAAACATTAATAAAACTTTAGTAATATCAGCAAATTTTTGAAAAGAAATTTAAGTTATGATAAAATTGAGAAAAGTTAACTAACCTATCATAAAAAAGAATCAAATCGATAGACAAAATTGTTTTAATAATTGCAAAGAACTACACTTTCGCTTCTACTACTTGCTAAAAGCTGTTATGAATCCTCATTGACTCTTGTTAATCTATATTGATTGATTTACTTTTTGATATGAGTTATGTTTGATATACAAGATGTTTTAAAGAAAAAATAAAAAATAGAGTTTACAATATGAATAAAACTACTTCGCATTGAATATATATCATTTAGGAATGGTTTATATCAAACCGGAATTATTAAGCAAACAAAAAACGAATTGTAATTTTTCGTTTAATGTTATAATTTATATAATTTATCATTAAAAGCACCAGAAACAACCGCTTCAACGATATTCATTTTATAATTCTTTTCGTATGTTACACTTTATGAAGCATATTTCAATGTCCGAGAAAAATTATCATCGTTTACTAAATTTCAAATTTGACCGGAGTCATTCTGATAGTACTGTGAGAAATGAGCGAGAAGTCGATGAAGTTACACTTGCAAATATTTCTATCATCCCAGAATCTATCGGTAAGTTACAAAAAAATGCATCAAACATTAATAACATAATCTATGACGAAAAGTGTAAATACAATTTAAATTTAAGAGAGAGTGGAAATAAATTTAAAAATATCTGCCAGCAGTGAAAAAAAATATAAATTCTATTTTGTCGAAAAAAGAAATAAAAAGGCATAATATAAACATAACATTATACATAAAAATTGTTATGATTTAAGGTAAAGTCAATTTGATTAATTTGCTACTTGGTTTTAAAACAATCACAAATATTATATTCCTGATTTCTTAAATTGTAGAAATTTTTCGAAAAGTACTTGTCATTTTATTAAAAGTTATTTATTCATTTTTGCTATGTATTAACAATTACTTTTCTAAGTCTTAAATGACGCGAAAATTTTTCATATTATTTTATTTTTTTTAAATCAATACTGTGCTAATTTTCATATTTTGTAATTTAGATTTATTTTTTCTCTTTCCTTTATTTTCACATTAAATTGTTCTTTCTGATTTACTGAGATATCCACATAATTATTAATATAACTATGTTAATATGTACAATCTACTCTAGAAAACAATTTGGACAAGCCAACATCTCTCAGAGCATTTGTACAATTTGACAGTCAATTCACAGAAAAAGTAAACGACATTTTTGTGACATTGAGGTAAAGAATCTAAATTATCAGTTTATATTTTTTCATTTTTCTCTCTTTTCCTAAATTCAACGACATAAATATATCAAAATGTTAATTCTGTTATAATTTTACTAAACATAAAAAGACTGAAATGTTATTTTTTTATAGATGGAACCAACCTAACTTTACCGATGAAATAGTAGGATACACGGTGCAGTGTTTTTTCATCGAGGATTTAAAAGAGATTCAAATCTGCGTGGATAAAAATATCACAACTATAGAATTAGAGCACATGGTTCATAATCTAACATTTAACATGACATATTATTTTCGAGTACGTGCGCATACTAAAATTGTTGCTGGGCCTTACACGGATATAATCAATGTGTCGACTACACATGAAAATCCAATACCTAAATTATTAGTAACAACGTCTCTAGGTATCCAAATATGGGACGTGGATTTAAACATTACTAATTTCATAGTGTCTTTTATTTATGAAACTAGGTTTACTTCCAAAAGGTACTGATAAAAAAAATAATTATAATTATTTTTAGCACTATTATTTTTAGCACTAACTATAAAGTTAAAATTATTATTATTATGCACAAGTTTATTATTATCAACATTATAGTAGTAATAACTAAAATAGTTATAATAGTAACATTATAGTAATAATAACTAAAATTAGAAATCTTAACTATTAAAGAAAAAACTAAAATTTAAACTTAAATTTAAACTAAAATAAATCTCAAGAAATCTCAACTATAATTAGAAATATCAACTATAATTTTTTTACTAAACAATTACAGTTGACTTCTTTTTTCAGATCAATAAAAATTAAGATGACAAGCCAAAGAGAAGGCCCCGAACATGTAACATCGAGGAAGATTTATAAAAATAAAATCACAAAAATAGCTAGCTTTGATAATTATCTATATGATAAGTCCGTATACTGATAAAAAATGCTTATAACTATTAAATTATTCTTGACACTATAAAGTTAAAGTTACTATATTACTACAAGTACAAGTTTATTATCAATATTATAGTAATAATAACTATAAAATTAAAAATCTCAATTATAATTTTTTTATTATACAATTATAGTTGACTCCTTTTTTCAGATCAGTAATAAATGCCGCTTATTCGATACAAGAACATAGAATTTATTGGATCTTCGAAAGAGATCTAATAACACTAATTAATGAAAATAACATTACAAAAATAGCTACATTTGATTATGATCTACATGCTCTCTGCATTGATTGGGTAGCAAGAAATCTATATTGGACCTATTCAAAGTCAGACTACTATTACATTGTAAAGTTCGACTTAACATTGTGGGAAAATGGCATAATTAAACTTGATGAGATTTTCAAATCAAAAATTGATAATGGTTATTTAAGTATATCACCGTTTATGGGGTACGTTTACTATCGTTTACGACGGTTCGCCAAAAAAATAATTTTCTATTAAAGATTTATGCAAATTTGTAATTTTTCTATAATTTTACGTGGTTTTATAATTAAGATTATAAGTAAAAAAAAATAATAAGTTATATAATTATAAGAATTTCGAATTTTTACCACATATAAATTTCTGTTTTTGTTAAAATAATGTTTTATAAAAGTGAGTAAAATAATTATATCTTTTTTAGAATTTTATATCACATATCATACAATCGGACGAATCGAGAATATGATATGATGAAATATTATCTCGATGGAAAAAACGAACAAATTGTTCAGATAAATGCATCCTTTTGCCTATTTCATTATATAGATTTTTTTCGTGATATGATAATTGATAACATGAATAATGAGGAGCCGTTAATTTACTGGTTAAGTGAGAATTACACAACTGTAACAGACATTAACGTTTCTATGTGCAATACGATTTTATACAAGAAAAACGTAGGTGATAACATCAATTTCAAATCTATGACGATTGATAAAACAAACATTTACATTTTAGCAATTGATTCGCTCCAATATATTCTCTACATTTTGAAAAAGAAATACGCAAGTCTCAAGAGCGTAAATGCAAACGAATATGTTGAAAAAATATTAATAAGCTCAGATAAAAATAAATTTTATAATATTTACGCTTTTAATAAATATTTACAACCATATCCTCCAATGAGATGTCTGACACCTGACGAAAAAGTTTATAATTTTGAGAATGTGACTGCAACGGCAAACAGCATCATTGTAAATTTATCGGAGTCGGTTGTAAAGAGGAGATGCAAAAAATATAATTTACCAACTACTATATATACTATCTTTGTAAATCATTGTGTAGACGACAATCTCAACAAGTCTGAAGAATTCAATGTGCTGACAGGCGAGCGACATTACAAGATTCAGAACTTTACACCATTTACAGAGTACAAGTTGAAGTTTACTTTAAGTAATTTTTACTTTCATCAATTATCAATAAATCCGTTCGATTCGAACGTGATACAAATAAAAACTAATTTGGGTAAGCTTAATGCACCAGAAAACATAAGTGTTTTAGCTTTGACGCCTACTATAGTAGTAGTTCATTGGATGCCACCCAAGAAATTGAACTGCGTGGTTGTATATGAAGTGCATTGGAAGTTAGTGAATGACACGCAACAAGAGAATAAACAATTTATCTATGTGCCGAAACGTGTGGCAGATGGCAGATTTTTCACAAAGATTAACTTGTCGCTACCAGTACAAGATTACTTGATATATGTGCGTGTGTATCCAAGTAATTTCAGCGATTTCTACAACGAGAGTTTAAGCAAGATCGATCACATATACTCAGAACCAAACAATATTACTATGAGCGAGGCCAACACAAATAGCATGAACATTTCATGGATCTCAAACGTCAATCTGACGATCTCTTCAGCACTAGAGTATAAAAACATTTCAACAAAAAAGTGGCAAACAACGAATGATATTAGAACGAATTATAACGAAGAAGTAATATACCATATCAAAAATTTACAATCGGGGACTTCATACCAGTTTCGCTTGATATTGAGATATCTCGAATATGAGGAAAATTTTACATGGCCAGCTGATGAAAGATTTAATTTTTCAACAGGTGATAGCAAACGTGGTAAGCAAATGAAAATGCCCATACAGCACAATAAGATTGTAGATATATTAAAGAATAATTTCATTGAAACATTGCAAATTGATTGCGAAACTTTTGTTGAGTCATTGTTATAAGATGTGATAAAGTTAAGATGTTCGCTCTTTGCAATGATACATTGTAGCAATATTACAGTTTAATATATTGAAAAGAAGAATGCAATATTATTACAATCATTTAATAATATTACGTATAAAATATTTTTGTTTTTGATAGATAAATATTTTGAAAACATATAATTAAATTAATAAGCTCGATATAAATAGAAGTTTGCAATATCTAAGATAATCATATCTAAGATAATATATTGCAAAATTATATTTAAACGTAATCATATAAAATGATTTTATACAAAATTACTTTATACTCTTACTTACGAATCATTTTTTTTATTTTAAATGTTCTATATACTCTTATAATGGGTACTTTATATATATATATATTTTATATATTTTTTTTTTTTTTTTTTTTTTTTTTTTTATTATTATTATAATTATATTTTTTTTATTTTTAATTCTTATATTATATTATTGTATACATAAAAATACATTGAAAATATATATATAATTATTTAAAATTACTAATTATATTTTTATTTAAAAATTTTTAAATTCGTTATATTTATATTTATTTGTATGAAAAAACATAAAAATACATTGAAAAATAAAATGATAGATATAAAAATATCTATTCTTAATATAATAAAAAGATACGTTTCATATTCGTACATAAAGTAAAAATATATCATAAAATATATTTTAACATTGATATAAAATGTTATCTATATTTTAATAAAAGAATAGAACTGTTTATCTTTAACTTAGAATTGTATTTACTCGACTAATATTATTTCTGTGTCATTAATTCGTTTGACTTCTGCAAAAAAGTAAAATTCATCGCATATATATAAATATAAAAATATATATTATTACATTATTTTTATAGATAAATTAAAGAGTGTTATAGTTTCCCAATTGTTTCAAAAAATCAATATTACATTGCTAATAATTCATATTTTGTTAATTTATATTTCTATAATGTTTGTGTAATGTTGCATTGCAATTTGTGATATTGCAATATTGTTGCAAAGTAATTGTAACATTCTGTGCTGCATAGATATTATAATATGATATACTAATATTTTTAGATGTGAATAGGCCTAAAATTTAAAGAAATTAAATTTTTGTAATAAAGTTACAAGTAAAAATAAATTTTTTAAAACATACACGAAGATATTAAAATTATATTTTTGCTTAATACAGATATTTCGGACACTCCTGGAATAATAGCGAAAAAATATTATTTATTATTGATGTTAGGTTTTATCATTATAATTATCATTATAATTTTATATTATAATCTGCCTCTACTACTTTTATTGTTGTAAGCATTGTATATTTGATGTTGGTATCAACTTGAATTGTTGATTATACATATATATCTGATATAATATATAAAAATTTACTAAGAATAATAATTTACTTATATAAAAGTAAACGAATAAATTTATTAAAAAACGAAAAATTTTATAATACATATTATTACATAATTAAGTCGAAATTTTATAACAGTGTATCGTCAACGCAGAGGTAATAATGAACAATTTTTGTCTTCAACAATGACCGATATAGAATTGGAGATTCTACCGGATGAATGTGCGATAACTAAAATAGCACTTAAACAAATTAGATTTATAAAACATATTGATACCGGCGCATTCGGAATGGTAAAAATTAATGTTTTCAAGCAATGTTTCAAATTAATTTCTAAATGAACAAAACATATGTATTTTCTAATAAAGATACAAAAGAAATTATATAAATTTTTATAATAGATTATAAGTAATATAAAATATGGATGAGACAACAAACATTAACTTTATTACATATTTTTCGTTAAATTATTTAATATAAAGTGAAATATAATATGAAATATAATATATACTTGACATTAAACTATACATTTTCTAATAAAGTACGTAATGTAAATTTGTGTGAAATATTTCGCAGGTGTATCAAGGAAAAGTGAAAAACTTAGAAAGTTCGGGCACAGAGATATTCGTTGCAATAAAAACGCTTCGGAAAGATGCTTCTTCCCATGAGAAAAAGAGATTGTTAAAGGAAGCCGAGCTTATGAATCGTTTTCGACACAAACATATATTAAGATTGTTGGCGTTTGTTTAGATGGGATTTCTCCGTTTCTAGTGTTCGAATTAATGGAAACTGGTGATTTGTCAAAATATTTGAGAGATTGTCGAAATTTGGAAGCGTCAGATTCGCACGCTCTGCGTTTGCAGGATTTGTTCGCCATGTACGAAGATGTTGCGTGAGGTTATTGCTACTTGGAAGAATTGCGTTTCGTACATAAAGATCTAGCGTGTCGCAATTGTTTAGTATCTTCGAGAAATCGCGAGAATCGTATTAAATTGGAGATTTTGGATTAGTTAGAGATATCTACAAGGATGATTATTATCGCATGGTAAATACAATTATTAAAAAAATTAAAAAATGAATTCATTTGAAAACACTTTCCATTTTTTTAATAATAGTATCTTGCATTGTTTCTTCAAGTAATATGGAATATAAATAGTTTTTATTTATATATTGCAAGAGATAACGTTTTTCTTTTTGCACATATTGTAAAAATGAACAACTTGAATCAGAAAATTAAATGTTTTAATGTTTTAATTTTGTTAAAATCATGTTTTAGAGAGAAGAAGATTTGCTTCCTGTTCGCTGGATGGCACCCGAATCTTTGATGATCAGAACATTTACTTCTCAAAGTGATGTTTGGTCATTTGGTGTTTTAATGTGGGAAATTACATCGTTGAGTGAGCAACCTTATAGTGCCAAGACTAATGAAGAAGTGATAAATTATGTACTTGATGGAGGCAGGTTGCCGATGACTCTTAACTGTCCGTCAGCATTGTACCAGTTGATGCTACGTTGCTGGAGTGCAGCGGATGCTAGACCAAATTTCGAATTTTGTCTGAACAATATTATAACATTAAGACAGAACATAGAAGATGCCTTACTGAGTCCAGTCGATACTATTTAGCTGATATTATAATTAAATTAATGTTTATTTTCCAAATGATCCAATAAATCTTACTGTAGGAAAAATATTTCTAGATAATTGATTCTGTCTGTTCTGAATTTAAATTTTATTAGAAAATCATATTAAAAGATAAAGAAATAATATAAGATAAAATTATGATAAGATTAATAATATAAGATTAGAAGATGAAGAAATATGATAATTTTTAAATCTATATTTAACATCTGTACATCATATAAAATTTGTATAAATACTTTTTTTAAAGTTTATATTTTTAATTTGAATAAAATGATAAGAAAACATAATTGAATTTTTTTAGCTATATATATATATATATATATATATATATATATATTTTAATATTATATTTGCTGAAACCATGTTACATACTGGAAAAGAGAAAGTCTGTTTCTTATTAAAATATTTATGGAACATTTAATTATATATTTTGAGATTTATAACTTTATATTTATTCGAACATAATTTTGTTCAAATGGCTTGATAATTGTTTCAAAAAGTTAAAAATTAAAAAATTAAAAATTAGAAGGAAAAATTGAAAAGTTAATAATCTCTCTTATATCTAAGATCGACGTGATAGAGATAACAATTTTAAATTTACAACTATCATTCACTTGCAACTTTTCTTCACTTTCTTTTTAGATTTTTCGTTTGTATATAATTATAAAAAATTTTTCTGTTTTTAGAGATGTTTTGAAAGATAATATTTATAAGAATATTATATTATATATTTTAAAATATTTTAATCTAATATAATAGAATATATTTTAATTTGTAATATTATAATCTACTTAAATATTTTGCAGAACAGTGTCATTCTTTTTAATAATAATATATAATTCTTTAATAATAACTTATCTCTATTACCTTGGTAATTTGTTCGTAGTAACCTTTAATCCATAAATGATTTTGCAATGTCCATTCAATATCTTCATCAGATAAATGCAACAGGAAGAGAGCGGGGTATTAAATTTCCATTTATAATTTATATATTTATTACATTCTAATTTACGATTGAAATATATCATCATGCTGTGTGTTATCAAAAAAACAAACCAAATTTCAATTGCAGACAAGAAAATAAAAATAACTTTGTTATTTTCATTCATTGATTATAAAATGTATTAATTATTAACTTAAAATATTATTAAGACTTACAAGTACGTATTATTTTTGACTTATAATTAAGTGTTATTTATTGATATAAAATGTAATATAAAATATTACTTGGAATTGCCAATAATTGTCATCAAATTTATACGGTGAATGATATTTGTGATATTTTCCTGTGAAAATATTTAACGGATAATTTAGCACGCGCAATATCTTTCTTATATAAAAGTACTCTGCATTATCCCAGTCTTTGTATTACTGAAAATAATAAAAAGATATCCATTATATATATACAGGCATACATAGTTATTTAGATAATTTATCGATTTTCGAACGTTTTGTATATTCTATTATAGTTTTTGTACAATATTAATTAATTTTTTCATGATTTAATGATCACTCGGTTGGAAGCAAGTTGAAAGCATTATCACATTTTTTAATGTATTTTTTCAAAACGTTGCACGATTTTCGAAACCGAGATCTATTATACAGATTTCCTATTAATTAACAATGCTAATTAAAACTCTGTTAATGATTGAAACTTATAAAATGAAAGAATGCAATTCAGACTGTATGAAAACTGTAATAGAATATATAAAATGTTCAAAATCAATAATTAAGTATCTAAATAATTATATCATTGTGAAACATTTTGTAAAATATTAAGATATTTACATAAAAGTATAAATTAATCTAAAGTCTGAACAATAGTCTTTCATTTTACAAAGAGTTTCAATCATTAGCAGCACACATTAAATAATTTTCTTATGATTTTTTAAATGTTTTTATTATCGCTCGGAGGCGAAGGCTGAAAAGTATAGTAAAACGAATCGAATAACAAAATCAAATAATTAACGTAACGGAAAGCCTTTTGTTTTTTTATGGAATTTTTTATGGAATAAAATAATGCATTCACACTCTCTATAAAAATAAATCAGTATATTATCACTGAAAACAGTAGACAAAGTCACTGATGCAGCAATTATAAGTTATTATAGCACTGTAAATCAATAATATTTCACTGAAAGAATTAGTAATGTTGACTGTTTTAATCAGTAATATTAATTTATCTACCTCATCTAAAATTAAAAATTTTATTTATATTTACATGCGTATTAATACGTCATATGACGCATGCGCAAAGTGCTACCGTCAACTAACCGTACGAGAGAGAAGCTATCGTCTGGACCGTAATGTTTTCGCTCATTCCTCCTACAGAACTAGCAATATAGGAATACTATATATATCCCATACAACACACAAATATCCGAAGAACATCCATAAGATGATCATTAAGAATATTGAGGATATCCACAGATAATCCGTTTTACGTTCTTCAGACATTTAGTGGACGTTCGTGGTATATCTGTTTATGAAATTGGTGGACATGTTTTAATCTCTAAATAATAATATAATTTATCTACTTCATATAAAATTTTACATAAAAATTTCATATAAAAATTTTATTTATAATTTATACTCGTATATTGCACTTTACATTTTAAATAGGTAATAAACGGATTATTTTCGTTTATTTGCCGGACATTTACTTGTAAAATATTTATAAAATCAATTTAATATCTGAAACTCTTGTATTGAGATCAAAAATTAAATTGAACAGTTTATTTTTAATCTTATTTGTTACTCTTTGCAAACTTTATATAATTCTCATAACTAAAACTTAAATACGAGAAAGATAGCGCATCGCACGTCGCATAGCGATAAACGAACTAACACATCCTTGCGTGCTCGCGCGAAACTTTGACGTCCAAGATCGGACATTTTGTGGACGTCCAAATATTAGCCGTTAACGGATGTCCCGAATCGGATGTACGATGAATGGTCATTTCATGTCCATGGACGTGCGAACGTAAAATGGACATAAAATGAATATCCATAAATGTCCTGTGCTGTTTGGGATGGCGAAAGCCTTTAAGGCGCTACGGCAATGTTTGTGCCCTTATGTGCTTATGGAATTTTATGTGTGATGGCCATAAACCTTCTCTTAAGCCGAGTTTAGATTGTAAAGCCTTGTCGTAAGAAATTAACCAATTATATTCGATTACTATTTCACATTCAACTGTGATTGATCAATTCCTTAAGGCTTATTCCTATTGTAGATTTTGCCTTAATGTAAAAGTTTATTTTTTGTTTTTAAAGCTAATAATGAACCAACAAATGTTAGACCAACAATCATCTCCAAACGATTCCGCATCGATTGAACCGCTTTTTAAGTGAAAATGAAATTTCGCTGGCTAACTTTACGCTGATTTTTGTTTCTTTATTTTACAAAAAAATATAAACCAACAAACGCTGTAATTAGGCCAACAATCATCAACAAACGACCAACAAATGATTCGCTATAAAAAAAATTGAAAAAATCGAAGTTGGCCAGCTATGTTCCTGGAGCTCCCCTCTCAGGCTTCTCTCTAGTATTCTTTATTCAATGATTATAGATCTTTAGATTAGGTTTTTAAATTGGTATCATTGCTTTAAGGAATGTTATAACTGGTTATAAATACAGAGAGAAACCTGAGAGCGGCCACCTCTCTTTAACGGGCACATTGTCCTAATGCGCCGCCTGACAAAGTGGACGTCAACTACATCCATTACAGTCGATAATAATACATGGTTCGTATCTGAGCTATGGTTCATATCCGAACTATTCACATGAGATGGACATGAGAGTTAGACAAGAGCCGATAATCTATCGTTCTGCTTTTGTTTCACCAATGATGGCAAATCACGCGGCGGTAGGCATGAGGCGAGCGGTGATTTTCTATCGTAAAGCTCATGTCTCCTTCCATCCCTTGTCGGTCTCGTCTCATCTTTCACGCGCTACATTTTACATAATTCGGATAGGATTTCAAGACGACTTCGGGCGCCCAATACATAGATACAAATTTATTTATTTATTATAAAGACATTTATTAAAAATGTTTTTTAATAAAACCTTTTCTTTCTATTTAAAATAATTATATCTGTATTTCATAAATGCTTACAACTCTCATATTATTATAGTAATATTTTATTTTATATATTTTTTAAATAATTAATTAATTAAAAAAATATACATATCAATGCGAATGATATCTTACTTTGATGCATTTGTGTGTTAGTGTTAGACATGAAAAACATAATGTAATACAACATCTAGTGTATCGAATGCTGTGAATAATTTTCTTGTAAAAAAATAAAGTTTCAATAAGATTGCTCACACATATACGGCACAATACATCCAATGCGCTAGATATTGTATTACATTATGTTTTTCATATTTTTATGATAAATATCATCCTGGCTCATGTCTTGATGAGATCGATAATTCGGATGATTAATTTTATGTAATCATTTTTTATGTAATCATATTTAATTTTGAAAATAATAATAAAAAGATAGATAAACCAGTTTGTGAAACTATAATTCTTTGTATGATGATATACAAAATAACTTTACATTAACAATAAATAGATTCTTTAATCTTTTACTAATATACATATAAAAGAATTACGTTTCACTGTCGTGATTTCGCGGCTATTTGATGCTATGAAACAAATAATGCGCGACGACACGCTGGAAATAATCAATCAGCGAGCTTTAAAAGTGACGTTCGATTTTGCGGTGCTTCATTATCTGTGCATAACAGATCTCTTGTATTGTTTTAAATTTATATTTTTTTTAACGATCTGTAAGATCTGTGTATTTTGCAACACGTGTTATCGTTTCTTTTAGAACACGACACATTATCTGTAAATATTTCTGCGTGTACGTGCGTGTATGCTTTTATCGTGTTGGTTGTGTAATTTTTTTATTTTTTTATCACGTATTGTATTTCTCTTTTATTTCTACTCTTAAGTTTTTTTAATTTTATTTTTATATTTTTTTGTTTTGCATTATAATAAACAATCACTATGTCGAGTCAGTGCCCTGTAGATAGTTATTATGATAAGTGCGTATACAAAGAATGTAAGAATGGGAGATTTTCGCATGGGAAACGGCTATTCCGATTTCCAATGCAGAAGGATACAAGATGCAATACATGGATACGTAATACAGGTATGTTTTTGTGCAATAATTGTCATTATTTTATTAATTTTTTTGTCTTTTTTACTCCCAAATTCAATACATATTATTTGTTATTTTATTATTTCATAAAATAAAAATAAAAAAAAAACGACAGCAGGGAGATTCAAACTCGGGTCAGCGCCGTGACAAGCAGTCATCTTACTTGCACTGCTACGCGCTATTATGAAGTAACACTTTATCGAATTGATTATAACCAACACGCCTGACAAAAAATTTTTTTTTACCAAACATTCAGTATACCAATTGCTATGTCAGCTTGAAGTATGCATGTAATCGTAATTTTCATAATGTGTTGTATTTTTGTTACAGAACATACAAAGTTGGAAAACTTGTCTGCCAATACCCTTAGAAAATTAGGATTATGTGAAGATCATTTCATTATTACATCATAACGAAGAACGTAAAAGCGCGACGAGAGAAAGGGGAAAGCAAAATCGTAAGCTCGTCGCGTGGCAGTCGCGTGGTCTGTCATTGATGAGACAAAGACAGAACGATGATCGGTTCTTATCCGACTGTCCATCTCTGAATAGTTCGGACATGAACCCATATCATAGACACAAACCATGTTTCGTTACCGAGCGTAATGGACATAGTTCACGTCCACTTTGTCAGACGGCGCGTCAAGCATCGAGAAATGTGCCCGTCGAGGCTGGTGGCCGCTCTCAGGTTTTTCTCTGATAAATAGTGCGTTCGAAAATATGTTTGGTCGGTGTTGGGAAAAAAGATAAAGTTGGCAGTATTGAAAACTCCCAGTGCTGCGTTTCGTTTCTCCCACTGGGATCATTAGGGCCTATCCAGACAAACTTGCATAGGTGCATTTGCATAACATAAGACCATATGGACCAATGAGCATCGAGTATTATATTATGTAAGTCAATATAGCGATTTAATACTCGATGCTCATTGGTCCATATGGTCATATGTTATGCATATGCACCTATGCAAGTTTGCCTGGATAGGCCCTTAGGATTGTATTGTACCGTATGTACACTGCGCGACAACGATTCGTTCCGTGGTTCCTCTCGCGAGGTAAGGGGAGCGTAGCTTCTAACCAATCAGCCATTGCCACGCTGCCAGCTAATTGGTCACTTCTACGCTCCACTTGCCCCGCGAGAGAGGGTCACGGAACGAATCGTTGTCGCGCAGTGTACAATAAGACACTTCCGATTAGACACAGTACAATTGGACACAACTGGCTTTGATTGGCTAATCGTGCTTGATCATGCTAGTTACCCTAGGCATCGGTCGATATAATTGGCTGTGTGTAATCGTACTGTGTCTAATCGGGCAATCCCCTGTACAATATGTTGCAATTATACTAATTATTATTATGGAACAATATATTTTACTCGAAAACATCATTTTTGAATCTTCGAGTAGTTCTTCAGATAGTGATAATAATGATAATAATGAAGAATTACAAAATATTTTATTCGAAAATAGAGATAAAAGGAAAATAGTACCAAAAATAACAGATTATTTGGAAAATGTTGTTACCAGATATATAAATATTGAATTTAAATCACATTTTAGGTAAATTATGTCACTTTATTATAATTATAGCATTATTAATATAAAACACACGTTCGTATTAATAATAATGTATGTGATATTATTAAACATATTATTATTAAATATATTTAACTACTTATTTACCTCTTTTAATATCTCAAGTAGTAAATTTTTGTAATCCTAGTGATCCCAGTGGGAGAAACGAAACGCAGCACTGGGAGTTTTCAATACTGCCAACTTTATCTTTTTTCCCAACACCAACCAAACATATTTTCGAACGCACTAAAAGCATTAAAGTTGAATTCTGATTCTGGTATTCTATTTCACACGTGCTTTACGTATTTTGTATATTTTACACAAATAATTTTATAATAAAACAAAAATGGAAGAACAAAAAAAAAGAGTAGAAGATAATATGACGAAAATAGTTGAGGAAATTGATAAAACTTATTTACGAAAAATGCAGGTATTTTTAAAAAAGAATATGTTTATAATATAAAACATTTATTAATTATATATACAAGTTTAATAATATACAAAATTGCACGCAGATTTATTTAGAGAATTATATACAGACTTATGTATAAAATTATATACAGAGTAATATGCAGAATATAAATTTTTGTGCCGATTTTAATGAAATTTTATTTATTTATATAAATTTAATATATGTAAATGAAAAATTTATGTGAAAAATTATATATATATATATATATATATATATATATATATATATAAATAATAAGCTTTAAAGTCATAAAAGCTTTGCTTTGCTAAACAGTGAAAAATCTGTGTTGTATATAAATCAAAATAGCAAAGATAGATTTCTATTCACATAGATAGCGTGCAATATATAGAATGTATTATATCTTAATTTTTAGTAATTTACAGAATATATTTCAATACACAGATATATACATACATCTTACATAAAAATCCATGTAAATTTCTTATATACGGATTATTTTAATATAACCTGTAAATTCATTACTTTAGATGAAATAGTTTTCTTTAATGAATAATTTTTTCTTTAAATTCAAAATATTTAAATTCATAATATGAAAATTTTAACTCAATAAATCTAGGTCTTCCTCAATAAATTTATTATTTACTAAAACTTTATATTAATTGTAAATTATTATATTTATTTTAAAAAGTAGACGCAAACTGCACAACAACTGTTATTATATTTTAATTTATATCATTTATGTTTTACATTTATATAATATATTTTATTAAACAAATATAATTGTCTGTCCAACATACATACATACATATTATTTGAAGTTATATCCTTATCTTACCATGATGAGTCTAAAATATACTCAAATTGTAATGGAGAAAATTATATAGAAATGTATTATTTTTATAGTGACAATTTCAATTTGTGATAATTTTACTTATTACTTTCATATTTTACTTATTGACAAATATACAATTATAATATTTTTCCTTAAAATTGAAAATAAAAAATTATATTTTTTTCCATATTTACTTAATATGAAGAAAATAATAATTAATTAATAATTCTTATTGAATTAATAAAGCTTTTCATAGCTTGTATTTTATATATTTTACATATATAAATTTGTATTTTACATATTTTTTATATAAATTATACTTAATTTCAGAGAGATATGCACAAGTGTGCTGCACAATGTTGTGAAAATGAAACATATAGCATACAAAAAGTTCATAACTGTGTAGAGAATTGTAGTTCTTCTTTAAATAAAGCGCAACAATATGTTCAAGGAGAGTTTGAAAGAGTACAGGTAATAAAATTCAACTTATTAATTGCTAGAATTATTTGATAATTTAAGTTGAGATCCTTTATAATACATGATTTACTATGACTTTCTATGACTTGCTATGATTCGTATAAATTCACAGAAATAGATTTTGACATGTCTGTGTAAGCCTTGACAAATCAAATGGTCCAATGGCAGATGTTGTTAAGTTCTTTTGATTTGATAATTTGAAAAGCTTTTACTCATGGAATTTTATATTTTAATACCTTATCATATGAAGAAACATTTTGAAAGTATAAAAGATATATAGTATAGTGTGTGTACATCCGCATACACACATTATACAAATGTGTACACACATATTTATATATACATACATTTAATGTGTGTATGTGAAACATCTTTATTTTAAGAAATAAACCATAATAAATGCACATGAAATTAAATAGTGTTGAATTAAACTCTATTGTGAGTGTAATGATTGTTCACAGAAATTATTTGTATAAGAAAATGGAGAGATATGAATATTTTTTAATATGATATGATAATCCATTATAATATCCATTTAATATGATATGATAATCCATTATGAATATTGTTATATAATAAATTGTTCACAACGCATACAACAAAATGTATAATCTAACAAGATTATTTTAGAAATCCTATGAAATGTATTATTTATTTGACAGAATTATTTTAGAAATTAATTTCATTGGAAAATTTTGCATTTAGTTACTAATTTTTTATTTATGATGTTTTTAAATTTCGACTCTTTCATTGGCAGTTAACATGACATCTGCTTATACTTACAAGGAAAGTGTCTTCTGACTTTGATGAGCTTTGCATGTATTGTATAATCTAAGTCAAAATAAGATACGTGCTTTTTTATACGTGCTTCAGCCATTAAGAGGGTAAAACAACTTCTTGAAAATAAATCAAACAACGTCGATAAATAAATGTCATAAATATTATTCCTTTATCAGTAGCTTGAATTGAATTTATTTAATATATATGTAGAAATTTTTTTCAGTTTATTCAATTGGTTGCCATCTTGATTTCCTATTTTAATGATGAAGTAATGACTTTTGCGAAATCTGTATTTGTTCTTTCCATCTTAATGACAAGGTAATGTAACTTTTCAAAATCTGCTTTACATTTTCAGACTTACACTTTGTTTTTCCGCTTTTCTAAAATTGTATAGCAATTGTATTTCTTTTATATTCTATTGATCCTCAACAAACCTCAACACATACAATTTCTTTTATAAGATATGTTTCATCTTTTATTTCTTCAGCAATTATTTATTATATATACTTTTGATGTATCAAATAGATTTTGAAAATGTAATGATTTCTTCTCCTCAATTTCATATTTTTTTTATCCATTTATTTTAACATATGTTCTCTTATTTCAATTTTGTTGTTCAGTTGTAAAACCTTGGAAAGTTTAAAGTAGTAAAGAGTAGTCTAAAATAGTACTGCGCACAACAGTATTATTACATTTTTTGGATCAAGCATTATTCTCTAAAAAATTTATTAAAATTGTATATATTTGTTGTATAAATATTATAGTTATTAAAAATAAAAAATATTATTTTATTATATAATAAGACATATTAAATTCAATATTTTTCTTAAATCACACATACAAAAACAATAATTTGAGAAATCTATAATGCAAGAAAGAAAAATATATTTTTAAAGTATTGATATGTCCATGTTATAAATATTTTTCAAGTTTTATCAAAAATAGGACACTATTATTATATAATTTATAATAATTTAATAAAGAAAGCACTAAAATTTTTAAAAAAGCATAAACAATAATAAAATTTTTTTAAAATTAATGCATAGCTAATATATACATATATATATTTATTTGTACTACATCATGACAAAATGGAACCATAAATTGCTAGTTCAATTTATAATGAGAGATTGATGCTATAGTAATAGAGAAAATACATATTTCTTATTTTGACTTACAATTAGATTACAAGATACCTAAAGTTCATTAAGATCGCTGGAGATATTTGACTTTTTTCATGTTAGGCATGTCATTAAAAAGTTATAAAACAATATGTATTTCTTATATTTCTCTGTTCTTTAATATAGATAGACTTCTGTGAATGATCACTAGCATTAGAGGTTAGTTAAAATCATTTAATTCTTCATATTTGTTATCTGTTTAAGATAATAAAGAATGACTACTTATATGCTGGGACATTCTCTATATATACATACACAGGGTATCTATAAATATTCCCTATATTTCGAGAACGATTCAAAATTACAAAAAGCTGTGAAACATACTTTCGAACATTTCAAGGAGCTATTTTTTTTAGGGAGTTGTCTCGCTAAGGAGATGCTCTAGAAGGACCATAATTTAAAAATTTCACATAGACCTCCCTATATTTGATTATATTTTCTTGGAGCTGGATGTTGGAAACTTCTTGAAACAATTATAATAAATATATAATAAATATATAACAATATTTTTTTCATTAAGTACTTCCTGAGTTATGAGATTAAACATTACAATACATTAACTTTACTCAAGATGTACTTATAGAGGTTGCATGCATTTTTTATGTTCCTTGTTTTTTTATGAGTATTTTGTGTAGATTTTTTATGTTTATTTTGAAAAGCTACTATATATTCAGTATTTGAAAGAAAAACAAATGAATCTCCTTAACACTTAAAAAAATTAATGTAAGTTATAAAATTGCTCCTTCAAGTTTAGTAGAATTTAAATTAAAAAAGATGCTTTGAAAAGAAAACAAAAAATAAAAATAAAAAATTTACAAAATATCAAAAATAAAAAAAAACGTATGTACAAAATTCTACAGTATACTTTGCATAATGCTGATGCCGGTAATATTGTAACTTTTTTATAACTCAAGACGTAATAATAAAATATATTTTAGTGTTTCGAAAAAATGTCGACTACAAGATGTAACTACAAGATATAAACTACAAGAATATACAATCAAATAGATAGCAAGTTTCATTTGAAATTTTTAAGATGAAATTTTTAAGCTGCTCTCTTAGAGCACCTACTTGAGAGGACAATCCTCTTTAAAGGAGTAGCACTTTGAATTTTTTTTTTTAATAATGCTTATTACAGTCTCAAACTACTGTTTAAATAAATAATACAACTAAAAGGTTAGTAACATGAGTTGAATCAGTATCCAAGCTTTTACCTAACACGAGTACAGAGTTGTTTAAAGATTAAATCCTTTGGTTTGTTTCGTTTTAATCTTTTTAAATCATATCATATGTTAAGAAGTTGAGTGGCTTCCACATTGACATGTTTACGTAATCTGATTTCGTGGGCTAATGCAAAGTTTTTGATGATGTTATTGACTGTCTGCAATTTCAGGTCCCTGTACAGATGATCATTGCATTAATACTATCTAGCATTGGTAATTGAACGTATTATATTGTTCTGTATACGCTAGATTATCAAACGGTTTGAGTTCTTGGGACAATCCCAAAGCTGTATCCCGTACATTCAGATTGGTCTGATAATTATTGTGTAAAGCAGTCTTTTATTATTCAGATCTAATTTGGACCCTCGTCCAATCTGCCAGTACATTTAATGAGTTTTAAGACGGAATTGTTCCGCTTTTATTTTAATGATTTAAATGAGGATTTTTTTCATGAGAGTCTTGCATCAAGGTGCATACCTAGATATTTTGTGGAGTCACTCTGCGATATCATTTGTTCGTTTATGAACACAGTTACTGCGATCAACTTTACGAAGTTTGAATGTAACATGTATAGATTTCTGCTGATTGCAATTGATATTCCAGTCACTCATTCAATTTGTTACCTTATTTAGAGCTTTCTGGAGTTTTGTTGTGGCTGCTACCTGAATCATTTATAGCCATTATCGTCATTAGCATAGGTAGCTATTATTGTTAGATCTATATCTTACTTGATAACGTTTGAAGAGAGATTTAGGAAAACTCAATAAACGACCCGCGTGAATAAGTTTTAGCAACTTTTATTTTGACACATCCTCGGCTTACATATACAGGATGCCCCAAAAGTCCCGGACCGGTCGAATATTTCATAAACTATGCACTTTAGAAAGAAATGTTTTAGACAAAAGTTGTATGGCTTGAAGGTGGCCATCAGATAGTGGCAATGATTTGACATGAGAGAGTCATTTGAAAGTCACGTGAAGATCACCGTCAATTTCTTAAATGGAACTCCCTATTTTTTATTAAATATTCTGATAGCTCACGTCGAGAGCTTTCCAAAACACTATAATTAAGTTAGTTTTCATTAAGTATTTTCCGAATTATGAGGCTTGAAATCATTTCTTAATTTTACATAAACCGTAAAATATCTTGTAAAATATTCATTTTTTTTTCGATTATCTTACCTTAATACTTTTATGTACAAAATAATGAGAGGAATCAATTGATGTAAAGAAAAAAACATAGTTGTTTTTAAGAAAAAAATATGTAATTTGCAATTAACAATTACATTTTTTTTTTTAAACAACTATGTGTTTTCTTTACCAATTGATTCCTCTCATTATTTTGTACATAAAAATATTAAGGTAAGATAATCGAAAAATAAATATTTTACTAGATATTTTATGGTTTATGCAAAATTAAGAAATGATTTCAAGTCTCATAACTCGAAAAGTACTCAATGAAGAAATACTTTATTATAGTGTTTTGGAAAGCTCTCGAGATAAGCTACAGGAATATGTAATAAAATATAGAGGGTTCCATTTAAGAAATTGAAGGTGACTTTTACGTCACCTTCAAATGACTCTCCAAGGTCAAATCATACCATTACTGATGGCCCCCTTCAAGCCATACAACTTTTGTCTGAAACATTTCTTTCTAAAGTACATAGTTTATTAAATATTCGACCGGTCCGGGACTTTTGGGATACCCTGTATATCGCAAAAACGACACACACCACATAGAGAGAGACAGCGTCACGCTAGTTCGTACTAACTACTCTCGTCGATAATGCAGATTGTTCTCCTAATATCCTACATTTCCTCCCCTCTTCCACGGTGATTGTTCTCTTCTGGTACAAATCTTCGCGGCGCTCGTCTTATGCGAGTTGATCTTCAAAGTACTGGCGGGGTACTTGCTGGAGGAATCCTTGATCCTGATGATATCGAAACATAAGGTGCATCTGAACTACTACTACTTGATGAGTAGTCTATGGTTGGTGATGCTGTCGGTTGTGTTTTTGAGTCTCCGTAGAAATGAATTCTGCGGGAACTAGTACAATGGTATGATTTCGATGATATGATTTCGTGGATTGACTCGTTGTCAGTGATCTTTATTCCAACGTAATTTTAATTGATCTACATGATGACGTTTGAACCGTCTGCCTTGGTAGTCTATTTCATAATGGAGATTTCCCAGGCGTATGATAATTAGTCCTGGTATCCATTTGTCCATGCAATAATTACTTGACAGAAAGTAAACTTTTTGTTTCGGCTGGAATTTTTGAGTTCGCTATCGCTTGTTGTTTCTGGGTGATCTTTACATTAGTTTTGTCCGGTCTTACTAAGTCTAATCTAGTTCGTATTATACGTCCTAAAAACAATTGTGTTGGCGATTGTCCCGTTGTAGCGTGTGGTGTTTTTCTATATAGCACTATATGCCACAGGAATTTGTTAAGATTGTGTTGTAGAGATCCTGGTGTCGTCGCCATAGTTTTCAATGCGTCCTTAACTGTCTGGACACAGTGTTTGGCTTGACCATCGGTAGCCGGATGATACGGTATTATTAACTTATAATACTTGACACTTCCTTGAAAAAATGTTTTGAACTCCGTTGCTGTCCGAAACGATAGTAACTGGAGCTCTATACGTAGCAAATATTTCTTTCAAAATGCTAATTGTCGCCGGTGTCGTCGTAGAACTAGTAGTCTTCACTTCGAGCTTCACTTCCAGTTACTACAGGCGTCGACAATGATGAGTAACATTTTTCCTGCTTCTGATCCAGCGTAGTCAATATGTATACTCGTTCTCAAGGGCTCTTGGGGTACTCCCAATGATGGCTTCGGTACTTCTAAGGTTCATGTGCATTTATTGCACAGTCAGAACATGCTTTGGCTTCTCCTTCAATGTCGGAGTCAATGCCAAGCCAAAATACAAACAATCTTGCCATGTCCTTCATTTTAACAATGCCTAGATGTGCCGTATGCAGTTCTCTTAGTATCGTTTTTCTAAACCTCTGGTAGAATGACAGTTCGATGCTCAAATACTAAGCAGTTGCTTCCTAGCCAGTGCTGCCAGAAATGAGCCCCTGCATGCTCGGTACGGTCGCGCACACAAAGAAAGGAGACCGTGTACGTGTGGCGCCCGGTGTTCGGCTATCTTCGGATAGTAGAAGAGTGCCGACATATAATCTATTGTCTTCTTTTCCCTCGAGCTGTAACTATAGCTAACGAGAATCCTATGTTAGCGGTTCGATCTATTTATGAGGTCTCGCGTGAAAACTTGTAAAATTTATGCGTAAAATTTAATAAATCCTTAATCTTGTCAAAATTTAAATAAATTAATTAAATAAATATGGAATAATAAAAGATGGAAAAAGACAAAATTATAAAAATTCACTCTTGGCCAACGTGTACGTTTTTCCCTTAAGAAATAAATATAAAAAGATAGGTATAAAATATAAAGGAATATACCCAGATAGCAAAATGCTAGCAGTATGCCAGCAGTATAACAGCAGATTCAATCATGAATTTGCAGCAGATATCGCTCAGCTGTGTCCTCATTAAGTTTCTTTTTTCCCAACACGATGTGTCAATATGATGTGATGGCAGAAATGCAGCAGAAATGAAGCACAGTGTGCCGTCATGATATGACAGCAGAAATCGAGCAGGATCTGCGCGTGCAATTTGATGTTAGATTGTCAGCAGAAACCGAGCAGAATCTGCGCATGCAACCTGATGACAAATTGACAGCAGAAACTTCACAAGATTTGCGCTTACTTTTATTAATGTTATATAAATGCAACAAAATGGATTATTACAGGTGCTAAATAACAATATTATCGGCAAGTTAATTAGAATTTTCTTAGAAAATGATATATATGTAATATGTTATATCGTAGTTATATCTCATATAGCAAAGGACTAATTCAATTTAATTAAATTAATAATAAAGTAAACGATAAAAGTAAATGTAACTTGTAAAACTTGAGATGTAATTTATTTATAATTAAATTCTTGCTTTATGCCTCAAATAGGCAGTACATGAATAATTTTCAATTTATCATATTGATTCCAATCAGTTTAATATTCTGACTCTCATTTGCTTGTATCTGATATCAGAAATTAAAATGATAATTACTATATTTTTAGTTTTTTATTCATATTCACGACTTTATATATATTTCTGACAGAAATTCAATTACGAGAAAGAACAGCTTACGTAGCAGTAAGCGGAGGAACTATCGAATTATGCAAACCCTGTTCCGTTTCTGCCATCAATCTATTATCAGAGATTGTGCGTAGATCCTGCTTGATTTCTGCCGACAATCTGTTGTCAAATTGCGTCGCACAGATCTTGTATTTTAAAAATTAAATGTCATCATATGACGGCAGAGCATGCTACATTGCTGCTGTGTTTCTGCTGTCAGCGTGCTTGCACAAATTTGATATTTCTGATGAGCTTTTGCCATTACACTGTGACAACAGATTATGCGTACTCTTAGTATGCATTCTGCCGACACATTATTTCAGCATTGAATTGTTTTATTTATGCTGGTAAAACTGCTTTATTTTTGTTGTGTTTCTGACAACATTAACTGAAACGGCATATTTTGCTAGAATATTGACAGCATTCTGCTGACATAGTATGCAGCATATAAATTGCAAAACGTGCTCTATCCGATTTTCTATCTGGGTAAAGAATAGAACATATGTTAATAATATTTTCTAATAAATAATATAATATTGTAATAGCATGTATAATATCCCAATAAGCAAAATGTAAGCAGTATGTCGACAGACTGGCAACAGATTTGATCAAACCATGTCAGCAGAATGACATCTACTGCGTCCTCATTCTGCTTCTAATCTGCTAGCAGAACCTGCTCACAGAATCGGATATCAGATTGTCGGCAGAAATCGAGCAGGATCTGCGCATGCAATTTGATGTTAGATTGTCAGCAGAAACCGAGCAGAATCTGCGCATGATAACAAATTGACAGCAGAAACTTCACAAGATTTGCGCTTACTTTTATTAATGTTATATAAATGCAACACAATTGATTATTACAGGTGCTAAATAACAATATTATCGGCAAGTTAATTAGAATTTTCTTAGAAAATGACATATATGTAATATGTTATATCGTAGATATATCTCATATAGCGAAGAACTAATTCAATTTAATTAAATTAATAATAAAGTAAATGATAAAAGTAAATGTAACTTGTAAAACTTGAGATGAATTGACTTGAGACTAATTTATTATATTTACAATAGAATTAAATTCTTGCTTCATGCCTCAAATAGGCAGTACATGAATAATTTTTCATTTATCATATTGATTTCAATCAGTTTAATATTCTGACTCTCATTTGCTTGTATCAGATATCAGAAATTAAAGTGATAGAAATTAAAATAATTACTACATTTTTAGTCTTTTATTCGTATTCGCGACTTTATATATATTTCTGACAGAAATTCAATTACGAGAAAGTACAGCTCGCGTAGCGGTAAGTGAAGGAATTATCGAATCATGCAAACCCTGTTCCGTTTCTGCCATCAATCTGCTATCAGAGATTGTATGCGCAGATCCTGTTCGATTTTTGCCGACAATCTGTTGTCAAATTGCATCGCACAGATCCTGTTCAATTTCTGCCACCAATCTGCCACTAAGTTATGCCGACAGAATCTGTTCGATTTTTGCTGCCAATCTGGTAACTGATTATGTTAACAAGCTTTGTTATATTTCTGTTGACATTCTGCTGACATCACATGATATATCAGAACCTGCATCGATTCTGTAATCTTTCTGTCGACAACAATTTGTAACAGATTCCCTGACAAGATCTGCTTTAGCAGACTTGGCTATTGGGGATTTTATCAATTTATAAATAAACTACGTACATGTTGCTCAATAATGTTATGGCAATGGTAACAAGATAAAGAGTTATAATTGCTAAATCTTGTTTGCTGATTAAAAGAAATAGAAAATATAATAGGATAGTATAACTATGACATATGCAGAAAATAACATATAATTTATTCAAACAAATCAATTATGCAATGAAATCAAAATCATACAAGGAAATAAAAATATCTAATTCTTTGGTTTAATAGTTATAATATTTTTAAAATAATATAAAGAAAGTGAACGGAAGATAATATTATGTATAAACTAATGAAATCTTAATAGTAAGACTTAACTAAGAAATGATAGAATGTTGAATGATTACGCTCACTTTATTAATGAATCTAAGATTAAACATTTAACAACTTACAATATTACTTAAACATTATTGCAAATATCAAATTATGTCTTTGTCTTATACAGTACTGAAAGAAAATAAATCGATATAATTAACGAGTGATATTCAAATTTCTTGTTAACGGATGTTACTTGAATTACTCGTGTTAAAAAATAAGAAAATATGAAATGTATGTAAATCCAACCTTGTGATCTATCAAATCGATTGATATTCTATATGTAAGGTCGTCCATTCTTTGTATTCCATCTCAAGATGGCCGTTTGGTTGCGCTCTTTGTTACGCTCTCTCATTAATGATGTTTTATCATGAGAAGAGCTCGTTGAAATATATGATCAGCTTTATCAGATATGTTAGGAACAGAGAACCAATCAAGAGATTCGTGGAAATCTCACGTTATTAGAGTATTATTGAAACAAAAACTTGATTGATATTGCACCCACGAGAACTGTGATCATTCACGGCCGGAAGACAATGGACGAAAAAAAAAAGGATGCACGAAGCGACTCCACGCGACTCGAGAAGACGAATTCGTTGCTTCTTCCACTCGACTTTTATAGTGGCGCCGCGCTGCGATACCGATTGGAATGTCCATCCGTTCGGACTATGCGCGCATAATATGAATAGCACGATCTCGTAACAAATAGAAACCACGAGAAGATGGTGGTCTCCTCCGTCAGAGGAAATGTAAAAAATGTTTTCTTAGAAAATATATATGAAGTATTATTAAATACTATAAATTTATTAAATACTAAATACTATTATTAAATATTAAATTAAATATTATGTTAAATATATTAAATATTATATCAAAGGATCATTAGAAATAATATAATGGACCAAAACTAGCCAGAAATTTTTTGTTTATTGATTACGACGTTTCGACCATGATTGTGGTCCTTTTCAAGTAAATACTGGAATATAACAATTAAACAATTAGATTTTTAACAGTTTGAAAAACGAGTATACACACGAATTAAATGTGAACAATTTGAGTACATACAAATCAAATGACAGATATAAATCATAGTGTTGTAAAAGGCACAAGTCACGTTTGCACGATCATTACATCTTAATAAATTTAAAATCGAGAGATAAAAATAATGTATCGATGTGAGACTTCGTCAACGAATCGAGTGTTAAATCAAAAATAACGAACTACACGACCTTTATTATTTTATCGTAGATGTTGTTTAAACTATCCGTGTCTTTCTGTAGGTTGATTAAATTATTGAATTTTTTAATATAAAACATTTCAGCAATTTCTCTCTTTCATATATATATTTTTCATTATGTAAAATATTAGGTTTTGACCAGTCAAATTCCAGATGTCCAGATTCCAATCTATGCTTACTTATGACGGAATGATTCGTTTCACGTAATTTAATATTACTAAAATGTTCTTCTACTCGAGTACGTAGATGTCTTTTTGTTTGACCAATATATTACAATTTTTGCAATTTAATTTATATACAACATTTGTTTTATCGTTATTATGTAAAATATCCTTACCGTGTTTTATTAAAGGTATTTAATTTCTTAGTTATTTTATAGACGACATTAAAGTCACTACCTCGCAATAGACGGCACAAGTCATGACTCATGTTTTCGACATATGGTAATGATATAAAAGATGTCCTGTCAAAACGTGTAAGATTTGCATCAACAGTATTATTGTGGTCACGATTATTTAAAAAATTGATTCTTTTTTGTATGTATCGTTTTATGATATGTACAGAAAAACAATTATTGAGTAAGATATCATGTACTAACTCAATATTTTTTGATTGGAAAATGTCATTAGATAATAAAATTGCATGGTCAATCAAATTGTAAATAGTATTAATTTTGTATTAATAGATGGTTTGAATAGTAATTTATATACCTCTCAGACCATGTAGGTTTCCTATATCAATTATAATAAGTCTGTTGTCAGACCGAATGACAGTTACATATAAAAACCTAATAGACGAATTAACTTCAATTTCATAAGTGAATTTCAAGCGTTGGTGATAATTATTAAAAGTCGTTAAAATCTCGTCTATATTTGTATGTGGTACTATGGCAAAAACATCGTCTATAAATCTATAATAAATGGGAACAGTAAAATTTAGTAAATTTAAACATTGTGTCTCCAAATCATCCATCATCATATCTGCTAAGACAGGTGATAACGGAGAGCCCATTGGAGTGCCGAAGATTTGTTCATAAAAACATCCATCAAAAGCAAAGCAGGTTGAATCTAGAATCACTTCTATTGCATATAAAGACTAAGCTAAATTAAATTTTGTGTTTTTTGCTATATCATCCCATCGTTTCCTAATAGCATTTAAGACTAAATCTTTGGGAATATTTGTAAATAATGAACTAACATCCAACGATACCATAATATAATCATCATTAATAACCGTATTCTTGATATTTGTGACGAAAGACCAACCATCCTTAACATATGAATTTGGTTTCCTGATAGAATTATATAAAATATCGTGCATATAACTTGAGATATTGTATACCGGGCTCCCTAGTGGGGATACTATAATTCTTAACAGAAAACCGTCCTTATGAATCTTCGGCAGACCATAACAACGTGGTAAATTCCCATTAGTGTAATTTAAATATTTATAAGTTGTTTCATTAATCAGAATATTCTTACACCAGGATTTGACTAACTCGTTTATCTTAGTTAACAATTTTAAAGAATCTTTCTTCAATTTTTTGTATGTAGATTGGTTATTCAATAATAAATTCATTTTTTCAAAATAATCCTTATTCATAACGACAGTAATCTGATTCTTATCAGCTCTCGTGACTATAATATCGTTGTTCTCGCGTAAATATTTTTTAGAGATCGAAAACGAGTTAAGGATATATCTATCCAAATAATTAATATGCTTTTTTTACATAAAAATTTTTGAAGTATATTGGCGACAGAAATTCTAGTTGTTTCAACGAAATCTGTGGGGAAAATATTGCAGTTTATCTCGAAATTTTTAACCACGTCCAACACATAATTAATACGATCATTTTTTACCTAATATTTTACACAATGAAAAATATGTACGAAAGATAGAAATTGCTGAAATGTTTTATATTAAAAAATTCAATAATTTAATCAACTTACAGAAAGACACGGATAGTTTAAACAACATCTACGACAAAATAATAAAGGTCGTGTAGTTCGTTAATATGTTTTTGATTTAACACTCAGTTCGTTGACGAAGTCTCACACCGACACATCGTTTTTATCTCTCGATTTTAAATTTATTAAGATGTAATAATTGTGTAAACGTGACTTGTGCATTTTACAACACTATGATTTATATCTGTCATTTGATCTGTATGTACTCAAATTGTTCACATTTAATTCGTGTGTATACTCGTTATTCATACCGTTAAAAATCTAATTGTTTAATTGTTATATTCCAGTATTTACTTGAAAAGAATCACAACGATATGGTCGAAACGTCGTAATTAATAAACAAAAAATTTCTGGCTAGTTAGTTCTGGATAGTTTTGGTCGATTATATTATTTCCAACGATCCTTTGATTAATTGACTAGCGATATTAAGATAATTTATGTTATTTAAATATTATATATAGAATAAATTATACATAATGAAATAATATTATATATACATATAAATAAATAATTAAATATACATATGTAGATAATTTAATATAATATAAAAGAAAAGATTTTTTGTACATTTCCAAAGAAGATAGAATATAAAGGATAGAACAGGATAGTTATAGAAAGGATAGTTAGAGAAAGTTATAGAAAGATACATATAAAATAAAAAGATAAAATTTAAAGAAATATAAATAATAAAAGATAGAAAAAAAACAAAATCAGAAAAAAGCGTATATGTTTTACTTAACATAATACCGAGAAAATAGTGTGTATGTATATACATATATGTGTATATACATACATACGATAAAAAAAATATATGTATATATATATATATATATACACATACATATATATTTTATATATATATATACATTCATATATATATACATTTTATATATATACATATATATTATATATATATATATATATATACATATATATATACACACACAAGGTGTCCCATTTTAAATGTCCACCCCAAATATCTCATTTTTTATTTTAGAGAAAAATGATTCAGACATGTTTTGTATGGTTTCGAGGGGGCCATAAGATGGTACCATTGATTTGACCTTGAAGAGTCATTTGAAGGTCACGTAAAGGTTACCTCAATTTTTTTAAATTACATCCCTTATTTTTTATTACATATTCTTGTAGCTGACCTCGAAAGCTTTCCAAAACACTATAATCAAATGTTTTTTCGTGAAGTACTTTTCGAGTTATAAAGCTACACATTTACAAAATTTTGATAAAAATACAAAATATTTCGTAAAACATTCACTTTCCGATAGTCTTATCTTACATGATCCAGCCAGTCAAGGCAAGATCCGAGCATGATCCAGCCAGTCAAGGCAAGATCCGAGCATAATCCAGTCAGTCAACGCAAGATCCGAGCATGATCCAGCCAGTCAAGGCAAGATCCGAGCATGATCCAGCCAGTCAAGGCAAGATCCAAGCATGATCCAGCCAGTCAAGGCAAGATTCGAGCATGATCCAGCCAGTCAAGGCAAGATCCGAGCATGATCCAGCCAGTCAAGGCAAGATCCGAGCATAATCCAGCCAGTCAAGGCAAGATCATAATGGCAGTTATGTCTATTAACGCCTCCTCTATTACAAAACGTGGCTTCATCAGAAAAAAGCAGCAATGAACCGGGGATTTTGTTAGATTTGATCTCGAGCTCAGTTACAAAAACATACACAGTGTTGGTAGTCCCTCTCTTCCAATTGCTGAGTTAGATGAATGTGATATGGGTGAAACTTGTTGAGCTTGAGTACATGATTGGCTGTTGATTTAGATATACCGTGTTGCCTCTCAATTTGTCTCGTAGAGATTTGAGGATTCAAAGCAATGGCACCTATAACAGTCAATGATGTGAATTCATCAGGGCCCGATTTTCGCCGGTTTCTTCTAAGAAAACCCTGTTCAGCTCTGTCGCAGTCTTTTTATTACTTTCCTATCAGAATGGCGTCTGTCAGGAAATCTTTCAGCATAAAGCCTTTCTGCTGCCGAGTAATTATTCCTGGCCTCACCCAAAATGCGAATCGTGTTCACAATTTCATTTGGTGGATAAGCAGCCATAATTATAAAGCAAAAAAGCGCCAAAATACCAAAAATTCCTGTCTTATCAAAAAAAAAGTCAATGGATAATAATATGCGTCTGTCTGAGACTTCGCCAAAATACCGAAAGTTGCCCAAGTAAAAAATTTGAAACAAGCCTCTTGATATTTGTTTCATTAAAAGAATTGACAATTGTACTTACACAATTGTTACAGTTCATTGATTATCAGGCAATACAGGATCTCGCCTTGACTGGCTGGATCATGCTCGGATCTTGCCTTGACTGGTTGGATCATGCTCGGATCTTGCGTTGACTGGCTGGATCATGCTCGGATCTTGCCTTGACTGGCTGGATCATGCTCGGATCTTGCCTTGACTGGCTGGATCATGTAAGATAAGACTATCGGAAAGTGAATGTTTTACGAAATATTTTGTATTTTTATCAAAATTTTGTAAATGTGTAGCTTTATAACTCGAAAAGTACTTCACGAAAAAACATTTGATTATAGTGTTTTGGAAAGCTTTCGAGGTCAGCTACAAGAATATGTAATAAAAAATAAGGGGTGCCATTTTAAAAAATTGAGGAATTGAATAACCTTCAAGTGACCTTCAAATGACTCTTCAAGGTCAAATCAATGGTACCATCTTATGGCCCCCTCGAAACCATACAAAACATGTTTGAACCATTTTTCTCTAAAATAAAAAATGAGAGATATTTGGGGTGGACACTTAAAATGGGACACCCTGTATACAGGTTGGTCATTTTAAACAATACGGTCAATTTTCTCGTAAATTAAGCGAAATATCGAAAAATGGTTGATCATCTCAATTTTTTTTAATGGCACTCTCTATGTTTTATTACATATTCTTATAAGTGACTTCGAGAGTCTTACAAAACGCTATAATAAAATATTTTTTCATTGAGTACTTTTCGAGTTATGAGGCTTGAAATCATTTCTTAATTTTACATAAACCGTAATATATCTAGACCTAAAATATTCACTTTTTGATTATCTTGCTTTAATATTTTTATGTACAAAATAATGAGAGAAATTAATTGGTGTAAAAAAACACATAGTTGTTTCAAAGAAAAAAATGTAATTGTTAATTGCAAATTACATTTTTTTGTTCGAAACAATTATGTGTTTTCTTTACACCAATTGATTCTTCTCATTATTTTGTACATAAAAGTATTAAGGTAAAATAATCGAAAAATGAATATTTTACAAGATATTTTACGGTTTATGTAAAATTAAAAAATTATTTCAAGCCTCATAACTTGGAAAGTATTTAATGAAAACTAACATAATTGTAGTGTTTTGGAAAGCTCTTGAGATGAGCTACAAGAATATGCAAAAGCATATATATAGGGTGTCCCATTTAAAAAGTTGGAGCTGACCTTCACGTGACCTTCAGGTGGCTCTTCAAGATTAAACTAATGACACTATCTTATGTCCCCCTTGAAACCATACAACTTTTGTCTGAACAATTTTTTTGTATTCGGCTTAACCAACGGAGATATTCAGGTGCGTCGATTAAAATGGGCCACGATTTACACAAACGTGTAAAATTCGAAAGAACAAATTTTCACATATCATATAATGTTAAATTAGTGGTGCACGTTATAACAATATAGTTAACTTTAAAATTGTAAATTAAATAATTTTTATAAAGATGTAAAAAATAATATTGAAACTGTTGTTTTTATATCAGACAATTTTTTTGCTAAACATTATTTTGTGTGTAAAATTATAAATTTAAATAAAACATATCTTTGTTTAGAGGAAAGTATTCCCTATATTATTTAAAAGTAATATGTGATTTCCTTTTTAATATAAATTTGAGATAAATTTGTCTATTATGTTAAGTTTAGCTATTATTTGTCTATTATATTGTCTATTATAAAACATAAATTCTCTAAATTTCTTGGAGTGATATTCCATTCGAAATTAATGAGACTTTGAAGCAATAGTAATAATATTACTAATACGAAGTTGAGACTTATCATTTTTTTTATAAAAATAAATATTTAACACACACTATCACATTTATAGAGAAAATGCAATTCATATAAATTTGCAATTCATATAAATTAATGTTTCAAACTATTACAATGAATTTTTCATTCCTTTTCGAATAAATTCTGTATTGTATAATATATAGTGTGGAAAAATTCATTTACATAATAAGTAACATTTTAATAATTATAAAATCTTCACTCCATAGGACTAAAAAGTCATTCTGTTTTAAGTAACACGGATACCGGATTTTATTTTTCAAATGAAATTTTAGTTTACAAGAAATTTAGAGAAAAAAACAAACAAATGGAACGTTTAATATTTTGGCCTCATATTAATAATATGAGTATACAAAGTTTAGAAAGTGTTACAGGTAAAGATCAGGACCCCGTGGTTTGTCACTCCCACAGTATTTAACGACTCCAAACCCTCTTTACCTGTGTGTCTTAATTTTGAATACACATACATTATATACACTAAATAATATATCATATTATATGAATAATAATGTAAGAGAGAGAGAGAGAGAGAGGGAGAGGGAGAGAGAGAGAGAGAAGAAAAAAGAAATGGAGAAGAAAATAATGATTCTCATCTATTGTCATATTTAGAGCAGTTTCCCCCCTCATCTCCAACGCTGATTTAAATACACAACTAGCATTAATACTGATCGATGATAAACTATTTCTTTTTTTTTTGTTTTTAAATCAGAAAGGACAGAAAATGTTCTTTCAGGATCCGCATTAGAATATGGAAGTGACCTTACTGCATTTAAAAGTGCTTTTAAATTTGGATATTTAGTATTACTAATGGATGAACGTTTTAAAATTTTCTTCCACATATTATCGAAATTATTTTTTGAAAGACTTTCTTTTTCTTCGATAGTTAAATCAGTATATAATTGAAGCTATTCTTTCTTTAAACCGTCTTGATCGAAGCCGTTGAGAGTTTCCGCGATAAAAGAAACATTGTTAAAAGATGTTTCCATGTTATTGTCATACAAAGCTATATGTGATTGGAATACTTGTAATTTATATAAAAATATATTATTCACAGGTAATCTTTTTCTAATTTCCTCAGCAGCAGTGATGTAAAACTGCAAACAATTTTGTCGAATAATTGTAGTAACATTTTCATGTCTTTCCTTTATTAATTTACACAGATATTCTTCGCATTCTGGTCCCAAAGTAACATTATCAAAAGATTTGTGATTCTATTTTTCGTTAAATGAAATATTTGTACGTAAATGTTTTAACAATTTTGATTTTAAAAAATTTTTGGAGATTTGCACAAGAAAATTAATTGATTTAGACTGTAACAAATGAATTCTAGTTTCATGAGCTTGGAAAAAAGCATTAAAAGAATTAAAAAAATTTAAAACATATTTTAAGAATAAATAATATGCTTTTAAATCAACATTTTCCATTAAAGATAATAAATATTCCCCAGGTTTCGTTTTCTCACTCACGACTATTTCGTTTAGAAAATATTTTATTGAATCCCATAGACTCAAGAAGTTTATCAATATACGAATAATGCGAAAGCCATCGAGTATCACATAACTCAAAATTTTACAATTTGTATCTTGGAAACATTCACAAAATTCATTAAAAATAGCTAAACGTTTTGAACTGCTATTAATACAACTTGCAATTTTTCTCAAAAATTCTTCACAACATTCAGACATTTAGCAGACATATTGCATTTTAGCGCATGCAATATGTGCAACTAACGCAGTAGAATGACAAGGACATGCAAATAAATTGTTAATAAACATGTTAATAAATTTTTGCATTTTGATTCGAGATTTTTTTTTAAAAGATAAATGTTTTCCTGTCATGACAGAAGCATTATCGCATGACAGAGCAATAATATTTACAAATGGAATCTGAAGTTTAGTCATTTCTAATTCAAAAGCTTTCAATAATTTTTCTGCGCTACAATCTTTAGCATCGATATTAATTAATTTTACTAATTGCGTTCGAATATCTAAAGGATCAACATATCTAACTAGAAACGTCATCCATTTTTCATTAGTAATATCTGATGTCTCATCGATAAAAATGGAAAATCTCGTATTTTGAATATTATTAACAACACTGTCTCAACTGAACACAACATTGGAAATTATGCTATTGCATTTTGTTCGACCCATATTCATGCTTTTCAAGACATTAGGATTTTTTCCTATGTCTTGAAAAAAATTAAGAATCTCTTTTGCTGTTTGATGAGGAATATTTTTTTCGGTAATCAGTGCTGCATATCTTATTTCCGTTATTTTTTTTCGCTCATCAAATGTCAAAAGAGATTCATCAGTTTGCGTATTTAAATCCTCATTCAATTTGTTCGCATTACTTTTCTCTGATTTTGTTTTATGCATGTTGGATTCTGCGTGTCGATATACAGGGTGTCCCATTTTAATGCCCCACCCCAAATAACTTTCTTATTTTTAATTTTAGAAAAAGATGTTTCAGACAAAAGTTGTATGGTTTCGAGGGGGACATAAGATGGTACCATTAATTTGATCTTGAAGAGTCACATGAAGGTTACGTGAAGATCATTTTCAATTTCTTAAATGGAACACCCTATATATTTTTGCATATTCTTGTAGCTTATCTCGAGAGCTTTCCAAAACACTATAAATAAACATTTTTTCATCAAGTACTTTTCGAATTATGAGGCTTGAAGTAATTTCCTAATTTTACATAAACCATAAAATATCTTGTAAAATATTCATTTTTCGATTATCTTACCTTAATATTTTTATGTACAAAATAATGAGAGGAATCAATTGGTGTAAAGAAAACATACAGTTGTTTTTAAGAAAAAATATGGAATTGTTAATTGCAAATTACATATTTTTTTCTTAAAAACAACTGTATGTTTTCTTTGCACCAATGGATTTCTCTCATTATTTTGTACATAAAAGTATTAAGGTAAGATAATCAAAAAATGAATATTTTACAAGATATTTTATGGTTTATGTAAAATTAAAAAATGATTTCAAGCCTCATAACTTGGAAAGTACTTAATGAAAACTAATTTAATTATAGTGTTTTGGAAAGCTCTCGAGATAAGCTACAAGAATATGCAAAAATATATAGGGTGTTCCATTTAAGAAATTGAAAATGATCTTCACGTAACCTTCATGTGACTCTTCAAGATCAAATTAATGGTACCATCTTATGTCCCCCTCGAAACCATACAACTTTTGTCTGAAACATCTTTTTCTAAAATTAAAAATAAGAAAGTTATTTGGGGTGGGGCATTAAAATGGGACACCCTGTATATGATGTAAACTACTATCAATAAATTTATCACAAATTAAGCAATGGCTAGTATTATCGGGTCCTTCGCATAACCATGATTTAAAATCTTGTATATCTAGCCATTGCTGTCTGAATTTTCTTTTGTACTGTGCTTTCTTTTCTTGTACATTGCCATCAGTATATTGAAGACCTTCTTCACTATTTTTTCTATGACACGCAGAATCCGCATGCCTGGAAACACGCGATGAACATGAAAAAGATTTATTACAAATTATATAAAAATAAAGCGTTTCATCTGATGTTTGGCGAATCCAAGATTTATAACGGTCATCGTTAAGTCAAGCTAGCGAGAATTTTTGTTTTGATCTTTTCTTTAATTCATCGGGTGTTTCCATATTAATTTAAAAAATACAGAGAAGTAATAATTAAAAAAGAATAAGATAAATAAATAAATAAATAAAATAAAAAGAAACAAATAAATAAACAAATAAATAAATAAATAAATAAAATAAATAAAATAAATAAAAATTGTAAATAATTTAATGTCGCTAGTCGAATAATCAAAGAATCATGAAAAATGAAAAATTGTAGTTAGATGAAAAATTGTAGTCGACCAAACTAGCTAAAAAAATTGAATTTATTAATACGACGTTTCGACCATATGGTTGTGGTCCTTATCAAGTATACACTAGAAAAGATTTATAAATAAATTAATTAATCAAATTAACGGTTTGAATACATAGTAACGCACAAAGAATTAAAGTGTGAAACAATTTTTACCGATGTAATAATAATCAGAAGGCAGGCGTTAATGGTAAAACAACGCAATCACATAATAAAAAAATGTTATTTAACTGGATTGGAGAGAAATTAATGCGTCCGTGTGAGACTTCGTCAAGAACTAAGCATAACCAGAGGAAAGACGATGCTAAGTGACCTTTATAATTTTGTCGTAAATATTATTTAAACTGTCTGTGTCTTTCTGTAGGTTGATTAGATTATTAAATCTCTTGATAAAGAACATCTCAGCTATCTCTCTTTTACAAACGTACTTTTCATTGTGCAAGATATTGGGTTTCGACCAATCAAAATCTTGTCCGGATTCCAATCTGTGTTTGCTAATAACGGAGTGATTAGACTCATGCAGCTTTATATTGTTACAATGTTCTTTCACTCGCGTCCGCAAATGTCTTTTTGTTTGCCCAATGTATGATAGATTGCAATCCTTACAATTTAATTTGTATACAACACTTGTCTTGTCATTATTGTGTAAGCTGTCTTTACCACATCTAATTAAATTATTTAGTTTTTTTGTTACTTTGTAGACGACGTTGAAACCATTGTTTCGTAGAAGACGGTAGAAATCTTGGCTCGTATTCTCTACGTATGGTATAGTGATAAAATGAGTTTTATCTGGACGAGTAGACTTGGCGTCATCAGTATCATTGAGGTCGCGGTTGTTTAAAAAATTGATTCTTTTTCGAATGTGTCTATGAATAATGTGTTCAGGAAAACAATTATTAACCAACGTGTCATATATTAACTTAATATTCTCTTGTTTAAAGCAGTCGTCAGATAGTAAAATAGCATGGTCAACTAAATTATAAATAGTATTAATTTTATATTTTAACGGGTGATTCGAGTAAAAATTAATATATCTCCCAGACCATGTAGGTTTCCTAAACCAATTGGTGATAAGTTTTGTTCCCAACTGAATGATTTTTACATTGAGAAAATTAATCAAAGAATCAATTTCTTTCTCGTACGTGAATCTTAAACGTTCGTGATAGTTATTAAAAGTGGTTAAAATATCGTCAACTTTTGTACGTGGTACAATTGTAAAAACATCGTCTACATATCTGTAATACATGGGAACGGCAAAATTCAGCGAGTTTAGACATTGTGTCTCCAGATCGTCCATCACCATATCTGCCAAGATAGGTGAAAGTGGAGAACCCATGGGTGTGCCGAAGATCTGTTCATAAAACTGTCCGTTGAAGGAGAAACAAGATGAATCCAAAATCAAGTCAATTGCAAATAAGAATTGAGATAAGTTAAATTCTGTATTTTTTGCAATGTCGTCCCAGCGCTTTTTAATGGCATTTTCAACCAACTCCTTTGGAATGTTTGTAAATAACGAAGTCACATCCAACGAAATCATGATGTTGTCTTCATTAATGACTGTATTCTTAATGATTTGTACAAAGGACCAATCATCTTTAATAAATGAATTTGGTTTCTTTATCGATTTGTGCAGAATGTTGTGGATGTAACTCGAAACATTATATACCGGGCTTCCCACAGCAGATACAATGATTCTCAATGGAAAACCGTCTTTGTGGATCTTCGGCAGACCATAACATCGCGGTAAATTACCGTTCGTACAATTTAAGTTTTTGTATGTCAATTCGCTAATCAAATTATTTTTGCGCCATGATTTTACTAACTCATTAATTTTATTGGTCAATTTTTTCAAAGGATCTTTGTTCAAAGCAAAAAAATAAAAAGAATAAAATAAATAAATAAATAAAATAAAAAGAATAAAATACATAAATAAATAAATAAATAAAAAAGAAAAAAGAATAAAATAAATAAATAAAATGTCAGAAAGATCATAAAAAACGAAGATAAAAGAGAGACGAAGATAAAAGATAGACATAAATTGAAAAAATAAGAAAGAAAAAAAACAAGAAAGTATAATCAAAAACTAAAAGAATAAATAAAAATTGGAAATATGAGAAAATTCACAGTACCGCAATTCTAAAGAAGAAGATCGCTAATCAAATTATTTTTGCGCCATGATTTTACTAACTATTAATTTTATTGGTCAATTTTTCAAAGATCTTTGTTCAAAATTTTTAGAATTCTGAAAAGAAGAAGAAACTTTTTGATTTCGAAGATTCTCTATTTGCAGAGACGACAGAACTTTAGCAATTCTCATTAATTTGGGCAAAAGTATCCCATAATAGATATTATTTTCACTTTGTAAACTTTGTATGGCTTCAGCTATCGGTTTTAAACACTTAACATATTCGCTTAAAAATTGTAAATCTGTTTCCTTAAAAAGCGGAAGTTTTAAACTTTTTAATGTTTCGTTCAAACATTCCTTTACAATTAAAAGATCGTTTACTGAATTATAATAAGAATTTAATCTTGTCGGGCATGGAAAAGTAGATGATTTTCCTGTTATATCTAAATAAGTTTCACAAGCTTTCGGAGATCTCGAACATAAATTCCAGAGTGCTTGACACTTTCCAAAAGCTGAATTGTGAACTTTCTTATAAGCGTTGTTTTCTGCCATTTCCTGTTTAATATCTACCACTGCAATCAGTGATGGGTAATATACTTTTAAAATGTATCTCGATACAGATACAGATACATGTGAAAAAAATGTATCTAGATATAGACACAGATACAAATTAAAATGTATATAACTTCAAATACTTAGATATTTTAAAAGTATCTCGCAGATACTTATCAGATACTTTTAAATGTTATTTTATTAAATAAGAATAATGAAGTGGAGATTTATATAAGTAAACGACATATATTTATGAGTTATTTGAATACACCAAATAAAACTGCAAAAATTAAAGATAAAAATAACTAAATGACTACTATGACTAGTTGCATAATAATCTCGGTAAAATAGATTCAAATGGCGTTTTATTATTAGTAAAAATATTTTATTTAAAAAGCGTTTGTATTTAATACAATTAATAATCATTGATGATATATCTTCTAAAAATAATCAGATATATGTACATATATTTTGACCTAAGTCACCTAAGCAAACCTAATAATAACATAAATGAATATACTTTTTAAAATATATACTTTTTATAAATATGCTTTTATGCATATTTACAGGTAAAACAAAAGAGGTAATATAATTATATATGTAGCCAAAACAAATCTGTATTTTTAATAATATTGATTTTTACTATTTATATTTTAAAAATATTTTTATATATTTTTAATATAAGTTATTATTAGTTTTACAAATCAAAAATGCTTCAAACATATCATCACCCAATCTATTTCGCCGCGGTATTAAAATTTGACCACCAGTACTAAATAATCGCTCAACTGGTGCTGATGAAGGTAAAATTGTATTAAATTTAAAAAATAAATTTTTCATGTGGGGAAAACGTGCAATTGACGTAATATCCTTTTGTTTATCTGATAAATAAGAAAGAACTTCCATATCGATATCACTATTAGTTGTTATTTCTGTGTCTTGAGGTTTTAAAAATTTTTTAAATTGGTCATCTTCTACAGAAGATGTTGAAGAGACATCAGAAGGTACTTTGGTTTCATTTTTTAAATCTGTACATTTTTTTGCTTCTGTAATAAGCAAGTTTTTGCAATATTCGTGATCCAGAGTCATTTTTGGAAAAAATCCTGCTTCTGATATCAAGTTCAGCCATTTTAGCTTAAGTTTAGGAATAGTCAAAGATGAAATAACGTAAGGTTTGCTACATGTATTATCAAAATCAAATATATTATTTCTAAATCTTTTGTCGATGCCATCTATTAAAGTATTTCTCAAGGGTTCACAATTAGATAAATCGCGAAGAGACTGCAAATCAATTTTAAGTTGCAGCAAAACTGGCAAAACATATCCTAAATAACAATATTTTTCTCCCTGTAGCAAATCAATGGTAGGGGAAGGTGGGGTAAAATGGACTACTTAAGCGAAAATGATCATATTTTTTACCATAATTGCAAAAAAATAGCTTAAATTTTGCATGTGTAAACTTTAAAATGTTTATTATAAGATAATAATTGTAAATTTTTAAAACTTGCAAATGCTTTGTTATTATTGAATTTTTTGTAAAATTTAATTTTAGTTCATTTTACCCCGCAGTTGGGGTAAAACGGATCATCTCATGGGGTAAAATGGACCAAGATATTATTCAATTAATTAACTTGAAACCAAAATTGTATAGGTATTATTTATTTAGTATGAATTAATTATAAATAAAATTAAATATTTAAACATGTAATTAACACAATCAAAGTATTTCTCTTAGACTTATTAAATTAACAACAAATTAAGTTTTTTAAACTTCACAATTTTAGATTTTTTTTACATTTCTTAGCAATAGTTCGTTTCTTTGCTTCTTCCAGCTCATGTTTGTATGGAGAATCTGTAATTATTGCAGTTTTTCCCCGTTTGCTTATTTTTCTTTTATTCTTATTATCAACATGAGGAATGGGTTGTAAAACAGTCGGAGAGATTGCAAAAGAGGAAGTTGATGCTTCTGATATTGTTGCAGGGAGTAAATTTTGAGAGATGATAGATTCAGAATATGTAGACGATAAGAATGATGATGGCGCTGGTAAATTTGTTGTATCGGAAGCGATAAAGTCGGCATCAGTAAAATTTAACGAATTATATGGTGATATTCCAGTTTTTTAAAAAGAATTTAACGCTGTCTGTATTGTTGCTGCTTTAACAAATGCTTGAGTAAATAATTGTACAATTTGATAAGAAGTTATAACTTTTCCTGATTATTACGTAACCAATTTCTTGTTTCAATATCATAATATGAACTCAAAGGTTTCATAAAACCTACATCAAGAGGTTGCAAACGGTGCGTCGTATGAGGAGGAAAACAAATAATAACGACACCATTATCTCGAGCTTTATTGATTAATTCAATATTTTTAACGTGAGTTGCATGACCATCAAGCAATAGGAGAACTGGATTGTTTTGTGAAGCATTTGTAAATTGTATAAAATGATCAAACCATTTTAAAAAAATATCAGTTTGCATCCAACCTGACTTATCAGTTTCAGCCCAAACTCCTGGAAAGGCACTGTTATTGATTAATAGAGGATTCATTCTCACTCGGGGAAAAATAAACATAGGTGGCATATAACTGCCAGAAGCCGAAACACATATTTCAACGGTCACCGTTTGACCTCTTTCTGCAGAGGAAAGTACGCCAACTTGTTTCCGACCTTTTCGCGCAAGAATTTTGGATTGAGACTTGGATATTGTAGAAATACCAGTTTCATCACAATTAAAGATTCGATCAGGAGAAAATTTGTATTTGTTTAAAACATTACCTAATAACTCGTAAAACGTTTCAACGACAATTTTGTTAAATCCCATTGCACGAGCTGCACTTGTAGCTTCCGGTTTCCTGACAGAAATTTGAGAGTTTCGTTTTAAAAATCCTACAAGCCAGTCTTTTCCAGCAATTTTTGATTTTTCGGAAAAATAATGTTTTATAGAATTTTTCTCTGCTAATTCATAAGCCAACTTCCGTACATCGTAAGTAGTTAAACCGAAAAGTCTTCTTTCCATATCTAAGATATAATTTGCTAATTCTTTTTCTTGTTCTTTTGAAAAAACAGGCTTCTACTACCTAATTTTGGCGTAAGATTTACTTCTAATTGAGTTTTTAAAGCTTTAAATCTGCGAAAAAGAGTTGTTGCTGGAACAGAGAATCTTCTTGCAGCTTCTAATTTACCAATATTTTCTTCTAACATAGCTTTTAAAGCTCCATGTAAATTTTCCTCACTCCATTTACATCGATCAGATGTTCTTTTATAATTTCTGGGCATTTTTGGGAACTATAAAGAAAAGAAACAGGAAAAAGTGCATATTAGATTGATCCGTTTTACCCCACAATTTCATGTCCTTCTTACCCATATGACAACATTTAGCGTTATAATATTTTAATTTATATTAAAATTTCGATTTTAATGTAATCCATCAACAAATATTACCTTCTGATATCCAGAAAAAAGAAATGTAGACTAAAATTGAAAATGTTTAATTTTGATAGAGTTAGCCACTCAAAATATAACACATCAAAATTACATCATAAAATCAGCTTTATAAAACTTGACGTTTGTTTATAAATAATTCACGCTAGACTGTTGGCATGACGATGCAACTTTTGAACAGTTGAAAAGTGCCAAAAAGGAAGTCAATTTTATAATTATCATATAGATTATGAGATTATTTAGTAAAATCTAGCAATTGGTCCATTTTACCCAGCGGACCGTTTTACCCCACCTTCCCCTACATGCTAAAGTCTTCATTACTGCGATATATTCTTCAAAAAACTCGATTTCGATCATTTTGAACTTTGGCTTTTCTAAACGATCACAAATTTCGTTTAAGTGATTTTTAATCGATAGTAATTTACAAACTGCATCATAACATGAATTCCAACGAGTAGGGCAAGGAACTAGTAATTTAGTATGTGCTATTTCTTCAATAATATCTGCTGCTTTTGTTGATTTATGTACTATATTCCATAATGCACTTGCTTTAGCAAATGAAGAATTATATAATTTCTTGTATCTAATATTGGATAGAGCTGCACGTGCATCTGTAGTTGCGATTAAATTCAATGTATGTGACATACACTTATATTGTGTTGGTAAAGTAAAATCTTCGACATCATCGTCAAAATTATTTAGAAGTTCAAATTCAGATACAGTAATGTCTTCTTCAATTTCGTCGAGTGAAAATATACGAAATGCTTTTCCAAAATTTGAAGCATTATCTGTAACTGTCCCTACGATCTTATCGACAGATAATCCAAAATTTTGATGCACATTAAATAGCATTTTTGTTATTTCGATGTGCGTGTGAGCAAATTTCATACGGCGACATGCCAGTACATAGGATTTTCTTCTTAAGCTCTCATCGAGATAGTGGCAAGTAATTCCCATAAAACTTCGGTTTGTACAACTCCAAATATCTGCAGTAGTGCAAACAAACTGGGCTTTAGAAACTTGCATTTTTATTTTAGTAATGGTCAATTCAAATTGTTTTTCAACTTTCTTTTTAAAAGTTTTTCGTGTTGATAGCTCAACATTTGATAAGCCCGATATAAGATTTTTGAATGAAGGTTTTTCGACAGTTGCAAGTGGTCTCATTTCGTCAATTATATACGATAATACAAGTTTCATAACCTAGACAAAAATATACAACAGTTTTTATTTATTTATATTTTTATATATATTTATATAATTGTAAAATTCTATGTTGAGTATAATTTTGCATACCTGTTCTTTGAGACAGTGTTCTTCACTAATATACTCTGTTTCATCAGTTTTGGTTGCTTCGCAGGTACTGAATCGAACACTTCACATGATTCTGAGAATGCATTTTTGTGTCCTGCTTCTTTCTTTTGTAAAGCTTTTTTAAATAATGATGGATGTTTTCTCTGTATTAAGAAAAAAAATATATATAAGGAGAGGAGAGAGAAGAGAGAGAGAGAGAAGAGAGACATCAAATTATTGAGAAAAATGTGTCAGAATAAATATATGAGACATTATTTAGCTAACATTCTAAAATAAGATTTAAACTTTATTAGGTAGATTAAATGTTTAGATATAAATATAACTTTTAATTTTCTGTGCTACTTTTAAAAAGATACTTGCCTTAATATGCATATGAAAATTTCCTGTTGCATTTAATGCCCCACTGTATTTATTTTTACATGTCACACATTCAGCTATTACTTGCATCGAATTTTCTTTCTTATTCTCAGAAATGTCGGAAATTATTTTAAATAGTTCTCCATCTAAGATTCTAGGAGTTGCAGACATCTTTATAAATTAATTAGCAATATTTTGCTAGCAATTTTTAGGTTATAACTTTTTTTAGCACTATTTTTCGAATTACATCTAGAATATTTACATAGGGCTACCAGGCTAGCAAATGGCTCCTTCACATAGAATACGGAATACGGCGAATACGGAAACACTTATCGTGCAACAAAAGGCGAGTGGCAATCAACTTTTCCTTAAAAGCGAAAGATTGATGAATGTCAAAACGCATCTTTATATCATGCCGGGTCTACAATGAGTCGGTAGTCGGTAGTCGTAGTCTTAAGTCTTATGCGGGGTCTACAATGGGAGTCGTAAAGTCGTAGTCGTAAGAAATTGACCAATCACAGTTGAATTTAGAGAAGAATATTCATTGTGATTAGTTAATTTTTTATGACAACGACTTTACGACAAATACGCGGTTCTGACAAATAGGCGGTTCAAAAATAACCTTCAAAAAGAGACATACGTTTTCCGCTAAAAATAAAAAATATACGAAAAATGTATCTGAAATTGTATCTGAAAAACAGTTCAGATACTGTGTTTTTTGTATCTAGATACAGATACAAATACTACAATTCAAATATATCTCAGATACAGCTTAGATACACAAATGTATCTCTATACGTGTATAGATACATGTATAGAGATACTACCCAACACTGGTGTCAGGACACGTCCGAACACGTTCATATACGTTTAGGTCGTCACAATGCAACTGTCAACTGTAGACTCTGATCTATGCTGTGTGCTACAGTGGCGCAGAGCTTGTAGCGCGGCGGAAGTTTATGTGGTAGCCAATTAACGTGCTGTTTTTTCGAGAACTTTTTAAGAACTTCTGATTTCTGAATGCATTCATTATGAACGTCTTCTTTGGAAGACGAGAAGTTTTAAGAACTTCTGATTTCTGAACGCATTCATTATGAACGTCTTCTATATCGATTATAAAATCAAAGAATATCTCGTTTAATTTTTAGTTTATAAGAAAAAGTTTTTATTACCTATTTTCTATTTTTAAAAAAATAGAAATGGATAATGAAAACTATTTAAATGGAAATGTAAAATAATTTTTGGAAAATATATTTTAAATACAAAATACAAAATAGGCATTTTGCATTTTGCATTTCCATTTTAAATGTTTCTATTCAAATAATGTCCATCTCTGTGCACGAATTATCATTACTTAGCTCACTCGAGTTTTGCTGTTTCGATTTGTCGAGGTAATTTCGCTATTTACGTCCGCGAGATGACAAACGTTGACGTCATGTCTTTTTGTCGCGTTTTACCGTAAGCGGAACTTAACTCATTCGTAGCTTCTGGGGCCGGCGATTTTTATGATTACTACTAGATTCTTTTACTTCGTTCGTTATTTGACGTGTCGCTTCGAGCGCATTCACAATTTGGAAGACCTCGGCGAACGTTGCAGGTTTCTTAGCGACGATTTCGTCGCACATTTCACGAGATCCATGAAGTAGCTGCTCGGTTAGCATCCTATCGAAAAATTCTTCATACTCACAATGTGCTGCACCTTGTCATAGCCGTAAGGCGAAACTAGTGATCGTTTCCTCGCTCTGCGTGATATGACGAAATCTGATGCTCTCTGCGTATTTATTCTTAGCTCGATCGAAATGGGAGATCAAGATTATCTTTAATTCCTCGTACAAGAGCTTTTCAGGTACTCGTGGATTGATTAAAAACTTAAGAGCATCGTTTAGTTCTGTGCCCATGTGGACATGTGCATAATTAGCATACTGATTTGAAATTTTACTTAGCTCAAGCGCCAATTCGAATCTCTTAAAGTAGTTAGCTACCAATGTGTGCGCGGATGAACGGTATTCCGATATTGTAAAATGTGGTGTTCGTGATTGTGTCGTCATCAAGGGTCCAATGCTGCTCGTTTTGGTGTTGATATTTGCGATTGATGCCTGGATCGCATTTACCATCATGGCAGATATCACTTGTATAATTTTGACGAGATAAGTTGTGACATTTTTTTTTCCAACAATCTCACTTCTGGCACCGCTGTTAAATCTGTATCTTACTTGATAACTATTTGAACAGAGATTTAGAAGAACTCAATAAACGGCCCGCGTGAATAAGTTTTAGCAACTTTTATTTTTAGACACATTCCCGGCTTACATACATATCGCAAAAGCGACACACATCACACAGAGAGAGTACGACAGTGCACGCTAGTTCGTATTACTTCTTGTCGATAATGCAGATTGTTCTCAATATCCTACAATTATAGTATTATTATCTGTGGAAATATCTGCAGTATAAAGTAGATATAAAGTGAATCCGAGGATATTACCTTGAGGTATATTAGCTTTTATTTGGTAAAAGTACGATTTTGCTTCTTCATGCTCTCCACCCTAAAGCTACGATCAGTGAGATATGATTCTAAAAGACGACAATAATTTTCAGTAGTATCTTTCTTAACTGCACACGCATCGGCAGAATGGTGTTCCGGTATGCTTATGTGACGCTCACTGACGTCACATCCACAAGCGAATGGCACATGTATGCGGACCGGCAGCGAGAAAATGGGATAATAGAGTAGTGGGCTTCCATGTTGTACTGGAGCTATCGTTACTATGAGGTGTCCGATAGCCCTTTCTCTCGCTTGACGCTCGGATGAGAGAGTGCGAGCGAGACAATCATATACCGCGCTATTTCTATACGTGTATCTTGTGCTCTAATATTGATATACGTAATTTCTTTTCTTTCTTTAAGAAATGCATCTTAACCGCGTGCACTAAAGCATTCATTCTATTAAATTAAATAATAATTAAATTATATAAAAAGGTAAAATTTAATGAAGTAATAAGTTCTTGGCTATGTGCGCGCTTCGCGTGTGTGTGCGTATGACATCGGCCGTCCACACATACATACCGGACACCATTCCTGTCGGTGCAAAATCTTTGCGACGCCGTCGCCCGCCTCGGGAACGCCGCTCCCGAGGAGGTGGCGTGCAAATTTGGCGGTGTCGGTAATTGGCGGTATCGGGATCTCAAAATGGCGGTACGGTATCTTAAAATGGCGGTAAAGTACGGTAACCGAATCTCCCAGAAAAAAGGAGGTAGAATATGGGCGCCAGGCGCGGTATTTCCGCGCCACGATATCGAAACGGTAACGGCAAGCTCAATTTATGGCAGAGGGGCAGAGTTCTTTGCGAAGTATTTATCGTAAGGGAGAGAGAGCGCTAGATTATCGTTGGGAGAGAGAAATGACTACTCAGTTATTTTGTTCACAATTAATTACATATATTGTAACGTTAGAATACACACAATGAACAGTATAATCGATTTTGCTATAAGATAGATAAATTTAATATAATCCAGATAAGTTTGATATAATAGCGATAAATTTAGTATAATAACGGTAAATTGAATATAATAGCGATAAAGTTTAATATAATAGCGATAAATTTAATATAATAACGGTAACTTGAATATAATAGCGATAAAATTTAATATAATAGCGGGAAAGTCGGCAAATATACCGGTAAATATACAAGAACGTAAGGCACGAGATAAAATAATAAAGTAAAGCAGATAAATTTCGAACTATAACGGTTATCTTATAAATCGCGGAAACAAAGGACACGTTATAACGGCTGATGCGAAGGTCAGATACAATACTCTCAGAGAGGCTACTTGAAATATTGACTCTGAGTCGGCAATAAAAGAAAAGAAAAAAAAAGAAACGATATTAAAATAGTTTTCGCCTTTCAGTAATGACGGTAATCGAAGGCCGTGAACCTTAGCGGCGAAATCTCTACCAAACTCGAGAACGAATTACGTCTGTTTCGGCTCGTACGCCGAGACGTTCGTCTCGCTAACAAATTTCGGTATAATTCTCAATTAGTTTATTGGCGGTAATCCACGTAATTAACGGTAACCAGTGTACGGGGATTTTACGAACAGACGATTATACGCGGATGGTTTACGAACACTCCTGGAGGCGCGAGCCTCGTGCTCAATATCGATATAAATCGAACCTGAATTTTCACACAATGGTGACGGTAACTTCTATGCTCAACTACAATTAACGGTAAAGAACAATAGATAACGACGAAATAAACGGAATTTTAACCCGAAATAGACGATATACGGATTTTAATAAAGTTCGATATAACTCGAATCGAACCTTTTCTTACGGCAATTAACGGTGATTTTCGACAAAGTCTTGATGAAAAACAAAAGCTTTCTTTAACGGTAGTTTCAAGGAGGTAGACGGAAATTGTTTACCCGATGTAACGGTCGCAGCACGACCTTTTGGTTTCGTTAACAATATCACAACATCCGCGTAACGGAAATTTCGAACAAGCGGTACGTTAAATACTTTTCGGCGGAGATTTCGCGCAGGACAATATTCTTGCAGAGCCGTTCTCTTAATCTCGGTAACACACGCTCGCGAAGAAATTACTCGCTCAAATCCCGCCTTCCGGTATGCGATATACTCGATCAAAAATCGCCGCGTCACGCTCGAAGTATCGATACAAGAAAAATGTTAACAGAAACGATACAATTCTAAACGGTACGGAAACGATACATAATACTACGGACTGTCGGTACGAACACCCCTGAGAGGGACAATTCCGCGACCCCGGTGACAGCTGGCGTCCGATAATTACGGTACAAGTTTTCAACTTCTCGGTAATTTTTCTTTACGGTACGATAGCCGCCCGGTGACGGTATCTCGATACGATGACACCAGCTGATCCCGGAGTAATTTTTCTAGTCGGCTACCTGTGCGACGGCTTACAATTAGTGTTGGTGGCGGCTCCCTCAGGGTTGTCTCTTCCGGATTCTAGTTGCTGTGCACTGGTCACTAGCTCACCATACAGTGACGATCTTCGTCTGTGCTCGTAAGGCCCTCGAATCCCGCGCCGATCTTCCGCGCATCTTGTCGATTTCGGGGAAACGGGGTTGATTCTCCGCCCCCTCGAACATTGCTGCTGTTGTACGGCGTTGCCCTTACGCAGGGGCCCAGTACTTGTGAACGACGGTAATTCGTGATGCCGATCCTCGGGGACGTGGTCGGCTGGCCAGGCCGTCTCCGCGTCTCCTTCCGAGATTTCTGTTTTTCCAGTCAGCTGCCTGGAAAGTTGCCTTCATCACCGTTGTCTGTATTTGCTGCCGTTTCTTTTACAATCTGAAATAATGCAGATTCAACTTCCAATTACATTATAACACACCGCGGTGGCGCGGGATCTTACTACTTGACCTTATTCCTGTGGTATCCTCGGTATCCTCGGTATCCTCAGTATCTTCAGTATCCTCGATGTCTAGCGGTAGCTTCCTTTACAACTTGTCGATCTTGCACGCACGCACGGTAGCCGTATTCGAATCGCGGGTCTTAAATTTCGCTAAAAAAATAGGGCTAAACAATTGAATAATAACCAACGGTAGTCTCCTCTCAGGCGCGAGAGACGACCCGCGCACGCTGTTTTCCTCGGCAGGGAAACCGTGACGGAGCTCAAAAAGCGTCACGTCACAGCATATACTTGAGTCCTTCGTGCTTTGTCGAAGGTCTGCGGAACAGCAAAGCAGTATTTCCTGTCTTCGAATCTTTCAATGATCATCGTTATTCAGTATACTTGATCTAGAGTGCTGATTTCGGAAACCGAGTTGATGATCAGGCAAGTTGATTAGAGGCTTTAGACGTTTGTGAAGCAATTTTTCGAAGAGTTTGGAAAATGCGGATAGTAGAGATACAAGTCTGTAAGATGTGACCTCTTCAGGTTTATCAGGTTTCTTGATCATAATTATCTGAGCTATTTTCAAACAGTCAGGAACATACTCGAGACGTATATACGCATTGAAAATATAGGTAAAAAGCACAATTCTTTTTCTAGATAGTTCTTTGAGTATTTTGTTAGAGATTTCATCAGCACCAGGAGTTTTTCTTGATTGATATGTGTGTCTATTGCCTTCGCTACCTCCAGTAGCGTAACAAACTTGAGTTTAGCATCACAATTGTGTGCTTTTATACAACATTCAACTGGGTATCGTGCATTTGAAACACTCTATACAAATGACGAGCAAAAAATCTGTCTTATCTTGATCAGAACACATCCATTTGTCATGTTCATCTTTTATTGGAAGGATTCTGACATTTGAATTTCTGTGTTGTGTTACGTCGCGGCTCTTTCGAGTACTCGGACTATGCGCCGGACAGTGCCGTTATTTTAGGAGCTCGACTCCTAGGGATTACCCAACGGCTAGGGTATCTGGACGATGGATTTCTACCTGCGGGATGGACCGAATGGGCACGAAAAAATTTCCCTGTCGGCTAGTTACCGATAGTCGCGATGTTACTAGAACTACCGACTGATGGTGGTTGTTGATTCGAGAATCTTACCGATCGTTTGCCGATTATGGAAAATCTCGCACGGTAAAGCTGGCGGGGATTGTGCCGTCCACGAAGACCTTAATCGGATCGGGTAGGGAATAATAGTTTACACCTTGCCGTCTTAAATCTATTATAAAGTTAATATAGGCCGATGTACATTTGTCGCAATCGAAGGAAAAGAAATTTGCTAAGTTACGAGAACAAGCCGTGCAATGGACGCCACTGTAGGTGGTACTGTCTATAGCAAGGTGAACGTTGAAATCCGCGTACGGGTCCTTAATGATATTATCCGAGGTTATGAAGCAAGAAGTGCAATAAGGGATTAGATGGGTTCGGTGTGCGAATCCGGAGATGTATGTGCAACGGATGTTTCGAACCCTTCGGCGTACTTCGTCGCGGACGGTTTCGGGATTCATGTGGATATAGTCTAATTTAGTAAAGACGAGATTATAGTTTTATAAATTTATTTATAATTAATAAGTTACAAGATTGAAGGAAGATTAAACACTTGTAGGACTGATATTATTCGAAAATAATTTCTTTGATTCCTTGCTAGACGAGGGAAAACTTGGGGTCAGGTAGCGGAGGTCTTAGGGGCAATAAAAAAAGGGTTGCCTCGTCTGGGAGCAATAAAAATGAAATCGAGTGGTCCCCTTTTGTTTCCGGTCTTCCTGTTTGAGCGTGTTGAGTGCAGAATTCGTTATGTGAAAGTTATTCTAGTATAATAGCTTGATCCGCAGTTCCCCAATGTTCGGGGGTACTAGCCCCGTACGCGGTATGCAATACTTCCGCGCGAAGTTGGAGATACCGGGTTCTCCTTGGGTTTCCTGCTGCGTATTCCAAGGGCGGTAGAAACGGGCTGGTATCTATTATCTTCAGTTCACGCGGCCACGGAAAATATTCTATCGTCTTAATTCTGATGTCTTTCCTTAGGGTCTTAGGTTCTTTTATGGTCGCGAATCGAAGTATGCTTCGTATTCAGGGTCAAAACCTATTCTTTCTGTTCCCAACAAGTCGCTGTGTCCTCTTGGGTAACAGGGTCGTATTTATAATTAAAGTACAATTTGCGCGCGTGGTATAGGTGTCCGCCTCTCCTTGCTTTGGGCATCTACAGAAAAGATTATATTAATATAATTGCGCTGGGTTCGACCATAGGATTGTGACGGATTTCGGGAACAGCGTGCGATTGTTCGCACCGAAGTTCCCTCAAGGGAAGGAGTGCTGGATGTGCTGGGTATTAGCACCAAACAGCGGATTTAAGAGGCAGCGAATAACCGTGCTGAGAGTAAGCACCGTGTTACCACTAATCTCTGATGGTCGAAACCAGGGTTATTGAAAATGTTGTAAGGTTTACTCCGAATCTTAAGGAGATACGAACAAGGGGCTAGTTGTATTTAATGAACATCGATATATGTATGTATATGTTTTACAATTTTATTTACTTACGATGGTAGTGTTACAAGTGTCGCTTCGGTTCGAGAGCTATCGACGCTGGATATAATAGTATAAACGGTAGTAGTATCGCAATCGAGAAATAGTAAAATCACAATGAATTGTCGGAAATGGTAACGAAGTCGGAAATAGAAACATGATCGGAATGGTAATGTAGTGGAAATAGTATCGCGGGTCTGAGGAGCACTTCTGGAAGAGAAGTGGCTCGCTCGGCGCTCGAGATAGAAGTGCTGATTTTTGGGACTGACTCGAGGTCCCTTGGTTTGTGCGGGTCAGGGATGGAAAGGGTTGAACTCGTGGGGGTGTTTTCCGGTGGTGGGGGTGGCGTCTTGGCCATCTCTCGGCGTTTTCATGAACTAGCTTGAGGATTGGTCGGTAACATTACGTTTTAGCTTAAGACGGTGTGGTCGAGATCTGGTATCGGTACATTAATTAGTCGTATTTATCTGCAGTGGGTAAAATTTTTAGCGCGGGGGACGTAACAGTTGCCTTCCAATGAAAATAGTTTAAGTCTGCATTAGCAAAAAGATTTTCTAAATATGCAGTGACAGGGCTGGCGGAACAAGTACAGCCCGAGTGGTGACCAGGATTGTTGACCGGGGGGGAGGTCCCTCCAAAAATTTTAAATTTTTCAATAGCAGAAATACAGTTAAACAGTTTATTTATTTTTTGGACAATGCAAATACCGTTGTACGTTTTACATTTCGAGCTATAAATTCGTCCATTAAAATTTCAATATCGAGTTTATCAGTTATGTCGTTGTATATATGTAATATTGCTACATGGTTAAGTCGATCTTGCAACATTGTTGTTCTCAGATAATTTTTTAATCGCCGAAGAACAGAAAAACTTCTTTCATTGGTGCATGACGAACCCGGGATTGTCATTAGCAATTTTATAAATTTGACATAGTCGGGAATGAGCCCCATACTCCATTCGTTTTTGCGTAAAAAATTAACAATTTCCCTTAAATTTGATACTTTAACATTACTTCTGCTCGTCAGATTCAAAAGCATATCCCTATCGCTGATAAGTCGATCTTTTTCAAAGTCGTCTCCATAAAAATTGATAATTTCTGTAACATTTGTAGATTCGCCAACGGCAAAGGCTTCTAAAGATTTGAGAAATCGAGCTGCTTCCGTATCAAAACGATTGTTTAAAGATGTCAAAACTCGGTCGTAAATTTCAAAATATATTTTGCGGTACATTTCTTTCGGAGTTTTAAAAACAAGATTCTCGGTATTGCTCGTATCTAATCGCTTTGGAATTTTCCGTTGACGCGGTAGCTGTGGTTCATCAATATCTAATTCTTTTACTCCGTCATTGCTTTTCTGCCAAATTATTTCGAATTTGGAATCGCGAGATACATTTATATAATACATTACTCCCTCGATTTTTCGATACGAGTCATTCACGCTTAGTTCCGAGTTCTGAAGGTCTTTATTCAAAATTTCTATCCGATCAAGTAATTCAATTATCATTGTTAAAAAAAAGAAAAACTCAAAAGTTCTCATATGTTCAAAATATCCTGATGCTTTGGCCGAGACGATGCTGTCGACTTCACAATCTGTAATCCGCTCCATGAAAAATTTCATCAGTGATTCGTAGTTGGCTCGGACTGTTTTCAGAGAACTTATTCGCATGACCCACCTGTAACATACATTCGCAAATACATGAGCTGAAACTGCTGAAAATTCTGTCTGTATAAAACTGAAATTATGCGATCAAAATACCTGGTTGGGCAGTAGGCGGCGAGGGCAAAGTTTTTATTCGTGGAACTTTCTGATTCTGATTCTCTTTCTGACTGGAGTTGTTGAAATTGCGAGATACGTTTCGGTGAATCTTTTACAAAATTGATCATATCTTTTACTACTCCTATGAATTTTCTTGTAGCTGGAACTCCTTCCATGGCATCCTGGACCACAAGATTCAGGTTATGGGCATTGCAATGTACATATAAAGCACGAGGTTCAATTTCCCTGAGTCGAGTTTGCAAACCAGTTATTTTTCCCGAAACATTCGCTGCTCCGTCGTAACATTGGCCTCTAAGTTTTGTAAGTGGCAAATTGAAGCGAAGAAAAACATCTTGGACGATTTGGAATAGAGTTTCGGCCTTCGTGGAAGACGTGGAGTAAAATCCGAGAAAAAATTCTGACGACACAAGATTTTGTGAAACAATTCTCAAACATATCGATATCTGTTCGATCTTCGACAAGTCAGAAGTTTCGTCCAAAAGTAACGCACAGAATTCTGCTTGTCTTATTTCCGCAAGATTTTCTGACATAACTTTTGCAACCATGAGTTCTAATATTTCGTTTTGCACATCATGATGTAACCATTTGTGGCCATTCCGTTTCAGCCACGATTCCAGTTCCGATACATCTTCTGCGCGTGCTTTTAATATTTGTATAAAGTTCGAATTTTCATCGTTATTGATGCCACGCAAGGGCAGCCCTTGTTTTGCTAATACTTTTAAGGTACTGAAAATTTTTCGCAGTGCTGTCCGGTGATTCATCATTTGCTTTTCTGTTGCACTTGATAAACGTTGAATAATGTTTACTGTCTTCAGTTTTGCTAGAGCTTCAGTACTGTCTATGTGTAATGAACTTGTTGAATGTTTCTTGATTCTGGACGTAGCGTTATGCCAGGTGTTAAATCCTGTGTCGACTCAGGCTTCCTTTGACTTCAGAGCGCGTGAATCGTAAGACAAAATTAATTTTTTCTTCGACGCTTCAGTACAAATAGTGCAAATTGCTTTCTTATTTGGATTAAATTCAAGCCAAGGATTTGCCTTCTGCCACCGTGGAAATAACACTGATACTGTATAATAATATTGATAATAATATTTTTGTATGCATTATTTTGAATGCATTGTTTTTGTTTGCATTATTTTTTATTTTATGCAATATGCAATTACTTACGATTTCGAGTCACATTTGCACAATTTTCTTGATTTTCATCAACTCTTCTACATTTAACATTTAGATCTTCGTCACTGTTTGAGGTTAAGATTGATTCCACGTCGCTTCCACATCGATTGCGTTCGCTTAGCTGAATAGGGCGAAGAGCATTGGCGGTGCTTTCTTCGTTGTCTCTCTTGCTTTGATGTCTCACTTTGATGACGAACTTATCCATTCTCTCGACATCTCAAACACCGGTTTTGTTCGCTTCACTATTGTATTGCTTGTCACGTGACTACGTGATGCTACGTGACTTGTAAGGCTGCGTTCGGATACCCCACTGATCTGTATACTATCTGGATATCGAGACCTATGTCTACACACTGACAATACTTTCACACACGAATTATACACGTGTGTATGTGCAAATATAACCTCGTGTAAGCAAACGTGTTGTCCTTGAAACGGCACGACCTCGTATTATCGCTGTCGAACAAACAACATATATAAAATATTTATTTCTTAATACGTAGCAATATTATAATTAAATAGTAAGAAAAAAATTTGCTTACTTCTCGAGATTAAGTCGAAGAAAGCGAGTTTACACTGACAACACTTTCACACACGAATTGAACATGAAGTCACGAATTCAAGCGTTACAAATCGCGCACGTGATCTCAATGTGACTAATACTCCCGAAACAAGCTATCGATAACTGTGAATTCACCTCGCGTGACCGCTCGACCAAGAATCTTGACTGCCACTTGACACGTATAATACGCATTAGGCGCCATATTCTAGATAACGGTCCTGATTTTATACGCATTAGGCTGGTTCTACATTAGTCGCAAGGCGATCGCAAGCGTCTTGCGACATCCAATCGGAAGCATCAATTTTAAAATTGACGCTTTTGATTGGCTGTCGCAAGACGTTTGCGATCGTCTTGCGACTAATGTAGAACCAGCCTTATGCGCATCCTCTCCACATGCTACTACGGCTACGGTCAAGCGGATGCTGCAGATGCTTCGGAAGCGTTTCATCGACCAATCAAAATAAAAAGAATGTAAATTTCTTTATTCTGATTGGTCGATCAAACGCTTCGAAGCATCTGTAGCATCCGTTTGACCGTAGCCTACATGCAGTGATGTAAGACCCTATAAAAAGAGACTCGCCAACTCGTCGTATTCTGATTGGCTGGATTGCCAGCGCGCTGTACAAAAATGAACAAAATATAGCTGAGTTTCTCTCGCCAATATCAATTCGCCGACGGTTGAATTCACCACACGGGAATTTTCCGAGTGGTGTTTACCCTCACCTACACCACGTTTTCCGCCGGCCCTGTGCAGTGAAGTTTTTCTTGTTTGTATCTTTTATTAGGCGATTTAGCTGATTGCTGATTCGATTAAATGAGTTTTTGTCAGCCGATAGTCTTGGTGCCAGATGCGTCGTGCTTTCCTCCTTTTTTTTGATCAATTCTCTTATCTTGATTGGGTAACAGAATGCTTGAGTTAAGACATCTTTGGAGACTGATGTTGAATTTTTTGCTACCTTATGAATTACATTCACTAGATTTTGAGTTTGTGCTTCTAATTCTTCAATGGTTTTGAGTCTAACCTTCAGATCAATCAATCTGTCCAGTACCGTTCTGAATTTGCCCCAGTCTGTGTGTTTATTATAGTACCATAGTGAGTGCATATTTTCTTCGTCTACGTATCACTGTTGTCATATATTGATAGTTACTGTTGTCATATACTTATATACTGTTGTCATATTACTGGTCATCAACTTGGATACATGATTTCTCTGATGAAAGGTCATCCACGTGTTTTACATCTAGGTAATTGGCAGAGATACCTTTTGATATATAAAAATCAATAAGATCAGATATCTTATCTTTGTCTGTAGGCCAGTAAGTTGGTTTGCGCGATGAAATGAGATTGCACCCGCAAGCACTTATTGCGTTAAACAACTCTCCACCTTCGAGCGTAATCAAACAAGACCCTCATGTCATATGTTTCGCGTTGAAGTCGCCCCCCGAGTATGAAGTATGGCCCAAGACTATTCAGCACTTCAGAGAACTGGTCATTTTTTATATTGTGATGTGGACAATACGCAGCTAAAATACTCCGCTAAAATAAGGTCTACGTTGTTGTATCATTATAGCAGTAACTTGGATGTATTCTTTCCGAATTTCATCCTGTAGATGATATTTGACTTTATTCTTTATAATGATCTCTGATGATCTCTGAGCCAGCATGAGCTTTATCCACTTAGGTAGTATGCGATGTCAATATTATTGTACACTAGGAACGTTTCAAGCTCTCTACTGCTCTCTAACGTCAGGCCATTAGTGTTCCATATTACTATTCTAGATGATGTTCCTATTATTTCTTTTTCTTCCCTTTGACGGAAGTTTGTGATATGTGGATGTTATTTTTGTCTATTATATCCAGTCTGCGATCAATGGCTGCGAATTTTTGCTGTATATCATAGAGTAAATTTCAGATGTCCTATATAGTCGGTTTCATAGCTCCAGACTAGGAGCTGTTTGGAGTATTTGGTTACAATTTGATCAGAGCTCTCACTGACTATTTTATCGGATGATTTTGACAGAATGGTAATGTTATTATGAGCTGCGGTATTCCTTTGAATTCTAACCCGTTGAGATAGATATCTTTGTTATTTGTCTTAGTGATCAAATCTATGTAGAATATGGACGCGACTTTAGTCAGTGTCGCATTAATTTTCTTTTTGATTATAATGTTTGATATGCGAATAGCCTCCTGTCCTATTTTGGCTAGCTTCTTTAATATCTGTGATATTAGTCGAAGGATGTAGACCTCTTCTTATGATTTTATCAAGTTTTGATTGTTTACATATGTATGATAATCTATATTATGCAGTTTATGGTTCTCCTGTGATTTAGCATTTCTGAGGAGATGAATAGTGGCGCGAAAGTCGTCGTTGTCAGTCGTATTTATTTTAATTTCATTGTTAGCCATTGTTTTAAAGTTAATATCATTGTTGGCACTTTGGAGTAATATTTCTTTGAATATATTAAAGTTTTTAACGTCGCTCACAAAAATTGGCGGAAGCATACTTGTTTTATCATTGTTATTTTTATCTATAGTTTCCGTCCGTAAAGGGAAAGATTCCAGCGATGAATTAGCCTTTCGTTTTTTTCTGGTTATTCTATTTACACTCCAGCCAGTTTCCCTCTCCAGTTCTTCGTTTGTCTCATACCTTGCTTGTTTGGAGACTTCCTCTTTTCGTAAATCTTTTACAATTTTTTTGAGCTGTCTTATTCTGTCTTCCGCCTGTTTTCAGGCTTTCCATAAATACATTTCTTTCTGAGTTTTTGATTCAATTTTTCCAATAACTACTACATTTGTAGTGTTTATTATTAAAAAACAACAGTTCCAACAGTGGCCACCCCCAAAATCCATGGATCTCGCCTCTAATGAGGGTGGATTGCCCGGGTCAATCGCCGAATTACCATCTAGGGTAATCCGGTTGCGTTTTCTCCATTGTCATGATTTAACTGTTAGTTTTGGTCCACCCCGGGTATTTTATTTCCCTGATACCCTCCGGCAAGCCGGGGAGCGATCCTCGATCCATCACCAAAGGAGACGCCCGATGTGAAACTAACAATTCCACGGGAGCCCTTTGAAAAAATGAATATATTTCACGATTTTTGTAATTTTGAACCGCTTCTAAAATATAGGAAATAGAAGAAACTTTATAGACACTCTGTACATACTTATACATATAAGGTGTCCTAACTTATATATATATATATATATATATATATATATATATATATACAGGGTGAGGAAAAAGTACCGGGACACCTAAATAACTTCTGAACGGTTTGAGATATCGGATTGAAATTTACAAGGTTACAATGGTATCACACAATCTATCACATAACACCAAAAACGCCCATTTTGACACCCCCGGGGGGCGGGGGGGAGGGAGGGCGAGAAAATTTTAAATGGAATGTAGGGTCGAGTGAGGGTTCGTTTGAAAGAGCTTTTCGAGATGAGAACAACGCGATGTCGCCGAGGTCTCTACGATTTTTTTTCGCAGAGTTATGATATATTTAAACATTGAGATTTCGCAGTAGCGGAGGGCCCACGACGAGGACGTGAGAAAGACTTTCCGCGGATACGTGTGGATAAAATTGCATGTAGGAAGGCATGTGGGGTGTGCGTGCTTGCGCAGTAATTAACGACTCCAAACCACCTCTGCTGTGTGCGTGTGTGTGCGTGCGTGCGTGCGTGCGCGCGCGCGCGCGTGTGTGGGTGTATGTGTGGGTGGGTGGGTGGGTGGGTGGGTGTGCGTGTGCATGAATTATTCCCAAAACCGTAGCAGTGCCATTTATCGATAGCACATGTGCTCTCAGTTTTTCGTTTCTAGGTTCTTCCTCGAAGTTTGGGTTATTTAAAAGAAAGAGTTTACAAAACGAAACCACAAAATCTGGATGAATTACAAAATCGGATTCTTCAGGAAGCTGCTCTTATCCCTCATAATTACATTCAAAATGCCGTTTCATCTTTTTATCATCAGATAGCCTGTTGTCAAACAGTTGACGGTGCACATTTTGAACAATTGATATAAACCTTCCTATACTTGCCTTAGTTAATTACATACTACATCCTCGGTCTTGCACACACATACACACATACACACACGCGCGCGCGCGCGCGCGCACACACGCACACCCACCCACCCACCTACACACACACACACACACACACACACACACACACACACACACACACGCACGCACGCACACAGCAGAGGTGGTTTGGAGCCGTTAATTACTGCGCAAGCATGCACACCCCACATGCCTTCCTACATGCAATTTTATCCACACGTGTCCGCGGAAAGTCTTTCTCACGTCCTCGTCGTGGGCCCTCCGCTACTGCGAAATCTCAATGTTTAAATGATCATAACTCTGCGAAAAAAAATCGTAGAGACCTCGGCGACATCGCGTTGTTCTCATCTCGAAAAGCTCTTTCAAACGAACCCTCACTCGACCCCACATTCCATTTAAAATTTTCTCGCCCTCCCTCCCGCCGCCCCCCGAAAGTGTCAAAATGGGCGTTTTTGGTGTTATGTGATAGATTGTGTGATACCATTGTAACCTTGTAAATTTCAATCCGATATCTCAAACCGTTCAGAAGTTATTTAGGTGTCCCGGTACTTTTTCCTCACCCTGTAACAAAAAGTGCATTGCAAATTACACATTTTTTATCATAAACAATCATACGTTTTCTTTGCACCAATAGTTTTGTCTCATTATCCTGTGCATAAAAGTATTAGGGTAAGACTACCGAAAACTAAATATTTTACGAGATATTTTGCATTTTATATCGAAGTACTGCAAAAACTTTGAAGCCTTATAACTCAAAAAGTATTTAATGAAAAAACATTTGTCTGTAGTGTTTTGGAAAGCTCTCGAGATAAGCTACAAGAATATGTAATTAAAAATAGTGGGTTCAATTTAAGAAATTGAAGGTGACTTTTATGTGACCTTCAAATGACTTTCCAAGGTCAAACCAATGCTACCATCTTATGTCCCCCTTCACACCCTACAATTTTTGTTTGAAACATTTCTTTCTGAAGAGTGCTGTTTTCGAGATATTCGAGTGCATCGATTAAAATGGCCCACCGTGTATATGCCCCCTCCCCCCGCCCGAACATTCCAGCCAGACTTTGAGATCTTATAGGAAATTTAATTCTGAACAAAAAATTTCCTATAAACATGGGTCGAAAAATGCTTCCTTAAGAAGTTATCGCTCAAAAACCTCTGAAGGAAGAGCAAAAGGTGAAAAGAAAATGAAATAAAAAGAAAATGAAACTAAATAAATTTCTTGAAAAACGTCTTTATTCATTTTCTATTATTACGTGCTATTACTAAAATATTAGTTAAAACAAAAAAAATTATTTTAGTTTCATAAAAGAAAAAGATTTTTATTTTTATCGTTTTTTTTTCAAGAAATTTATTTAGATTAAATTTATTTTCTTTTTATTTCATTTTCTTTTCACCTTTTGCTCTTCCTTCTTCAGAGGTTTTTGAGCGATAACTTCTTAAGGAAGCATTTTTCGACTCATGTTTATAGGAAATTTTGTGTTCAGAATTTCTTATAAGATCTCAAAGTCTGGCTGGAATGTTCGGGGCCACTCTGTATATATGTGTATATACATATATATATATATATATATATATATATATATATATATTCAGGGTGTTCAAAAAGTCCCGGTACGGGGGAATAACTCGAAAAGTAAGGGTCGGACAAAGAAACTTTTCGGACAAAAGTTGTAGAGCTTACTCCGAGCTTTTATCTCGTGACCTTGAGTTTGACCTTGAGCTTGACCTTCAAGGTTATTTGAAGGTCAAAGTGTTTTTTTAAATGGGAACCCCTATTTTTGATTGTATATTCTTATAGTTGACCTCGAGAGCTTTCCAAAACACTATAATAAAATATTTTTCCCTCAAGCATTTATCGAGTTATGAGGCTTCAAATCATTTCTTAATTTTACATAAACCGTAAAATATCTTGTAAAATATTCACTTTTCGATTATTTTACCTTAATACTTTTATGTACAAAATAATGAGAGGAATCAATTGGTGTAAAGAAAACATACAGTTGTTTTTAAGAAAAAATATGTAATTGTTAATTGCAAATTACATATTTTTTCTTCGGAACAATTATGTGTTTTTTTTTAGACCAATTGATTCCTTTCATTATTTTGTACATAAAAGTATTAAGGTAAAATAATCGAAAAGTGAATATTTTACGGTTTATGTAAAATTAAGAAATGATTTGAAGCCTCATAACTCGCTATCAAAAATAGGGGTTCCCATTTTAAAAAAACACTTTGACCTTCAAATAACCTTGAAGGTCAAGCTCAAGGTCAAACTCAAGGTCACGAGATAAAAGCTCGGAGTAAGCCCTACAACTTTTGTCCGAAAAGTTTCTTTGTCCGATCCTTACTTTTCGAGTTATTCCCCCGTACCGGAACTTTTTGAACACCCTGTATATATATATATATATATATATATATATATATATATATCACAGACCACCTGTACATCTCTTTTAAAATGAAAATAAATGGCTTTTATCAAAAATCGCGAACAATTTTTAGTAAATCGGATATGCTCTATCAAATGGTGACATTTTCAACTTTTGATTCCAACCGAAGTTGAATTTTTTTAGGAGAATATTTTTTATTATAGATTCTAATTGTACGTGAAAAAATAAGAAACTTTTGTTATATAACAAACGTTTTTTTTAAAAGTGCCTCAATCTTAAAATTGATCTTGAATAAATGCTTGCATCGCAGCGAACGGTGCTCACTTTGAATATTTTGCTTGAACATACACCTCACTCACTCAGAAACGTGTGTGTGAACGTTCATAAAGTATCGTACATTCAAGCACACACACATCCTTGTTATTAGTTGCGCCACAGAACATTTGAAGTTTATTGCGCGACAACGATTCGTTCCATGGCCCCTTTCGCGGGGCAAAGGGGGACGTAGAAATATATCATAGCGCCATCAGCCGGCAGCGGCCAACTAGTCCTGATTTATCGATTTAATTACCGATCGCTACAAAATAATACTCTGAGTCGATAATGGACAGAGCTGGTAATACACACGTGCGGTTTAACTATACGAAAATAAATCATTAATATAAGGAGGCAGAAAAGGAATGAATAATACGTTAAAATACAATGTTTTTTAAAAATTTTTAAATGAAATTTCCGCACGAATGTTTCAACATAAAATAAATTGAGCTCTAAGAAGAATCGTTTAGTTAGCTCTTAAAAGAACTTGTTCAGTAGTCAGTTCACCACCCATTTTGCGCAACAACTTGATTGAGCCTCTTCTCGATGGATCTGCGTAGGTTTGTGAAAAGTTCAGGCTTCTGCCTGAGATTTTTCCACGCATTCTTTGTATGCATAATTAATTGTGCTTTAGTTCTTTCATGGCCAAGATCTCACGAATTTACAATTGCTGCCCAAGTATTTTCAATTAAATTAAGATCCGGCGATTTCGCTGGCCAATCAAGGACTTCAATTTCTGGGTGTTGAGCAAACCATTCTTGTACTATGCCGGCGGTGTGCACTGGATTATTATCCTGAACTAGTTGAAATGTCGGCATATTGTCTTCACTATAGATTCTGCGAACACTTGGCAGCAAAATGTCCTCCAGAATATCTATATTCGAAGACGTCCATATGCGATGACACTTCGACTAGTTCTCCCGGACAATGAGAACTAATCTACCCCCACATAGTACAAGTAATGCCACTCTTCCCATAAGGAAGCACATATTTTTCATTTAATCGATGACCTTCAGGTCTCCAGACAAACAGACGTCGATCGTCTGCCGAACAAAATACCTTCTCGTCAATAGTTCGTCTAGATAGTTCGATCCCAATCTTTCGATGACGCGGTATTTAATTGATGCAGCGCAAAAGCGACACGATTATCGCGATGTCGATTCGTCAATGGAATTTTACGTGCAGGATGATGACAGTGCACATTCGCTTCGTGCAAACGTCTTTGCGCTGTTCTATTGCTTATCTGTAAATTTAATTCCTTTACAGAGTGCGAGACCGGAAGAAAAGGATTTTCATCTACCTGTCTGACTAAAGATATATTTTCTTCAACAAACGTAGATCGCCGTCCACGGTTATTTTTACGTCTGTCTGTAAGATCATAACCCTCTTCCTGCCACCAATTGATTAATTTTCTCACTGTTCTCTCATTACACTCAATGCGATGTGCAATGTCATCATTCACATTCATACCTGCTTCCCACAAACCTACGATCTGATCATGAGTAAAATCGCTAAGTGCCATTGTTGCATGAGTAAAGAGGACTTGATAAAAAAAGTAACAATTGAACATCGGTTCTGGCGATTGTCTTTTCATAACAATGTTTATTTGTTTTTGTATAGAATGAAGAGATGTAAAAGTTAATATAAAAGAAGATAGTCACCGTGTAATTAACATTATTCTTGCATAAAATAGTAGACTGAATGCTAGAATAGAATGGTAGACTGAATTTGTTAAATAATTTTTTTCTAAACCATTGATTAAAATGATTTTTTTCAGAGTCCAATTTATTTTACGTTGGAACATTCGTGCGAAAATTTCATTTAAAAATGTTTAAAAAACATTGTATTTTAACGTATCATTCATTCCTTTCCTGCCTGCTTATATTAATGATTTATTTTCGTATAGTTAAATCGCGCGTGTGTATTACCAAATCAGTCCATTATCGACCCAGAGTATTATTTTATAGCGATCGGTAATTAGATCGATAAATCAGGACTAGTTGGCCGCTGCCGGCTGATGGCGCTATGATATATTTCTACATCCCCTTTGCCCCGTGAGAGGGGCCACGGAACGAATTGTCGCGCAGTGTTCATTATTCATCACAGTTACTTTCAAGGTCAATTTTAAAATTGAGGCACTTTCAGAAAAAACGTTTGATACAAAAGTTTCTTATTTTTTCACGTATAATTCGAATCTGTAATAAAAAGTATCATGTTTCCCTAAAAAAATTCAACTTCCGATCCGGATGGCGTATTTTCGGTCGGAATCAAAATGTTGTGTCCGAAACGGCACGGGGTGTGGGGTGCAGTCGGGAGATATGAATATCTCAGGTCGTCGAAGGAGAGGAGCTGAGAAACTGCTGTTTCCTTTTATCAGTTGTCAAAAAAGTTGTAGATTTAGTACAATTATATCTTTATTAATACAAAGCCAGTCTTATCTAACGTCCTTATTTAATTGGATTCCTTTTCTGCCCTTGCCTCTATTCTGCGTAGGCTCAGTAATTATTCTAAATTCTGGCGTACTTAGCTCGGTCCGCAGTTACACTTGGTTACGTTGCACTTGGTTTTCGACTGTTCGTCGTGGTTTTCGACTCTCGCGGTGATTCGTATTTAAACCCTTGTTTTGGGAGGGTTTTTGAGAGGGGATCGCTTAGTAACATGGCCATACGGGGTCATGGTACGGTCAAGTTAAAGTGCAAACGAAGGTGATTCGATGTCGAAATCCTTCGTTGCACTTCCGTATTTTTTGGCGAATTCGCGCGTGGTACGCTGAGACAGCGATTCTATGAGGTGAATGTTCGCTATCGCATTTACCAATAATATTTTATGTTGACACTTACTTTATACTTTAATTATATATAGGTTATAGTCAGGGCTGGGCAAAATACAATCATTAAAGTATTTGAAATACAAAATACAAAATACTGACAATCTAGTATTTGAATTACAAAATACAAAATACTTTTAGTTTTTTAATTTGAAATACAAAATACAAAATACTCTTAGTTTTTCAATTTGAAATACAAAATACAAAATACTTCCAAATTTTTTATTTGAAATACCAAAAAAAATACATTTTTAAAATACAAAATACTTTTTATTTAGAATTGGAGCAAATTAAATGATTTGTTTCAGTTATCTAATAAACGTTCCTACGTCGCGTGCCTCGTAGAAAGTAAAAAACTAATACAAGTTATTTGTTCGCTATGAATAGTGAAATCGTCATATAAATTCATCGCTATAAAGATATAGCATCAAAGCTGTAAAAAAATTATCCAGTCCGGTCCTAATTGTAAAATAGAATTTTTAAAAATGAACTGAAAAAACGAACTACAAATAAATAAAATCACATTTTCACAAGACCATTTATCATTTAAATGATTGTGTAATTTCCTTTTAAAAAAATTAATTTTTGGAAACATTTGTCCGAAAGTGATTGTCTTGTAGGCGATTGAATAAACCCTGCAAAAGAAAATAGCCTCTCCACAGCCGCAGAAGAACATAAACTTGTGTTAAATCTTATAAATAATTTTTTTACAGATGGGTAAGTATTTAAAGAAGATAAAGACTTTGATTTGTCATTTATAAATGATGCAAACTCTAATTGATGTTGAGATTGCTGTTTTTCTGTTTTTGGATGAGAAAAAATGAAAAAATCTTCGTCTGTATCACTAGTATTACCACTAGTAGTGCCAGCCTGTTCAGATATACTAGTTTTCATTGTTTCCATAGAGTTGACACACAAATTTTGTATGCGTTTTCTTTCAGATTCTAAACTTTCTGGCAACCATTTTTTAAATTTAAATAATGGATGAAAACATGAAGCAATAATTGCTTCATTCGCTTCTGGAGACAATTCAAAAAATTTTGCAAATCGCTTATGCAAAGAAGTTAGTAAATTAGATAGAATAAAACCGGTGTGTCGCAGATTTTTTTCTTGAAGATTTTGCAGTCGTTGTTTTAACGAAAATAATGTAGGCAACAACTGACCATAAAAACAATCTTTTTCTTTTTGAAGATAATCCAGCGCTGTTGCTATAGGTTTCATTAAAAGACAAAATTCTTCCAAATATTCCGGTTCGATCTCCTTGAAAGCACATAAATTTAATTTTAAATTTAAATCGTTTAGCTTCGTTTTGTATTTTAAAAGCTGAATTGTTGCGTCATATAAAGAATTCCATCTGGTAGGACAAGGATAGGTTAAACTGCAACCTAAAGCATCATGAATTATTTCCGAAGATTTTGGTCCCCGTGATGCATTCCACAATGCAGTGCATTTGCCAAATACTGAATAGTGAATTCTAGATGCTGTAGAACCTTTAAGCGCATTGAAAAAATCAGTTGTTGCCAACAAATTCAAAGTATGACTTGCACATCTTAAATGATGTGGTAATAAAAAGTTATTATTATTTATCAAATTTTTTGCCGAATATGGTGTTGACGTTTGATGTGTTGTTGCATTACTTTCATCAGGAATTATTTCGAATTCAATTGTTTCCTTTATTTCTTCATCGTCACTATCATCTATAGCTGTACCTAAATTATCTGAAATTGCCAAATTTAGAAATTAGAAATTAAAATTAAAAATTGAAATATTTAAATTATTACCTAACAAAATATGACTTTAAAACAAGTAAACAAAATTAGAAGAAATTTATTGTTATAATTGATAAATTTACTAAGTCCAAATTTATATTTACTATTTTTATTGTTTACAGAATATTTGCTATAAAAATAAAAATTATAATGTAAATACCATGTGTAATTCCAAATTCTGCAAACGCTTTAACAAAATTAGAGCCATTTTATCGGTTATTGTAGATACTATTTGCTCATGCTTCAAGCCATATTCTGAAAAAATATCCAAAAGCATTTCAGCTATTCGATCATACGAATGCGTTCCTTTAAATCTGCGACACTCTAAGACATAACTGCAGCGTTTCAGGTCTTGATTTATCTAAAATAAATTAATTTTTATATTATTGTTAATTTTTTTTAAGTTTTTTTTAGTTACCTAAAATAAATTAATTTTTATATTAATATTTTTACCCAATGCGCAGTAACGCCCATAAAGCTTTTATGTTTAGTTGACCATATGTCGGCGGTTGTAGAAATATAATTAATATTTTGTAAAGTCTGTTTTAAATGTTCCACAGTATGATTATAATCATCTTCTATTCTTCTGCTAAGAGTACGCTGTGATGGTATTTCTAATTTAGTATTAATATCTGGAAAAATATTAAATAAGCATGTAACAGATATGAGAAATATGATGTAATTATGTAATGTAATATTTTATTAATTTCTGATTTTTTATTTTACGTTAACTCTGAAGGATTAAAAAAACCTAACCTGCAAATATTTTTAGAAAATTTGGGTCATCCACAGTTGATAGTGATTTCATACTATCAACAATATATCGAACAATATTTTTTTCAATTTTCTTTTGCTGTGATACGTTTTGTCCTTTTAAATCAAATAATTTCTTTTGTTTTAATTTTGAATTTAAATTACCTATATCGTTTGTATCTGCTTTACGTTTCCTTGGACCCTTTATTTTAGTTTCAATTTTGTATTGATCATATTCTTCTAAAACTGATTTGTGTACACGCTGAAAAAAATTTTTTTTATATTTTTATAAAAGTTAAAAATTTTTATATATATCTTTATAATAATTACATTACTACATAGAAAATAGTTATTGATGTAATAAGTCTGAAAAGTGCAACTTTTATGACCGAATATAAGTATAAAGATTGATTTTCAATAATTTCAAGCAATAAAATATAATGTAATCAATTCACTGGATATTTTGACACTTTTAATAAAATTAAAATTAACATACGCATACAAAATTTTGGAGAAAGCCATGATAATAAACACATGTAAAATGAAACGTCAATAGATAATTATCGTTCCCAAAAGTATTATTTTTGACAGGCCGTGACACTTTTCTGACAGTTATGCGTGACAATATAAGTGTCACTTTTTTCCGATCAGAAAAATTATTTTATGAAAATATAGATATACTATTAACATGTATAAATTTATATAGTTATAGATTATTGTACAGAGCAAATAATATCAATAATAATTATCATATTATTTTAGATTAGATACTTACTTTCAAATGCACTTTGAAATTAGTTGTGGCTTTTAAAGAACCACTTAAGACAGTATTTTTATTCTGTTCTTTGCAGATTAGACACATTGCTTTTACATTGTTATGATCCTGGTCTACTTTAATCATTTTGAAATATTTGCCACTTAGAATAGCAGGCAAAGTCATATCACAAATAGCATTTACATTCACTTCTTCGATTTTATCACTTTTTTTGCTTTTAGATGTACTTGTAATACCATCCATCGTAACGAAATGTGTGAATCTATTATACTGTACCGTCACGAAACAATTACTGTTGTGTATTTTAATTAATCCGAGAGTCCACTCGACAGTCGATGTGTCTTGGAGGAGTAAATAATCACGAAATTACATTGACCGGTAAAACCTAACCCTACGACAAAGGTTATTTGTGTAAATGCTAAATCGAAGCGATAAACGCAAAATTTATGAATATTAAAAAACGTAATTAATGACGTACGCACGATAATTAACACGATAATCGTTCACATTTCCGATATCTCGTATTCTCATCACATATTCTCGTATGCTGTAACACGTTTGATGTAAGACGATATTAATCCTCGCAAAAAAGCGCGCGCATCGCGGACGATGTGTAGCAATTCTCTAAAGACTAGGTTCAGATTCCCCACCTGGGTGCATCTAAATCTATAGTTCACGTTACGTACGTTATAGATTTGGGTTTATCCAGGTGGGGAATCTGAACACAACCTAAACTGTAGCGACAGTCGCGACAGCCCGGAGAATTACTGTGTGTCCTTCGCGCACGTTCTTAGGAACTAATGTCACGCCATATCGTGGCTACGTTCCACAATTCACTGCAAGTATTGAAAATCTACAATTCACGTTACGTATATTATAGATTTTCAATATTAGCAGTGAATTACGGAACGCAGCCCGTATATTTGATGATGGTATAAACATATATATATGTATTAAGCCTTGTGTCTACAATGCTAAAAATTGGTCCGAGCTCTCGGTCCCAGAAATGTGTAGCCAATAAAATTGCAACCTTTCCGTAAAACTGCAAACTGATTGGCTACACATTTCTCGAACCGAGATCTCGGATCGATTTCTAGCATTATGGACACAAGGCTTTATTATAAATTACTATTATTGTGTGGTCAAGGATTTTTATGAAGGATATATATATTTTTGGTATTTCAAATAAGATTGTAATTGTATTTGAAATACAAAATACATTGAATAATCTATTTGAAATACAAAATACAAAATATTTTTATGTACTGCGCTGAAATACAAAATACAAAATACAATTGTATTTCAAATACTGTATTTTAAATACAAGTATTTGAAATATGCCCAGCCCTGGTTATAGTCTGTGAGACTATAACAAAAAGTTGAAAATATCACCATTTGATAGAGCGTACCCGATTTACTTAAAAATTGTTCTTGATTTTTGATAAAAGCCATTTATTTTCATTTCAAAAGGGTGTACGAGTGATCTGAGACTCCCTGTATACTGAGTGTCTCACTTTAAACTTTCACACCCTAATAACTCGGAAATATAGCGTTTTAGAAAAAATGTTTTAAATAAAAGTTGTAAGGGGAAAGAAGATAGGATATACTTGGGTATAAGTATAAAGGTCATGTGAAGGTCAACTTAGTTTTTTAAATGGGACTGTCCTAATTTGTCTATGTAAATCGATTCCTCACAATATTCCACGTAACAAGTTATAAAGATAAAATAGCCAAAAATTACTTAGAATCCAGTAACGAGGGGTGTGGTAAGTCAGAAGTGTAAAGAAAACACGTAGTTTTTAAGAAAAAATATGTACTACTTATTGTAAATTACATTTTTTTCCTTAATAAGAACTGTTTTTTTTTATAATTAATCCCTCTATTATTTTGAGCATAAAAATATCATGGTAAAATCATTGAAAAATGAATATTTTGTAGTTTTTATAAAATTAAGATATAGATAGATATTTTATAGTTTATGTAAAATAAATTAATAAATATTAAAAAATTATTTCAAGCCTCATAATTCAAAAAATTGTCAAAAACTTAATAAATAGATACTCCATTACAGTGTTTTGGAAAACTCTCGAAATAAACTATAAGAATATGTAATAAAAAATTGGATTTTCCATCAAAAAATTTTAAAGTAATCTTTTCGTGACCTTGACAATATTATTCAAAGTCATCCTAATATTAGTATGTAATGTGTCACTTAAAACCCTACAACTTTCGTATAAAACATTTTTTATGAAAATGTGTATTTTTCAAAATAAAATGTCTGATTATTTTGACGTACGATTATTCTATAACACTCATGTGGCTCATTTTAAGTTATCCACTCAAATATCTTAAAACCCATAAATTTTAGAAGAGTTTAGAAGAAAACTTTTTAAACAAAAATTGTTTAGTTCTGAGAGAGAAAGAAAAATAGAAATATTAATTAGATCTTGAATGATGCCATTAACATCAAGGTTATCTTGGAATTTGAAAATGAAAACACCCATTTTTTCATACATTCTTTTAGCACATTCTTACTTCGAGATGTAGCTGTTTGTATGTAACTGTTAATGTAACTAATTAATTGTTAATTACATACCTCTGTGAAGTTAGCACCTTATCCTTAAAAAAATGAACTTTTTATTACAGTTCTGAATGCACCCCTAAGAGTTCTAGAGTTCCTTAATAAAATTAAAAATAGTTCTAGTACATTAAGTAAAAAAAAACGTCGTTAAATTTTCGGGATGCTAACTTCACAAAACGAAGTAAGGAAAATGACGATATCTCCTTAAATATTATTAATTTAAGCGCTTCGAATGTTAATAATTTTCGTTAGAACTCTTGAGGTGCTATCTAGAACTCTCAATAGAACTATCAGTTACTGTAAAAAAATTTTTGTCTTTATCGAACTTGGAAAATTTTCGATCCATGATAAGAAAACTCTCAATATTTTTTCCTTATTGATCTTAGAGGTTGACGTCTTAATAACTATCTTAACTTAGAACTCTTGAAGTGCTATCCAGAACTGTCAACAGAACTGCCGGTTACCGAAAAAAATTTTCGCCTCTATGGGACTTAAATTGTCAAAATCACAACTTCAATCAATGAGAACTTTTTTATTTTGCATTATAGAATTTCGAGTGTTAATAATTATCGTTAAAACTTTTAAGTTCTGCCCAGAACTCTCAGCAAGATTGTCGAGACATTGAAAAATTTTTTATTCTCCAGATATAAGGAATTTCTGGATCCGAAAAATTTTGATCTGAATTCCGAATCTGAAGAATTCTGAACACTCTCAATTTTAATTTTAGCTAGAGTGGTAATAGCTATCGTTGTAATAACTCGTGACTATTCAGAACTATCAACAAGACTGTTGAAACTAAAAAAATTTTCTATTTCTTCGGATTTTACAGTTAAAATATTTTTGATCAGTTACACAAAAAATCATCTCCACGGGTTGTCACTCCTGCAATAGTCCATGATTCCAAACACTCTCTGCTGTGTGTGTGTGTGTGTGTGTGTGTGTGTGTGTGTGTGTGTGTGTTAGTGTGTGTTTGTGTCACAATAGAGATCAGAACTCCACTGTTCGTCGCTCCCGTAATATTTCATAACTCCAAACCCTTTATAGTATGTGTATGTGTGTGTTTGTGTCACAACAGAGATGAGGACCTCAGTTCATCGAGAAGCCTTCATTTGCGCACCGTTTCGATTGGACACGTTACATTTGCACACTGTGCTAGACACATATCTTTTGCGCACCGTTCGATTGGATACTGTTGCTTTTGAATACTATACACAATTTTGCATAATTTGAAATATGCATACATGTATGTAGAAAACTTGACATTTTTATCAATTTATTAACTTTTTATTTTATAAACGAATGACAAATACAGTTCTTTTGCACATAGTTCTTCTGTCAACAGTTCTTTTATGTAAAGTTCGTAAATAACTTCCGAAAAGCCCAATACCTCCGATTGTTTTGAAATTTTGTATAATATTGTATTTTGACGCACTGATTACAAATATAACAATGAAAATTGGCGACAAGGTCATTTTCAAGGTTCAAATGAAGGAAAAATGGCTTATAAATGAGCCACTCTCCGGTTGTTACTCCCAGTATTGATTCCAAACCACAGTATATACAGTAGCGCAACTCTCTGTCGGCACCTTTGATGTTAGCGTGGATAAAAATATATAGAAATATACAATTTCAGATCAATCATCCGGTATAGTGTATGTTCCGATATCAGAAGTCTCGCCCTGTATAGTGTGTGTATAATAGGTTAGAAAGAGAGAGAGCGAGCGAAACAGAAGGTCACTACCGTGATTGGTTACGTACCAAGTTCGCGCATGTGCAGTTCATTTTTATCCACGTTGAAATTGCCAGAGTTACGCTACTGTATATACTGTGTCTAAACCCTCTCTGTTGTGTGTTGTGTGTATCACAACAGAGATCAGGATTCCAAACTCTCTCTGTTTGTGTGTGTGTGTATGTGTTATACATGATCGAATATATGTGATAAAAATGTGTAAGATTACTAAAATGTTACTAAAATGAATTTGTTCGAAATTCATAGTCATCATTTTTAATTTAATATTCGCGTAGCTAAAATCCGCTTTTTTCCATTATAAAACCCGAAAATTCGAAATTAACGGGCATCGAGAAATTTCTCGAAAAATCTATTTTCGACAAAAACCCGACCGTTCGAGTTATCTCTCGTTTTTTTCGGTACTTAAGAAACGCTCAGTATAAACAGTTGACAATAACATTGTCAACCGTCGACAATGTTTAAGCAACAAAGGGGCATGCGCGCCCATACGTCACGATCAGCTGATTGGAGATCAGCTGATCGAAAAAGACCGTGCGCATGACAATTACAAAAATCTCAACTCCTGACCTCATCGGTGGCCAATAATGCGCGGCGCCCTGAGGTCACCGTTAAAATATGAAATTAATTGGTCCACGCCGCAACGGGCCCAAAATCTCGCTCGCAATATAATGGGCACCGCGCATGGACCCGGTGAAGTCTCGCACTTTTCGTTTTCGCAGTAAAACCGCTTCGCTTAAAACCGCTCTGTCTAACCGCTAACAATATACGACCGCTTGCTCACTCGGACTTTTCTCTCTTCCGGCGTTATTTCAGTGTCTGAAATTAAATACGTATTCTTTGTAAAACTTTATTATTTAATTAATTGTGTGGCATTTAAAATAAAATTCTATAAAAAGTACAAAAATATACGTGTCGTGTCTTAACGTTGCTCTCAATAGTGTGGTCTCTCTTTTACAAAATTCTTCGAAACGCGGTTCCTGCATAAACTCATTCATCCGCGAACATTTTCTGGTCCTTCGAGCCGGATTTATTATCATCCGCATCTGCAGTTCGTGGGTGAAATTCGCGTGTGAAATCCAGTGCGCGACCTGTGCAGAAAGACAATCACAATGAGTGCCGATTTGAAGGCATTGTTAGAAGCGCAGAATGACATCCACGGGCGAATGTCCTGCTCCGTGGACAATCTACGCAAGATAGGCATTTCCAACATCACAGCTGAAGCAGTCCAAGCTCGTCTTCGCATCCTCGACACTCTGTGGACCAAGTTTGAGGCTCATCACGATCTTATAAGGACAACGCTGAAAGACAAATACCTCGAGAGTGAGTACGCAAAGACAGATTTTATTGATATCGCGGAATCAACTTACGTATCTCAGCGGAGCATGCTTGTCGAGTACGCGAACAATCTCAAAGGCGAATCGTCCACCACGCCGAAAGTTGAGACTCACCAAGAACAGACGCTCAAAATCAAGCTTCAGCCATTCTCTGGCGCATACGGAGATTGGCCCGCGTTTCGCGATATCTTCTTGTCCATCATCGGGAGCAATACGTCAATCTCCAACGTGGAAAAGCTCCACTATCTCCGCACTAGCTTGCAGGGTCCTGCGGAAAAATTAATAAGGTCATTGCCAATCGTCGGGGGCAATTACGAGCGGGCGTGGTCCATCCTAAGCTCTCATTACGAGAACAAGCGAGAGCTCATTCGCGCCAACTTCGCCGCGTACACCGCCGTGCCGAAGATGAAGGCCGCGACCGCCGATGAACTTAGCAGAATTTACAACGCCGCCACAACTGCCATCAATACCCAGGAGAGCATTGACAGCATTGAGATAAGCATTGAGCAGGCTTATAGACACGCATGGAATGGATCTTTTTAATTACCTCCTTGTTGAGCGATTCGACCCGCAAACCAGAATGCAGTGGGAGTCTTCCATCCGCGATTCCGTCGACCCAACAAGTAACGATGTCCTTATGGATTTCATCGCGAAGCAAATCCTGACGCTGAACGCCGTGCAGCCGGCCACCGTCGCGAAATCCGGAGGAGCTTCCCGGTCCGCGAAGTCGCACTTCGTGAAGCGCGCGTCCGACACCTCTATTTGCGCCGTCTGCAAGGAAAAACATTTAATTATGCAGTGCGCGACGTTTAAAGCCAAGACCGCGGCAGAGCGAAAAAACCTTGTGGAGGCGAACAAGATGTGTTTTAACTGCCTCGGCAACCATTTCCTGGCGAAATGTCAGTCGATCAAAACGTGCTTCACCTGCAAAGCCCGGCACTACACGCTACTGCACGACGCGTACTCGCAATCCGACGGAGCGAATGCATTGTCCGCCGCCGCTCGGGTCACCATCAAGGATCATCTAGAAAGACCGCACGACGTCCGAGCGCTAATTGACCAAGGATCTGAGGTCACCCTGGTCGCCGAGGCTCTGGCGCAACGATGAGAATAGCCGGCATTGGAGGAGCATCCGGAGCAACCCGCGGACGGCTGTCGATGACGCTTTCCTCGGCAATCACTGGAGCAGCGCTCTCGGTTCAGGCGTATATCCTTCCGCCTCTCAACCTACCAGGGGCCTGTCGTGCGAGCCAGCATTACCTGGCCACACATACGCGGTCTCCCCCTGGCCGATCCACAATACCTTGACCGAGATCCAATCGAGATATTGCTCGGCGCGGATGCCTACTCCGCCATCCTCCAGGATGGGCTCCGCAAGGGACATAAGGACGAGCCCATCGCGCAAAAGACCTCCCTCGGATGGATCCTGTTGGACAGTCATCGAGCCACGACACAAGCCGGCCATACCGCTCATCAATGCACGGTCGACCGCCAGCTGACTGACTTGGTGCAGCTCTTCTGGGAGCAGGAAAAGGAGCCTGCCGCTCCCGTCGCTCTCACCCCAGAGGAGAGAAGATGCAAGGACATCTTCGCCCGCACGCACGCACGCACCAGCACGGGACGCTACATCGCGAGACTTCCCTTCGCCAGCTCTCCGCCCTCTCTCACGGAAACCCGCAGGCCGGCCGAGCGTCTGCTCCACGCCATGGAGCGCCGCTGCAACAAGGACGCTCAATTCGGCAGCCTCTACCACAGCTTCATGCGGGAATACGACGACCTGCAACACATGGAAGTTATAGACACTTCATCCGACAAATTGAACACCGCTAAGTGCTACTTACCGCATCATGGAGTGTTGCGAGAGACGAGCACTACCACGAAGCTCAGGGTCGTTCAACAAGTCTCAGCTCACGCCCCTGGGCACCTCACTCAACGCCAGTCTGCTGACTAGCGCCAACCTCCTGCCAGTTCTCGCCGACGTACTCCTTCGTTGGCGCTGGCACCGCTACGTCTTTGTGGCAGACATCGAGAAGATGTACCGCCAAATTCTGATCCATCCGGACGACCGCGATCATCAGCGGATACTTTGGCGGCACCGTGCCGCCGACGACATCCGCGAATACCGCTTACAAACGGTCACGTATGGCTTGGCGTGCGCGCCATTCCTCGCCATACGGACCTTACACCAGCTCGCCGATGACGAAAGTCAACGATTTCCGCGAGGAGCTGTCGCGCTGCGCCGCGATACTTACGTGGACGACATCGTGACCGGCGCGAGCACCCTCTCGGAAGCCACCTCAGCACAACGGGAGCTCCGCAGCCTCTGCATGGCGGACGGGTTTCCGCTTCGGAAGTGGGCGGCCAACAGCCTCAGCATCATCCTGGACGGAGTCCCACACGAGCACCGGCTCACCCGCTCATCTCACTCGTGGTCACATGAAAGCCACGCGACACTAGGCCTTCACTGGCACCCGGCCAATGATCACTTCACCTTCACGGAACAGGCACGTCACTTTAACGAACTCACAAAACGGCGCGTCCTGTCCGAAACCGTTCGAATATTTGATCCGCTGGGCTGGCTCACCCCGGTCACAATGCGGGCTAAAATCTTGATCCAGTCCCCCTGGCTCCAGAAGCTGGACTGGGACACTCCTCTTCCACCGATGGACGCGCTTGCCTGGAGGAACCTGCTCTCACAACTTCCTCGCCTCAACGAGATCAGAGTATCTCGCTGGCTCGGCAGCGACGGTCCACACTCACGCGTCAAACTCCACGGGTTCGCCGATGCCTCAGAGCGAGGATATGTCGCCGTGGTGTACCTCCGCTCCTTCACCGGAAAAGACACCACACTCAGCTTGCTGTCCGCGAAGGGCAAGGTCGCCCCCGTGAAGCCCGTGTCCTTGCCACGACTCGAGCTGTGCGCGGCCGCCCTTTTAACGAACCTCGTCGTTCACACGCGCACTTTGTTGAGTTTGTCCTCAGCTCCAGTCTTCCTCTGGTCAGTCTTCCAGGGTCACGCTGCACTGGATCCACGGCCACGCCTCCCGCTGGAAGACCTTCGTGGCCAACAGAGTGTCGCAAATCCAAGTCCAACTACCCGAAGCGCAATGGCGACATGTGCCGGGCAAGGACAATCCGGCCGACTGCGCCTCCCGGGGAATCCTGCCAGGCGACCTGGTCGATCATCCGTTATGGTGGACCGGACCATCCTGGCTCCGAGAGGACAAGGAAAGGTGGCCAAGCGACGACGGCGGACGCAGACTTGCCAGAGCAGAGAGCCGCCTCCTCACTCTCAGTCGCCATCAAAAACGTCACCGAACCTGGATTCCTCCTTCGCTTCTCATCGCTGCACAGGCTCCTCAGGGTAACAGCTTGGTGCCTTCGATGGCGGAGACCAGGCATCCGGAGGACACGCGACGTCACTCACACCGTGCTCCCGCTCGAGCCTCATGAGATCGAGGACGCACTCGTACGTTGGATTCACACCATACAGGCACTTCACTTCCATAGCGAACTCGCAGCATTAAGCCAAGGACGTGGCTTGCCGTCACGAAGTCCGCTCACCAGGTTAAGTCCGTTTCTCGATGACAGCGGTGTGATGCGAGTCGGGGGACGACTCAAACACGCCATCCTGTCACACGACGAGCGGCACCCCCTCATCATCCCGCCGGAATCCAAGCTGACTCACCTGCTGGTGGATTCCTGCCACCGACGGAGTCTGCACGGAGGAGTGCAGCTCACTCTCGGGTTGCTTTGCCAACGCGTCTGGATCCCACGTGGTCGAGCCGTCGTCAAACGGGCAATCCACCGATGCGTTGCTTGCACGCGATGGAGAGCTCACCATGTGTTGCACCACAACCGCTAATGGGCAATCTTTCCCGAGAGCTAATGACTCCCGCACGCCCGTTCCTGCGCACCGTCGATTACGCCGGCCCGATCTTCATCCGGACCAGCAAGGGACGAGGCCACAAGACAAGCAAAGGCTTCATTTCTGTCTTTGTCTGCCTCAGCACAAAGGCAGTCCACCTGGAGACAGTCACCCTGGAGGCAGTCACCGATTACACAGCCGAGGCGTTCCTGGCCACATTCCGTCGCTTCGTCTCCCGGCGAGGCCTTTGCAGCGAAATTTTCTCCGACTGCGGCACGAACTTCGTCGGGGCGGATCGAGAACTGCGGGAAATGTTCCGCGCCTCGTCCTCCAGCCGTCGCATGGCTCACGCAGCAGCCTCCGACGGCGTGAAATGGGGGAGATTTAATCCCCCCGCAGCACCACACTTCGGCGGACTTTGGGAAGCAGCCGTCAAGTCGACGAAGCACCACCTCCGAAGGCTCATCGGCGAAGCCACCCTCATTTACGAGGAGATGCCCACTCTTCTCACACAAGTGGAGGCGTGCCTCAACTCACGCCCGTTACAGCCACTGATGGACGATCCCGACGATTTCACGGCACTGACACCAGGGCACTTCTTAATCGGAGCCCCCCTCCTGGCCGTGCCCGAGCCGTCGCTCACCTCCGAGAAGGACAACGCGCTGTCTCGGTGGCGGTTCCTCCAGAAAATGCGCAACCACTTTTGGGAACGGTGGACGCGCGAATATCTTAACATCTTGGCGGCACGACCAAAGTGGTTTAGGAGCGAGGCCGGCCCCAGCATCGGCGACCTGTGCTTGGTACGGTCCGAGATCACACCCCCGATTAAATATCGATAATAATATAATTAAATATAATTAAATTATATAATTAAATATCGATATAATTAAAAATCGATAATACGTATATAAAATATATAAATTTTGTTATAAAAAAACTATTATATTTATTGCATAAATTTTTTAATTACTATTCTTTACGGTATATATTATTAAATGTAGTACTATCTCTTCATTGTCTAATGTTATTTTTCGTTTAGCCACCATATAATGCCCATTATTTTTATTACTGGCATATTTATGATAGGATACTGCACCAGCTATGACATAATGTTGTTCATTAATATCTAAGGCTTTAGGTATAGACTCGAGTGTCATATGTTTTTTTTCTACATCAATTGAAGCAGCATATCGTTTGTTCGTGGAGATGCTGCAATCTACAAGTAAATGTGATTAAAAATTGTATTTTTTCAGCACATTTTGGCGGCATTTTTTATACATGGAATCTTTATCATGATCTGTATCTAATAGCGTTTTGTAATTCAGAAAGGCCGTTTTCTAAAATTATGTTATATTCTCTATTTTAATGTTTATACTAATCACTGGAATTTTCCGCAAATGTCCATGATTGCAATGATTTCATTTTTTGTTTATATTTTTGTTTATATTTAGACTTTGAAAATTTGCGAATAAGTATTCCGCTAAATGCGTGACATTGCAATTTGTATTTATAATTTGAAGTGCAACCATACCGAACAAATATAATTTGCATTATATTTGTTCGGTATGGTTGCACTTCAAAAATTGGCACGTTATTAAGAATTAGAGCACGTTTCTGATAAATATTGCTCGTAATTTTAATACTGTTTATGATTGAAATGCTTTTCGCGAAATTATAAAAATTATTTCGTTAATAATAATATTATGATAGGCTTTATTTGTTACTATTGCATTTGTTACTACTTGTGTTAATGAATCGAAGTACATGTTTTGCGGACTGCGATAAAATTATAACATCGCGATGCTTTAAGTAAACTGCCATTTTTTAATAAAAGTATCGTAATTCGTTTCAGTGTCTTTATATCATCCTAATTTGGGCAATCGTCGAGATAAGTCATTTTTTGTTTTTTGCTTAATAATTGCCTTTTCATTTTGAATTTGATCTAATTCAACATTGGATTCTCTATTTTTAACGGTCAACCCACGCCAATTTTCTACAACATTCCACAAATTTCTTTCATTCTTCATTGTAGTATCTTTGGATGTTACATGTCCATCAGCAAATGCTAACAAAGTTTTAGCTTGTAGAGAATCAATATGTTTAATAACGAATTTGTCAATTCGCATAGGCAATTCATCTTTATGTATCTATGTATTTATTATTTATATATTTATTCACCTTAAATGTCCGATGTTTCAAATCTGCGAATGTTGCTTCGACAGCTGAGGATGTAGCTATTATTTTGTCGCATTGAAAATTGGAACGCATGATACCCGTCCACAAAGGTAAATAAGAAATTAAATTTTTTAATTTTATCGCAACTTGTGGATTATAAAATGCATTCACAAATGGATCCAGATGTATACTTTGCTGCAATAGTTTTGGCCGAATCCAAAATAGAGCTTGCTCATTCCATCCATCCATTTTCTAAAGCATCACAAGATGTTTTCTCTGCACTCTCTTTTTCGTCAATGCGATCTTTAATTGATGATCTTTTAATAATATCATTCACTGATCGCAAGTGATGTTCTGAAAGAAGTAGATCGGAATTTTTAGCTTATATCTTCGCTCAAAACAATAATATTATGGATATTAATAAAGACTTTATATCTTGTACCTCGCTCATTTTATAAATATGGCCAATGCTTCACATATAAAATTGCCGCATTTTTGTCACTTTACCGCGAAGACAGTTTCATTTTGCAATCATACCAATAAAATAATTAACGTTCTAATAATTACATAACAATTAGGTAATTTTTCATTTTTTTCTAAACTAATAATGTTATAATATTTGCAAATAAGTATATGTATCTGTGCAATTTGCAAATGCTTTTATAACTGCCATGAGAAAAGCCTTACTAAAATCTAACTCATTCGCGATAAAAGTGCACCGTCCGCTAAAATAGACAATAAAAATGCGTAATTGTTAAAGAATCCTGTTTCGTCGATATCATTTGAAAGACCTTACTAGTCAGGAAGGAGTAATTCTTACTAGTAAGGAGTAATCCTTACTAGTAAGGATTACTAGTTGTTTCTGTAACTAATACGCATTAATATAAATAAATGTGAGGATTCTTTTCATTATTAAAAGATTTTAATTTTTTCGCAAAACTACCCTGTGGCTCACTGGCGTAACCAGTGGCTCATTTTCTGCTCACTCCACATATGTTTTTGTCCTGCATAATTCGCAGATTTTTGTATTACGCGATAGGTGGCATCGAATACTATGCAGGCTTTATCGTCGGGAATGTCGAATAGTACTTTTGACATTGGTGTCGTATGAACAAAGAATACTGAGCGATCATTCCGATTGATGAATTGTGGAACGAAGTTTTTATGGAAATCTTCTCTTGCTGAATTCATATGATTTTCAATAATCCTTCGACAAACACCGAATAAGAATGAAAGTTGTTCATCAGAAAGAGAAGTTCGCATTTTACAAAGTAAAACAGCAACATTAGGTTGACATGTTACAGAAAAACTGCATACAGTTTGAAATTGTTTTTTATTGAGAGCAAACCAATTTTTGAAGGTCGTATTATCAATGGAGTCGATATTATCCACATTGAATATCTTTTCATGTTTCCCTTTCAGCTCTTGATAGTAAATAAACATAAGATCACTGACTGTTTTTTGTTCTTCAGCACTTACTTCTTTTGTAATTTGCTTTACAAGTGGCCAAAATGTAGAATTATCGACATGATTGCTACACATACGAGCATTATATTTGGTCAAGAATTTATAGTCCATGAGTAGTTTACAACGGATAATTCGGAGAATTGCGATCAACTTCGAGGGGTTTTCGCAGCCAAAAGTGCATCGCGAATGAGAATTAATATCTTGACGATAAATCGAGAGATCAGGTATATCTGGATCATCATCCATCTGGGATCTTAAGATGATTTTTGACTGATTACTTTCGTAACAGTTTTTACATATTTTGTTCTGTAATGGAATGTGATTCAATTCTTCTAATTTCCGTTTCTTTGGATTATTTTTCCGCAAATTGTTAACCATCATCAATGAATTTGATATGTCTTTGATAGGAAAAAACTTATCATTTTTTGATCTTTTTTGGTAATTACAGCCTAAATATTTAGTGAAAGGCATTGTCTTATTGAAGAATCAACGATCGTCAAGATATGAAAAAATATACCTGAAGAGACAAGAGAATGTAGAAAAAATTAGGATGAAACAAGAGAAAAATAGCGAGAAACCATAGATATATATAAAAATAGACCGAGCGCTTATATGACACAAGTTAAAGTATCGTACAAAAAAAAAATGGAAAACAAACAAGCAAGAATAGAATAGAATACATTAGAATAGTATGTAGATAGATTCTTGGAATATACTTCATGTGATAGTACAGTATTTCAACTGCGAGAGAACTTGTCAATGCGTCATGTAGCGAGACTCTATCTTTCAGGGTGCTTTATAAAGCACGCCTCCCTCCATAGCGGTGAATAGTAGATCGTTCATTCTGTAAACAATGAATCCATTCGATAGAATATATCCCCAATATTACATGAACTTCAGCCACGTATTTTTCCTTATGCGATTTAAACTTTTAAAATTTTATCAGTTGTTGTTGATGGTTTCTTCTTTAATATTACCTATATAGATTCAAATCGCAAAGGTTCATAATTGAATAAAACTATAAGATAAGAGTTTTCTAGTTTTCACGGTTATGATCCACTTTGAAAATTTGTGTTGTGGCCACATAAATTTCTCCTATTTATAACATAACAATTGACTCTTCTGTATCTTTCCTGGCAAATTCTTCTTAATTCTGCTTCTAGATCCTCTCGTCCTCTGGTTGTTGACCTCCCATTTCTTCTACCTCGATGTCCCTCAGTTCTGCAATGAATTCATTTATTTCCTCATCATTAGGCTCCTCAGCATTTTGGATATCATAATCCTCCTCCCCTTCATAGACCAGCCTTGCCAAGTGTATTCCCTGTTCTAAGTATGCAACCACAGACTTTATTAAACGCAGATCTTTTGATGGGGCCTCTTCTTCAGGCTGCTCAGCTGATTCACCTACTTCAACTGAACCAACACTGGGTAGTTGCAATGTAAGGGTTGGTTCCACAGGGAAGAACAAGGCTGTTTCCTGTTCCGCACTGGCCAATTGCTTTGTTTCTCCTATAACATATATGTCGGCTGCTATCTAGTCAAGTTCTTTAGCTAAATAAGCCCTGTCTAAGCCTACCTTTTCCGCATGGCCCAGTAGGTTATCCCTGATCCTATTCCAATAAGGGTTCCGGTCTGGAGAATCAGCAGTAAAGCGTCCATCAGCTTCAGGGTAGTCTTCAGAATCGTATCTGTAAGAATTTAGCAGAGTTGTGTGTACTGATCTTATTAATGCTTGGAGTAGTTGTTGCTTGTTGTAGTATGCTTGGCACGCCAATAAGAGGCTTTGGTAGATATGCCCCATTAAGATCCGCTCTCTTGAAGGCCTACTTACCCATTTCCTGCTTTGCCTCAGGCGGACTTGTGATACCAGGCCCCAAACCCGAACCATTTGAGTAGTCCCCATCGCAGATGTTAACGTATAAGATTCTGGTGTCCTGAGCCGTCCATAAGAAGCCAAGTATAAGTATGACAATATACATAAGGCAGAATCGTTTGCTCGGAAGTCTAGTTTGCACAAGTGATTGACTACGTGATGGGGAAGATTGCCCAGTAGTGCTCGTGCCACGTTCATATCTATGTGTCTTGCGTGCCGTCGAAGTAATCTCACGATGTTCTTCCAGTGATCCTCCCACGTTGGAAATGATAGTCTGTATTCCTCTCCTACATGTCTCCAAGGGGCTTGCGCGATATTCATTTTGACAGTTCCTACGCATAAGTCGCGGACTGTTTCCATTGCTAGGCATAATGCTGCTTGACTCCTAGGAACAATAGACAGTAATTTCCTCATGCGTGTATCTGCTTTCAAAGTTGGACATGACATGACCTCGTCTCCTGCTAAATGGACTAATGCAGTGTGTTTTCTCATAGCTGTTGCCGATACAACACCGCAGTGTATAATGTTTGATAAATAACCAGCAGCTATGCTTACTTCATGTCCTAGTCTAGCTGTCCCCATGTGTTCATCCCTAAAACCTATGCAAACATATTCTTCATTCTCATCACGGGAGTACTATCACCATGTACATCCACCATGGAACTAAGGACAAGGTCATGGAAAGATTTATCTGAATATAACATTACTTCTTTTATCCCGCTTATGTATTCCTCTTCATTGAAAACTGTTAGCTTATCTTCTTCTGTAATTGGAACTGATCCTTCTAAGAAACCGAAGTATATATCATCAGGCTCTTCCCCATCCCTGTAACAAGCCAAGGTAAGCAAACCTATAGTTCTTGCAGCAGTAACCATAGACATATAATCGACATGGACAGATTTTGCAGAGAGAAATGCCCCTAATGGGTTTACGTTGATTTCTATGCAGTTGTAAGCGTTTCTATAGCAACTTATTGAATGAGTCAGGTGTGACTGAGCTGAGCTCAATCGCTTGGTACTCATGCCAGGTTTTATTTGGGTGGTAACGATGGGTGGTGATACCATATGCTCTGCTCCCCACATAGACATTACTATGTCCCAAAATGCCTTCCCATGCCCACCATGTGCAGTCAAGTATGAAGAAACCACTGCCGCTTTGCACACACAGCACTGTACAGGGGTCATGTATCGATATCTCTCTCCAGTAAATGTGTATGCCGAAACAGACTTCGGGATTCTTGACTTATCCTTACCAGTCATGCCATCATAAAGATTTCTGGTTGACTCCTTGTCTGATACGCAGGAATATGTTGGCCACTTAGATTTCACTATCACTCCAGGATTAACACTGTACTGCTACTGTACTGCCTAGCTAAGCAAGTACCGTAGTCAGGGATCGTATGGTTGGTTACCTCAATCGAGTTGTACTCAAAGAATCTAACTCGACAACCTAAAGCTAAGTCATATGCCATGGACCTTGTTGCCAATACATCGCTTGCTGGGAAACTATTTGATCTAGATGTGAGGTGGTCTACGGCTATCCCATTGCCTCTACGAATAATTATGGATAGCTCTGACCTGACCCTGAAAGGAAACAACTGAGTGATCATCTCATTTTTGTAGGCACGGTCCACTAGGCTTGCTGAGCAAGTGGATGGGAGGCACTGCGCCAAGAGTTCTAATATCGAAGCATCCCACCTGCAGCTCTTTACTATTCTTTCCAGTCCTCTTAACTCACCTTCTGACTCGCCGGATTCAAGGGCCCTCTTGAACACACTAGATTTGCATCTGCGAATCATCCCACGCTTTAACTTGGTCAACACTTGAAATTCAGGGTTGATTACTCCTGCCGCTCTAACATCTCGAGGATTAGAGATCAATGATAAAATCCCTACTATTTGGGGTTCTTGATCTAGTGTTCCCATTAACAGGATGTTGAATCTCTCTTGCACCATCTTATCAGATACCATATCTATGACTGAGCATATAATTGTTATGTACATTGATAAAGGGTCTTGCGTCTCCTGTGTTAACCATGAAATTATGTGTGGTATACCCCATCCTCCCAAACCTCGTGGTGCGTAAGCAGCATTTACTATTCCACATAAGTCTCTAAACATGACGGACGAATTAGCATAATAGATTATTTGCATGCATCTTGTGACGGCAAAGTAATAAGCAGTCAATGGGCACATACCTTTATCTACCGACGCTCTATAACTTCCTAGAATAGTATCTATCTAGAAAACACTGTTGCATATCTACGATTAAATTCTTTGTCTGCCCGTGCAAAGATTTTCATAGGTGTGAATACTTCAGAACCTTCACAGAAAAATCTGTTAAGATAGATGAATTTAGATGATGAAAATATAGTTTTAACTGTATCCAATTCTGCTCCTAGTGAATTCCAAGTTTCTGCAGTTATTTTGAAATGACTGTCAGCCGTTCTTTGTTGATGTTCAAGACTTGATTCTGGGTCTAATTCTACTGCTTGTACGGCATCGTCTATTAATCCTGCAGTGCTAGCTGCCTCTGATGATAAGAGCAATCCAGCTCTTTTTGCTTTCCTCACACAATAAAGCGAAATGTGCACATTGAAAATGCTATCACATGTTCCTGTCCACCCTTGAAAGAGTCCCTTAGGGAGATTGGAATGAGCAATCTTTTTGCAATATATGCCCTAATCCCTTTCCATATTGATTTAAGACGTAGGTTGCTTGGGGCTTTTGTCATTCTAATGAGATAGTCATGGTGCATAGACCAAGCATCCCTGTCGCCCAAAGGGCTCCATCCCGACATATCATTTGACATTATAATGACCTTGTCTTGTGTGTCCCTCCTTGTCATAGAACAAATCCTGTCAAAGATTGATTGCACCTCAATATCGGACTTTCTTGCTGTAACACCTTTGTACATTGCAGCTATTGGGATAGCAGCTCTATCATAACATGTTGTTAGCTCTCTTGTAATATCATCAGCTGACCATGTTTCCCTACACTTTGCACCTGGTTTTGTATTTTCACATTTAACTGCCATAACTGCCATTCTGCTCCATGGGTCCACTCCTGTACCCAAGTGCTTTATTATATTAGATGGCTCCCAATCATATGATAACTTGGGCGCATGATCTAGTGCATAGAGTAGTTCGTTATGAGACTTTCTTGGTTGGATCTGGAATGCCTTCAAATCTGAATAGTATGATTCTTTGGACAGTACATGCGTCACATCCGCTGCTTCCCAGTACCACTCAGGGATCGTATTGTTGAAAGGAAAGAATCCTTCCACCCACACTTTCCCGAAATCTTGGTCTGGTGGTAGTTTGAATTTCCCTTTTAAACATGACTTGTACCAAGGCTCATTGTCAAATGTGTATCCTTCATGAATGCCGTATTTTACCTCCTTCTTATAGATCACCATGCTCTGCAGAAATCAATAGTCATGCAATAATTCATAAAGTCATAAAAATCATACCCTGACTGGAAATCATCACTTTCACCCCCTTGTATCTCCGGAATCGTGCCTATGCTCATCTTGAAATTTTACTGAGATTAATGTTTCATCTAATAGTACTATTTAGCATGAAAAAAAGTTCGAAATTTGAGGTCCAAAAAATGGGCTAAATTTGCCATCACTCTTTTAAATAAAATTGAAGTGTGTAGGAGAACGTTTCTCAGAATCGTAAAGGAGCGAGTCAAACGCGATGCTGAAGACAATGCGAAAGATGCGAATAACTCGCGTGTCTATATAATATCCGCCTAATCTGGTAATAGCGCTCGCTTCTCACTCTCTTGCACATGCGCAGAAAATAAACGCTAGCGCTGCTCTCAGGCTCGTAATAGACCATTCAACAGGCCCGAATATTCAAGAGAGAAAATCTTTAACGAAAATAATTTATATAATTTTGCGAAAAGCATTTTAATCATGAATAGTATTAAAATTACAAGCAATATTTATCAGGAACATGCTAGAATTCTTAATAACGTACCAATTTTTGAAGTACATACCGAACAAATGTAATACAAATTATTTAAATACAAATTGCAATGTCGCGCATTTAGCGGAATACTTATTCGCAAATTTTCAAAGTCTAAATATAAGCAAAAAATGAAATCATTGCAATCATGGACATTTGCGGAAAGTGCCAGTGATTAGTATAAACATTAATATAATTTTAGAAAACGGCCTTTCTGAATTACCAAACGCTATTAGATACAAATCATGATAAAGACCCCATGTGTAAAGAATGCCGCCAAAATGTGCTGAAAAAATATAATTTTTAATCACATTTACTTGTAGATTGCAGCGTCTCCATGAACAAACGATATGCTGCTTCAATTGATGTAGAAAAAAAACATATGACACTCGAGTTTATACCTAAAGCCTTAGATATTAATGAACAACATTACGTCATAGCTGGTGCAGTATCCTATCATAAATATGCCAGTAATAAAAATGAGCATTATACAGCAAACATTTATGATACGACTCACTGGTATTTATACGATGATATGGTGGCTAAATGGAAAATAGCATCAGACGATGAAGAGATAACACCACATTTACTAATGTAAAGAGTAGCAATTAAACAAAAATTTATGCAATAAATAACAATTTCTTTGTAACAAAATTTATGTATTTTATACGCGCATTATTGATTCTTAATCATTTAGCAACATAATCTCAAACATTCTTTATCTCACATACATTCGATCACGTATAACACACAAACAACAGAGAAAGTTTAGTGTTATGGAGTATTGCAGAAGAGACAATCCGTGGAGATGATTTTCCGTGTAACTGATCAAAAATATTCTAACTGTTAAACCCAAAGAAGTAGAAAATTTTTTGAGTTTCGACAATTCTGTTAATAGTTCTAAATAGTCACGAGTTATTACAACGATAGTTATTACTATTCTAAGCGCTAAAATTAAAATTGAGAGTTCAGGATTCTTCCATGATAATCCAAAATTCAGATCATTTTCGGATCCAGAAATTCCTTATATTTGGAAAATAAAAAATTTTTCCATGTCTCAATCTTACTGAGAGTTCTGGGCAGAACTTAAAAGTTTTAACGATAATTATTAACACTCGAAGTTCTATGATGCGAAATGAAAAGTTCTCGTTGATCGAAGTTACTATTTTAATAATTTTCTAAATCCCATAGAGGCGAAAATTTTTTTCGATAACCTGCAGTTCTGTTGACAGTTTTGGGTAGCACCTCAAGAGTTCTAACAAAAATTATTAACATTCAAAGCGCTTAAATTAATATTTAAGGAGATATCGAATTTTTCTTATTTTATTTTGTAAGGTTAACACCCCGAAAATTTAACATTTTTTTTACTTAATGTGCCAGAACTATTTTTAATTTTATTAAGGACTTTTAATTATATTAACTCTAAAACTCTTAGAGATGCGTTCAAAACTGCAATAAAAAGTTCAATTTTTAAGGATAAGATGCTAATTTCACAGAAGTTATGTATTTTTTTCTTAAAAACAATTGTATTTTCTTTACACCAATTGGTTCCTCTCATTATTTTATATTTTATTTTGCATAAAAATATTAAAATCATGTTATCGGAAAATGAATATTTTGAGATATTTTATAATTTGTATAAAATTAAAAAATTATTTCAAAAGTCATAACTTAAAAAGTATTTAAAAGTAACTTAAAAAGTATTAAAAAGTATTTAATAAAAAAATATTTTATTATAGTATTTTGAAAAATTCTCGAGAAGTTACAAAACTCTGAATAATCAAAAATAGAGAATTCCACTTAAAAAAATAAAGATGCCCTTCATATGACCTTCAAATGTCATATGAAGGGCATCTTTATTTTTTCTGGGTCAAATTATTGTCATCTTCTTATGACCTACTTGAAACCGTACAATTATTCTCTAAAATATTTTTGCCTTAAGCATAAAGGCTTTGAGATATTCTAATAGATAGCTTAAAATGGCCCACCCTGTGCGTGCGTGAGTGCGTGCGGGCGCGCGCGCGCACGCATGTGTTCGCGTATGTGATCGTCTGTATGTGTATACAGTGATTCAAAATACTCTATAAAATGACATATTTCTGACTAAATTCTGAAGCCCTTTTTCCATTTGCAAAATTTTGTTTGAAGTTTAGTTTTTGATTAAAAGGATATAATTAACTTATTATATATGAGTCAAGTATAGAAAGCAGGTAATAAATTCACTGTCAGATGTAGACGCTTACATGAGGCAACTAACACAATCAACTAATAATGATAATAATGATAATTAATAATTATGAGTGAGTGAGTGAAAGAATGAGTGTATGTTTGTGTGTATGCATGTATATGTCTATGTATACTATCGTGTATAGCAATCAGTTGATCGCAAAAAGCGCTCTACATAAGTACCTGCATCTGAATGATGAATCGCGCCGCTCTTGCTTGTTTTTTGTATTTAGTCCGTAGTAAGGTAACTATTTCCTTTTAATCTATTCAGAAACTAATCTTTGAAATTTTGCAAAAAGAAAAAGTTCAATTTCGAAAAGGTCGTTTCAGAATTGAATCAGGAATATATCATTTTAAGGACAATAGATTATTTTGAATCATCTATATTTATACAAGTTGCAGAAGAAAGATCTGGAACTCCGAATAACTCTGAAAATATACAAGGAATAAAAATAAAAAAATTTTACAAAAGCAGAGTTTTAAGTGGTGTATTACATAGTATTATTAATATGATCTTAAATAGTTGTAAAGATAAAGATCATCTTGAAATTTTGAAGTGGTATTCCCATTTTTTATTAGATATTCTTGTAGCTCATCTTAAGAGTTTTCCAAAATACTATAATAAAATATTTTTTTATTAAGTACTTTTCAAATTATGAAACTTGAAATAATTTTTTAATTTTGTAGTCACAGTCCCACCTCGGCCGATATATGCGATACCGACGGAACCCCCCCCCCCACATGCGCGTGAGTGCACGCTTTTTGTAAACGAACAATTGTATTGTATGTTAGCCAGAGGGAAAGTCGTTAAAGAGAGAGTTCAAGTTGTTCTTTCCTTGATTCTTCTTCTTCCACAATTTTATATGAACTATACAATATCTCATAAAATATTTATTTTTTGATAATCTTATCTAATTTTATGCACAAAATAATGAGAAAAATCAGTTGGTATAAAGAAAATACATATTTAATTATTGCCATCATCTTATGTTTCTTCGAAAGTGTATAATTATTAAAACTTTTTTTTTCTAAAATACTGTAATATGGAGATTTTGATTCCTTAAAGTTAGAATAAAATTTTCTGTATATAGACTTTATAAAATATTTTTCAGAATCGTTTGCAAAGATGTATAATGGAATGCAATGATAATATAAAAGACAAAGTGGGACCAAATCCTACACAAATTGAAATGGATAAATATAGTGAAGAGTTTGAAAAATGTGCCATTACGTGTGTGGACTCTTATTGCAAATTATTACCCTCCTTAGAAAAGACTATGAAGAAGGTGCTCAGTAAAAACGAGTTCGTTTAGTTTGTAATTGAAAAATATATATTTCATACATTATCTTATTTCATGTTTAACATTCTTAATTAATAATGTGTTTATGTCTAGCAACATAAGAAAACATTTGTTTTTTAGAAAATAATTGTGTGTGCGTGCAATAACTTTTAAATTTACTATTCCACACACACACACACACACACACAGATTATTATAAATTATATATATATATATATATGTATATAATTTATTTATAATAATGAAATGTAAAAAAAGAAACTTCTGAGAAAAAAACCACAATTAAACTATCTGATTTTTTTCTTTATCCTTTCTTTTTTCTTTTTCTTATTTTCTTTCTCTTTTTTCTTTTTTTCTCTTTATATGTTTGCTTACATTTTTCTTATACTTATTCTTTATATTATAGTTAATGAATTATATTATATTATAGTTAATAAAAAATTAATTTTTGACAAAACAAAAGATAGTGATATTATTATAATATCAATAATATATATTCTCGAAAAATTTTTCGAAAATTCTGAATTATTAAATATGTTATATACAGGCAACCTTTAATTACATTGATAATCTTTGTTGATAAATATGTAATAAAGATGTTACAGAATATGTGTTTTGTTTTTGTGTATAAATTAATCCATTAAATGTAAATTAATCCATTAAAGTAATGATGCAATAAATTAATATATTAAAATAATGATATATAAGATACACAAATATGGTAAGTGATACAGTAAATATGGTACATAAAATGTTAATATTGTAAGTGTTTTGTAGCAGTTTTTTATACAACGTTTATATATCATCTTTAATCAGATTTAATAACATCCGTAGTTTTAAAATTGGCTAATTATTAACTCTTTTATTCTTTAAAGAAATGTAATTGGTTAACCTAAAAACTACAGATATTATTAAACACGATTAAAGATGACATGTAAACGTAATGTCAAGATATGTGTGTAGTAGTTCTTTAGTTCATTTAACTCTCGTCACATGTTTATTTCAGAACTCAAATCTGACATTAAAATCAATGTGACACTATATTAAATCGAGATGCTGATTGAAATTTTACCTGTAAAAATTGAATAAAGTAATGTTTCATGTATTTTAATGCTATTTGAATGATTAGATTGACAATTGAATGATTTGAATTTTATGCAAAACTTATTCATATAAGATTCCATTTTTCGATTTTTAACAAAACAGATGTGTATTAGCGAAATAAAATATTTTATATATTATCTTGTTTTATATCTTGTATATCTCTTATATTTATCTGCAAAATATCGATACAATAATGTCATATTCGTATTACACAATCTTTCTTACTTTGAATTTACTTTTTTTTGGAATGAAATTATTGAAATTTAAAATAAAATAAATTATATCATGCAGAAAGCACTTTCGTCTTATTTATTGTTTCTCAACGCATACATAACAAATAGTGTATTACCAGCAGGGAAGGGAACGTTACTTTTTAAAAGTAACTAGTTACCGTTACTCGTTACCAAGTTAAGAAGATAACTAGTTACCGTTATTAGTTATTGATTTTCAAAAGTAACTAGTTATAGTTACCGTTACTTAAAAAATAACGGTTCGTTACTTTTTCGTTACTTTTTTTTAATCTATAATTGTAATAAATTTTGTTTCGTGCAATATATACTCTCTCTCTTTCTTTCTTTATGAAAGGATTATCTAAATCACAAAACATATGTTAAATTTTATCGATATTTTTTATTAATTTTTAATAAAAGTTGATATTCTAATAAGTCATCATTTAGATGGCCTCTAGAAGGTGATAGTACAGAATTACCGATACTAAACAATCTTTCAACCGAAGCACTGCTTGGCAAAGCCGTATTAAATTTAATGAATAACTTTTTTAATTTTGGAAAATCTAGTAATAATGCAACGTCAGATCTTTTCGATTTCAGAAATCGTGTTAGTTCTTCTTCGCCAGATTCTGAAGTTGATGTTGATTGTCCATGAAAATTAAAAAAATCGTCATAATCATTATCTTTGCTTGAGTTTGATGAACTTTCATTTGAGCGAATGTCTAACAAATCTTCTAAATAGGCTCTAGCTAATTTCTTCTTATCTCCATTTAACCAGTTTAGTTTAAATTTAGGATGTAATGAACTTGCTATTATTAATTCCTTTTTTTCAAATATTGTACAAAATCTAAAATTTAAAAAATATACATATAATAAAATATTTATACTTTTATATTTTTTATTATGCAAATATTATATGCATTTTTTTAGTTGTATATTTTTTTATTATTTAATAAATTACCTTCGATTTAAGCCTTCTTGAATTGCGATAACTAATGATTGACAATCCGTCAAATTTTTGATGTTTTTTAATTTTTCTTGTAAGCTGCTCAATACGGGCAATAAGTATCCCATATACATTCCTACGTCACTTTGTAAGATATCTAATGCTCTAGCTAAAGGCTCCATTACCTAAAGAAAATATTTAAAATATATACTTATTAATATACGTGCATATACAATACATATGTATATATATACATATTATACATATAATTCATATATTCTATTACATTAAATATGTGCACTTTACCTGACAATACTCGTCTAAAAATTTTACGTCATTATTTGTCAGCCTTTGTAAATTACAATAGTCCAAACAGTGATTAATTTTATCTGAGCTATCTTTCAAAAGAGTTACAAGTTGATATGTGGAATCAAAAGTTGAATTCCATCTATAACAAATAAATTTTGTTTTTATATTGTATATATGTATAAGTATATATCATGTGTATGTGTGTTCGTATGTTTGTAAGCATATGTATATGTAAATAGATATTTTTAAAAAAATATAACATTTATTAAAATAAAATACAGAAAAAATATAGATAAATAAAAAATAAGAGCTTTTTTAGTTTTTACCTCGTAATAACTGGAGTTTTTAGATAAACGCCGCAAATATCTTTTATTTTGTCGGCCACTTGAGTAGACTGGTTTTGTTTATTCCATAATTTCGATAATTTTGCAAATATTATTCTGTACTTTTTTTTATATGTGGGATCATTCTCCAAGGCTCTTTCAGAATCTTTGGCTGCAATAAGATTAAGCGTGTGACTAACACACCTATGGTGTGGTGGAAGAGTAATATCTTCCGTGTCTAAACTTTCTTCATTCGTAATCAATAGATCACTTAAATTGTGAAATTCCGTGTTAATCTCCTTATCTTCTTCTTTTTCAAAGTCTCTAAAAAATTAAATATATTTATATAAAAATGTAATATGTGGTTTTTTTAATATAATGAATACATATAAAATTATTATGCACATACATATAATACAAAAGTGTATATAATATCATAAAATATTAACTCACCGAAATGCTTTAACAAAATTTGAACCATTATCTGTTGTTGTGCAACAAATTTTATTTTGAATATGATATTCAACAAATATAGAGTTAATGGCTTTTGCTAAAACATCAAAAGTATGTTTCCCTTTAATTCTACGACAAGCTAAGGCGGCAGACTCTCTTGTTAAATTTTCTGGATTAATCCAATGGACCGTTACTCCTAAGTAACTTCTATAAAAATAAAAGATTTTAATTATTTTAATTATTATGTAATAAAACATTAAAAAATAAAATATTAATGTAAAAATATTAAATAAAACATAATTATACACACATGTACCTTTTCGCTTTGCTCCATAAATCTGCTGTAGTTGAAACCGTATCGATTTCAGTAAATTGTTTTTCAAGAGCGATTTTCATATCCAGATATAATTTATTAAGTTTATCTCTTAATGTTTTTTTACACATTATTCGAATTGATGAAGGCAATCCAATTTTAATCAAATCAATAAATGCAGGACTCTCAACAACCGCGAGTGGTTGGACATTTTCAACAATAAATCGTAGTATGGCAGTGTCTAACTTATTTTGAGTTATTCCAGCTGTTCCAGAACTCCATTTTTGTAACACACACTGCTTTTTTGTAACATTATTAATGTCTTCTTCATATTGACGTTTATTATGTGTGAGTTTAGATTTAGCTTTTTCCAAATCTTTTAAAGAATGTGGATGTTTTACCTATATTAATTCAATATAATTAAAACTTAGAAATAAAAGTAATATCATATATATGTATAGATAGGTATACATGTATGTATGTATGTATGTATGCATATATGTATGCGTGCATGTATATATGTATGTATGTATGTATGCTTGCATTTATGTGATATATTATATATACATATGTATGTAAATATGTGTGTATACATATATATGTATATTATAAATGTTACAATATAAAGAAAATAATAATATAGTAACTAAAAATTATTTAAAAGTTCAACTAACTAAAAAAGTTTTTAAACAGAAATAAAAGAAAGCATATCTAAAAAAAATTATAAAATTAATTTATAACAAAATACACACAAATATATAGATATATTGAAACAGATATATATGTAAATAACAGATATTAAGATATAAATTTTTATATTAATATTGTTTTAAATTTAAAAAAATCTGTTATAAAATACAAATAATTCTTTGTCATTTACAAAAATAAAAATAAAAAATTTAATGTTAAAAAGAAATAAAAGAATAAAAATATATATTAATTTATGAAAGAATTATTAATTTTTATATTTATTTAAACACACTTATTTATTTAAACACACTTTTACATGCCATGCTTTTTATACCTACTATTTTTACATTGGAGATTTGATTCAATGAACTAGAATATACGGTGCAATTGTGTACATTCCTTAGAATCTAAAAAAAAATTTTTTAATTTTACAAATTTTCTTGTATTCTTTTTTATTTAAATATTGAATTAATTACTATTATAAAAATATACAGTTATCGTTATTGCGTTTATTTTGCACAAAGTTTTTAAGAAATTAAGAAATTATTTTATATGTATATATATATATATATATGTATTTATTTATTTATTTAGATATTTATTTATTTATTTATTTATATGTATATTAACAAATAAAATATTGAAATTTATTTATTAACATAAATAAAAATAATAAGAAAACTAAACTTACGCTTATGTGCTTCTTTAAATTGGCTGTGGAGCTTTTGCTAGCATGTATAATTTTTTTGCCTAAACATAATTTGCAAGTAAATGCATAATTCTTCTCATTACTAAGTTCAGGTTCGAATACAAAAATTTCTTTGTATGCCGGCCATGGTGCCTTATTCAAGGATTTAGATGATGTACTTGGCGTATTCGCCTCTTCGGCTATCGTTTCCATTTCTGAGCAGATCCGATCGCTACAAAAAATCACAAACCAAGGCCAAAAGTTTTATTATTTTTATTCAGAGAGACTTATTATTAAATAATATTTCGTGTGATACAGAATAAAGCCGCACAATACTAAATTATAAGTAATGTCTTTTAATAATAAACGATTAAATAATTAAACATACTTACACTGTGAGAGATATAAAATATCACTTGCGACGTAGTCAGTGCAAAGTGCAAACCGCGAAATCAAAAACGAACGTAGCGTAGACAGACAGACCGTGTACGCGAGGAGATAACGGCCGTATAATAGCACAAAGATATAGAACCGCTGTAAAAGCCGAGACAGACCGCACGAGAGTACGGCGGAGAACGACCGCGTGATACAGTAATGCGGGAATATGCACTGTCAAGGAAGCAGAGAAAAGGTATGTGTACGGGAACACTTGCACAAATCGTGAACACATTGATTGGTACGATGATAAATATTACGAACTCTGTAATAAAAGCAGGACTGCGAACGCGACACGCTATTATTGCGACGTTACTTCTTCGATACCGGCACATGAACGATTGCCACGCGGTATAGCTTAAGGTTAAGTTAGTTCTTAGTTACTTCCTGCGCAGCCTTCTGTACAGAGGACAGGGCAGGTGCACATGCGCAACGGGCGTGCCAAATGGCGAACCTAGTGCGGCGAGTCTTACAACGAGCACGGTATCATGCCGATTTGCTAATGCATCGATCAGCGAAAAAGTAACGCTAAAAGTAACTGTAAATTCGTTATCGTTACTAAAAAAATGTAACTACGTTATCGTTACAGTTACAGAAAAAAAAGTGTAACGCCGTTACCAATCCGTTACCAAAAAAAAGTAACTATAACGGTAACGGCGTTACAAGTAACGCGTTACTTCCCTTCCCTGTATATTATTAATGAGATATAAAGTATATTAATATGATAAATTTACAAGTTTTGAATTTTGAGTAAACATAAGTGTTGGGTATCATTAACCGTTATCGCTAGATGTCACAGGCGAGCCGTAGCGATCATGGGGTGGTCCGGCTAGGGTGAGCACGGTTGTAGTGGTGCTCACTCGTGAACAAAGTATGTTTTCCGCGACGCAGAGTGTCACAAGTATTTGAAGAAAGGCCATATCGCGAAAATATGCCGCTCAAATCCAAAAGAGCCAAAATCTTCTTCCAAGATAAAGAACAGCGCAACGCTCTCCACGATCGGTAAAAGCCAACGACATTACGTAACATCTATATTCGGAAAAATCGTAATTCTACAGTACGATACCGGCTTGGATATGTTACGTCCCGGTTACAAAATAATAGAAAACTACAATATCGAGACGACTTAACTTAGTTATTTTAATCAAATGCCTCCCGTATTTTTCAGTCACCCTGCATTTACCGGGTTTAGGGAGGGGTTGGGGATGAGGGAGATTATGATCTATTATCAAATTTAAATTAAATTCTAAATGAGGATAAACAAAATAAAAAAATAAAATAATATAATATAACTAAGTGATTAGATTAAATAAGAAAACGCAATTGATCATAAAGTAATGCCGAAAGAATGAATAAAATTAAAATAATTAAGATTATTATTAATTCTATCATTACATTTATTAATAAATGATGATAGTCAAATAATAATAATGAATTCAAATAATAGGATAATCAATAATTATAAATCGAAGTAATAATTATTAATCATAGTAATAATGAATCGTACAAAATAATGTTCAATTCAGCGTCAACACTCTCGTGTTCACTCTGCAGTTTCGTTTATTGTTCACCTTACAATAGTTTTATGTTTACACAGATTTCGTTTAATTTTATCGCTCGCGATTTTATACGCCTCGAGAAATCTTTGGGTCGCGATGACGCCTCGGGATACGAACCCAGATCGCGACGACGCCTAAGAGATCATTCGGAATGCGAGACCTATATCTTTCGAATTTGGCCTTTTCGTATTCTTGTTTTTCGCTTGGAGATCACCCTGTCACTGACTCCGCTGCTGACCTCCGTCGATTTCCGGAAGAGCCGAAGTCGCTCGATTCGCGGATCGTAGGGCCTTAGGGCCGCCCATCGACGAATTGACAACGCGCCTGCATCGCAAGATCGCGGAGGCCGCGGACGGAAATTACCAGCGGGAAATATTCCCTGACTATTGTCTCGAATTTCGCTTTTTCTAGTAGGCATTACGAAAGCCTAGTCGTGCTCGACGTTTTTGATATTATGCCGTAACATACTCCCCCGTTGAGAGTGTAACGATCAATTTGTATTATACGGGATCTACTTGATGTCGTATTTCTCGATATAACGCTTATCGTGTATATTTGTTGAATCGCTCGCATATTTCGTCTGATAACGCATTGATGTTCGCTTTTACATTTTTGTTTTCGTTTTCAATGGTTATTCGACTGGTAAGGGACAGAGAAGTTTTGTTGTTCTCAATTCTCCGGTTGCTGTTTTGATAATGGCAGTTCGTGCAATTGCATCCTCGCCTGGTAATAATTCAGTGATTTTACCGAGCGCCCATTGCGAACATGGTTGGTTTTTGTCCTTGATGAGTACGACAGCTCCGACCTGAAGTTCCGGCCCGTCCTTGATCCATTTGTGACGTTTTTAAAGCTCGTTTAGGTATTCAAGATGCCATCGAGCCCAGAAATCTTGTCTCACTTTTGTAATGTGTTGCCAGGTGGACAATCGATTGGCTGAAACACATGATACGTTGCCCCCCCCGGGAAGGACATTAGTGGTTTGCCAATCAAGCAATGTGCAGGCGTTAATGCCAACACGTCGTTCGGATCGGACAAAAGGGAGGTGATAGGTCTGGAGTTTAGGACACCTTCGATCTCTATTACAAATATATTTAATTCCTCGAAAGTGAATAAGGCATCGCCAACAACGCGTCGGAAATGATGTTTAAATAGTTTTACCGTAGCTTCCCAAAGACCACCGAAATGTGGTGCTATTGGTATGAAGTGCCACGTGATACGATGCTCGCTGGCGAACCTCCCTATTAATTTTTTGTGTATATTTGAATTAAATAAAGCGTACAGTTTCTTCAATTGGTTGTTCGCGCTTACGAAATTGGTTCCATTATCTGAATAGATATGGGTTGGTAATCCTCGCCGCGCCGTAAAACGTCGTAAGGCCGCTAAAAAACCGTCGGACGACAGATCGCTCATGACTTCGAGGTGTACTGCCTTAATAGACATACATATGAATATGCATATATAAACCTTGACTCGCGTTCTATTGCGATATTTCTTCTCCTTTATATAAAAGGGGCCGCAAAAATCGACGCCAGTGTTGGCGAATGGTATTGCTTCGCGTACACGGGTTGACGGGAGATTGCCCATCTTGTATTCTATCGTGCTGGCATCGTAACGAAAACAGCGCGTACACGCACATATTATCTTTCTTATTTGATTCCGTCCGTCGAGTATCCAGAATCTTTGCCGCAGAATGGACAGTGTTGTTTGAATTTCCGTGTGATAGTGAGTTTCATGAATTTCACGTATAATTTGATCGGTCAAACGATGTCGACTGGGAAGCAAGACCGGGTGCCTTTGCGAAAACGTTAAGTTTGATTTTTGGAGACACCCTCCTCTCGAATCAGACCGTTCTCGTCTAAGAATGGGTTTAAATTGACGAATTTACTTTTGATTGCCGAACGTTTAGCCTTGAGTCGTTTGATTTCGTCGGAGAATTGCGTGGCTTGGATAATTTTTTAAAATTCGCATCTCGGCTTCGTTGATTTCTTCCGCGCATAACGGTCCGACGTATTTGTTAAACGGACGAAACCGAAGGCAATAGGCGACGATTCTACGCAATTTAGAATAGGATGAATATTTTTCAAATATATCAAAATTACGGGATATGATTGATAGATATGTGTTTGTCTTCATTTTGGGCACCTTATTTATCCGTACACTCTCGTTGGGCCATTCGCTTTCATCATTAATTAACCAGGACGGTCCGGTAATCTATGTTCGATTTCGCACGAAAGCGTGAGGCAATTGACCTCTCGATATTGCATCGGCCGGGTTCTCTTCCGATTTAACGTGTCTCCATTCATAGGCGCTAGTAAGTTCCTGCACTTCCGCGACTCGATTTGCTACGTAAGTTTTGAGAAGATGTGATAGTGTTTTTAACCAATGCAAGACGATAGTTGAGTCGCACTATAGAATTATTTTGTTGGGTGTAATACCCCACGCATCGTTTGTTTCGCGGCATAATCGTGCCAATAATAATGCGCCGCAAAGTTCGAGTCGCGGTGTAGTGATAGTCTTTCAATGGCGCTACCCGGGACTTGGCGCACAATAATTTAGTAATAACGTATTGTCCACTCGAGCGTACGTATAGACATGCACTGTAGCCATTGTTGCTGGCGTCGCAAAATCCGTGAATTTGAAAATTTTGATAGTTATTTATTAATAACTGACGATCAAAGGAAATCTGAGTTAGTAATTCCAATTGACGAGTGAATTCTGCCCATTCGGTGTATATGCTCTGTGGAACGGATTCATCCCATTGCACTCCGCACTGCCACACATCTTGCATTCATTTCTTTGCGTACAGAACGACCGGGCTCAACAAGCCCAAAGGATCGAAAATTTTAGCGATTTCGGATAATATGTTCCGTTTCGTCAATCGTCCAGTAATCTTAGTCGAATGAATCGAATAACATATTTTGTACGTATGTACGTTAAGCCTAACGTTTTTAGAGCGTGATCTATGTTTATCGTAAAGTTCGCGTGTAACTCGCTTTCAGCTAAATCATTGATGATTTTTTTATCATTAGACGTCCATTGTCGGATAGTGAAACCACCCTGCGCTAATAAATTGATTATCTCGTCTCTAATCGCGCGCGCTTCCTCAATGGTCTCGGCGCCGGATAACAAATTGTCTATGTACGATTTGACTAGATGCGATTCGAGGAGTTTAGCCGCCTTAGCATATGTAAGGCGTTCATCATTCGCGAGTTATATAGTGCGGACTGTAAGAAACGGTGAGGAAGATACGCCAAATGTAAGTGTGTTTAATTGAAACGTTTCTAATTTGCCGTTCCTGCGCCAGAGAATTCGTTGATATCGCCGATCATCTTCATGTAATAACACTTGGCGATACATTTTTTTCTATGTCCGCCGTAATAACAAATTTGTATGAGCGAAAGCGAATGAGATGTCAAAACAATTTGTCTTGTATCGTGGGTCCCGTCCTCAAAATATCATTTAAAGAGATGCCATTGCTTGATTTTGCGGATGCGTCGAAAACTATTAATAGGCCTATAATCACTTGCTTTTTCCGCTTTATCTATCTTTGGGATTGGTATTATCGTTGAGGTTTTCCATCCTTCCGGACACAAACCTTCTCTTAAAGAATTATTATTATATTCGCAAATTCCCTCTTTTATTACCGAAAAAAATTGCCTTCAATATATCGCTGGTTATCCCTTCTTCCGTACTTTTCTTTTTTGACAATCCCATAATTATAACAACTTTTTCTAGCTGTTCTAGTTTAACAGTCTCAAAGTTTTCCATAATTCTTTTGTTTTTGATAATATAAATAATTTTCTTATTTACATTCATCCAATGATCAATTATATCACCACCGGATTTATCGATCTTTATAGAGTTTACTATGTTTATTAATACTTTGTATATAATATAAATTAAATTTATCAGCTATATTGCACTCTTCGGTATCGCCTAAGATTTCAAAATCTACATTTCCTACTTCTTTTATACCTACTGGTTTACCCCTAATTATTTCCTTCAATGTTTTCCACATAGATGTAGGGTCTCCTTTATTAAGATCTATCATATATTCATAGTAATTTTCTTCTTCTCCCTGATTAATTTTATTACTTTATTTCTTTCAATTTTATACTGCAACCAATTTTGTTCAATATCATCATACAATGCTCTTCTATAAGCCTTATCTCTTCTATCCGCAGCCTCTCTTATGTCATCTGAAAACCACTTTTTCTCTTCCCATACTTTCGGAATTCTATATTTTTTCTTCGGTGCCATTACATCTAACGCATCCACTATACTATCGATGAGTTGTTTTGCTCTCTCACTGACATCCATACATTCACATTGACATCCCTGACTTTTCTGTAGTTTATTTTTCACTAATATAGCAAATTCATTTACATCAAACTCTTTATAATTTCTAGCAATAAATTCTCTATATTTACTTTCAATTTTGCTGACATTCATCTCAACTTTCAGCCACGCGTGATCCGTTATTTTAGGTTCATGAATTACTTGTACTATTTTATCATTATTAGCGAAGATTAAATCTATAATTGTCTGACTGTCTTTCATAATTCTCGTCGGTTCGTTAACATACTGTTTCATACCCAAGCTTAACATTGTTGCTTGCAATTTGCAAGTTGCTTGCATAAAACGAATCCATCCTAAGATCTATATTAAAATCTCCTATAACTATGCATTCTCCCTTTACTACCAACTCCACTATTTCCTCAAAGAATCTCATGAAATCCCCGTGCGATGCACTCGGTGAATGATATATTACCATTATCACTCCTTTATATACTTTATCTTTCACTTCTATCGCAGCACATCAACAATTCGATTCTAATTTTTTTGCTAATACTATCTCGTATTTAATTTCGCTCCTTACATATAGAACAACTCCTCCCGTATTTCTATTCTCAGCATTACATTAACTATACTATAACCCGGGACGTTCACTTCACTGTCTTCGATATCATCAATCAGTCTGGTTTCCGATAATGCTAAGAACATAGGATTTATTTTCTTCATAATCTGATGTTGTATCTCATCTTTGTGTGCCATTAAGCTTTGCGCATTTGTATATAGTATTAGCTCCGCTTCTTCCTGTGGTTGCTATTTAGCGTCCTCCCAGCCTGCTCTCCTCTTCTCCTCCTGTAGCGCCCTCTTAAAAGTCGGACACTCCGGACTAAGGGCGTCATGGTCGTCATTTATCNTATATTTTTTTTATTATTTTAATAAATTACCTTCGATTTAAGCCTTCTTGAATTGCGATAACTAATGATTGACAATCCGTCAAATTTTTGATGTTTTTTAATTTTTCTTGTAAGCTGCTCAAATACGGGCAATAAGTATCCCATATAATTCCTACGTCACTTTGTAAGATATCTAATGCTCTAGCTAAAGGCTCCATTACCTAAAGAAGATATTTAAAATATATACTTATTAATATACGTGCATATACAATACATATGTATATATATATACATATTATACATATAATTCATATATTCTATTACATTAAATATGTGCACTTCACCTGACAATACTCGTCTAAAAATTTTACGTCATTATTTGTCAGCCTTTGTAAATTACAATAGTCCAAACAGTGATTAATTTTATCTGAGCTATCTTTTCAAAAGAGTTACAAGTTGATATGTGGAATCAAAAGTTGAATTCCATCTATAACAAATAAATTTTGTTTTTATATTGTATATATGTATAAGTATATATCATGTGTATGTGGTGTTCGTATGTTTGTAAGCATATGTATGTGTAAATAGATATTTTTAAAAAAATATAACATTTATTAAAAATAAAATACAGAAAAATATAGATAAATAAAAATAAGAGCTTTTTTAGTTTTTACCTCGTAATAACTGGAGTTTTTAGATAAACGCCGCAAATATCTTTTATTTTGTCGGCCACTTGAGTAGACTGGTTTTGTTTATTCCACAATTTCGATAATTTTGCAAATATTATTCTGTACTTTTTTTATATGTGGGATCATTCTCCAAGGCTCTTTCAGAAATCTTTGGCTGCAATAAGATTAAGCGTGTGACTAACACACCTATGGTGTGATGGAAGAGTAATATCTTCCGTGTCTAAACTTTCTTCATTCGTAATCAATAGATCACTTAAATTGTGAAATTCCGTGTTAATCTCCTTATCTTCTTCTTTTTCAAAGTCTCTAAAAAATTAAATATATTTATATAAAAATGTAATATGTGGTTTTTTTAATATAATGAATACATATAAAATTATTATGCACATACATATAATACAAAAGTGTATATAATATCATAAAATATTAACTCACCGAAATGCTTTAACAAAATTTGAACCATTATCTGTTGTTGTGCAACAAATTTTATTTTGAATATGATATTCAACAAATATAGAGTTAATGGCTTTTGCTAAAACATCAAAAGTATGTTTCCCTTTAATTTTACGACAAGCTAAGGCGGCAGACTCTCTTGTTAAATTTTCTGGATTAATCCAATGGACCGTTACTCCTAAGTAACTTCTATAAAATAAAAGATTTTAATTATTTTAATTATTATGTAATAAAACATTAAAAAATAAAATATTAATGTAAAAATATTAAATAAAACATAATTATAACACCATGTAACCTTTTCGCTTTGCTCCATAAATCTGCTGTAGTTGAAACCGTATCGATTTCAGTAAATTGTTTTTCAAGAGCGATTTTCATATCCAGATATAATTTATTAAGTTTATCTCTTAATGTTTTTTTACACATTATTCGAATTGATGAAGGCAATCCAATTTTAATCAAATCAATTAATGCAGGACTCTCAACAACCGCGAGTGGTTGGACATTTTCAACAATAAATCGTAGTATGGCAGTGTCTAACTTATTTTGAGTTATTCCAGCTGTTCCAGAACTCCATTTTTGTAACACACACTGCTTTTTTGTAACATTATTAATGTCTTCTTCATATTGACATTTATTATGTGTGAGTTTAGATTTAGCTTTTTCCAAATCTTTTAAAGAATGTGGATGTTTTACCTATATTAATTCAATATAATTAAAACTTAGAAATAAAAGTAATATCATATATATGTATAGATAGGTATACATGTATGTATGTATGTATGTATGCATATATGTATGCGTGCATGTATATATGTATGTATGTATGTATGCTTGCATTTATGTGATATATTATATATACATATGTATGTAAATATGTGTGTATACATATATATGTATATTATAAATGTTACAATATAAAGAAAATAATAATATAGTAACTAAAAATTATTTAAAAGTTCAACTAACTAAAAAAGTTTTTAAACAGAAATAAAAGAAAGCATATCTAAAAAAAATTATAAAATTAATTTATAACAAAATACACACAAATATATAGATATATTGAAACAGATATATATGTAAATAACAGATATTAAGATATAAATTTTTATATTAATATTGTTTTAAATTTAAAAAAATCTGTTATAAAATACAAATAATTCTTTGTCATTTACAAAAATAGAAATAAAAAATTTAATGTTAAAAAGAAATAAAAGAATAAAAATATATATTAATTTATGAAAGAATTATTAATTTTTATATTTGTTTAAACACACTTATTTATTTAAACACACTTTTACATGCCATGCTTTTTATACCTACTATTTTTACATTGGAGATTTGATTCAATGAACTAGAATATACGGTGCAATTGTGTACATTCCTTAGAATCTAAAAAAAAATTTTTTAATTTTACAAATTTTCTTGTATTTTTTTTTATTTAAATATTGAATTAATTACTATTATAAAAATATACAGTTATCGTTATTGCGTTTATTTTGCACAAAGTTTTTAAGAAATTAAGAAATTATTTTATATATATATATATATATATATATATATATATATATGTATTTATTTATTTATTTAGATATTTATTTATTTATTTATTTATATGTATACTAACAAATAAAATATTGAAATTTATTTATTAACATAAATAAAAATAATAAGAAAACTAAACTTACGCTTATGTGCTTCTTTAAATTGGCTGTGGAGCTTTTGCTAGCATGTATAATTTTTTTGCCTAAACATAATTTGCAAGTAAATGCATAATTCTTCTCATTACTAAGTTCAGGTTCGAATACAAAAATTTCTTTGTATGCCGGCCATGGTGCCTTATTCAAGGATTTAGATGATGTACTTGGCGTATTCGCCTCTTCGGCTATCGTTTCCATTTCTGAGCAGATCCGATCGCTACAAAAAATCACAAACCAAGGCCAAAAGTTTTATTATTTTTATTCAGAGAGACTTATTATTAAATAATATTTCGTGTGATACAGAATAAAGCCGCACAATACTAAATTATAAGTAATGTCTTTTAATAATAAACGATTAAATAATTAAACATACTTACACTGTGAGAGATATAAAATATCACTTGCGACGTAGTCAGTGCAAAGTGCAAACCGCGAAATCAAAAACGAACGTAGCGTAGACAGACAGACCGTGTACGCGAGGAGATAACGGCCGTATAATAGCACAAAGATATAGAACCGCTGTAAAAGCCGAGACAGACCGCACGAGAGTACGGCGGAGAACGACCGCGTGATACAGTAATGCGGGAATATGCACTGTCAAGGAAGCAGAGAAAAGGTATGTGTACGGGAACACTTGCACAAATCGTGAACACATTGATTGGTACGATGATAAATATTACGAACTCCGTAATAAAAGCAGGACTGCGAACGCGACACGCTATTATTGCGACGTTACTTCTTCGATACCGGCACATGAACGATTGCCACGCGGTATAGCTTAAGGTTAAGTTAGTTCTTAGTTACTTCCTGCGCAGCCTTCTGTACAGAGGACAGGGCAGGTGCACATGCGCAACGGGCGTGCCAAATGGCGAACCTAGTGCGGCGAGTCTTACAACGAGCACGGTATCATGCCGATTTGCTAATGCATCGATCAGCGAAAAAGTAACGCTAAAAGTAACTGTAAATTCGTTATCGTTACTAAAAAAATGTAACTACGTTATCGTTACAGTTACAGAAAAAAAAGTAACTATAACGGTAACGGCGTTACAAGTAACGCGTTACTTCCCTTCCCTGTCTATTATATTTTTCTATGCGTTTTTATGTATATTTCATGCAAATATATATAATTATAACGGATTTTTTAAACTTTTAAATAAAGATATAATAATAATTATTATATAATAATATAAAATTATGATATAATAATAATTTTAAATAAAGATATAATTAGTAATTAGTATAATTAAATCTATAATTAATATGTATATATATGCGTATAAAGTATCCATTATAAGAGTATAGAGAACATTTAAAAAGTGATTCGTAAGTAAGAGTTCAAAGTAATTTTGTATAAAAATATAATATTTTATGTTATATGATTATGTTTAAATACAATATTGCAATATATTATCTTAGACATGATTATCATAGATATTGCAAATTTGTATTTATATGAAGCTTTTTAATTTAATTAAATGTTTTCAAGATATTCAACCATCAAAAGCAAAAATATGATTGCAATAACATTGCACTCTTTTCAATATATTACTATAATCTTGCTACAATATTTCATTGGAAAAAGCGGACAACTTAACTTCATCACAATCTTATAACAATAACTCAGCAGGGTTTCGCAATCGATTTGCAATATTGCAATGTTTCAATGAAATTATTCTTCAATATATCCATGCAATCTTATTGTACTGAAAATATTGTACTAAATATTGTACTAAAAATATCTTCGTTTGCTTACCAAGTGTTGAAAAAATAAATCTTTCATCAACCGGCCATATAAAATTTTCCTCATATTCGAGGTATCTCAATATCAAGCGAAACTTGTATAAAGTTCCCGATTGTAAATTTTCGACATGGTATGTTACTTCATTGTTATAATTCATTTCAAAATAATTCATTGTTTGCCACTTTTCTGCTGCAATATCTTTGTACTCTAGTAAAAAGGATCATCAGATTAATATTTGAGATCCATGAAATGTTCATGCTATTTATGTGTTATGCTATTTATGTGCATGCTAGTTATGACCCCGCTTAAAGTAATATTGTTTGGTTCTGAGTATATGTGAACGATCTTGCTTAAACTCTCGTTGTAGAAATCGCTGAAATTAATTGGATACACATGCACGTATATCAAGTAATCTTGTAATGATAGCGACAAGTTAATCTTTGTGAAAAATCTGCCATCTACCATATGTTTCGGCACATTGATAAATTGTTTGTCCTCTTGTTGCGTGCCATTCACTAATGCAACTGACTTCCAATGCACTTCGTAGGTCACGGCCGCGCAGTACACTTTCTTGAGTGGCATCCAATGAATTACTGCTATAGTAGGCGTCAAAGCTAGAACACTTATGTTTTCTGGTGCATTAAGCTTGCCCGAATTAGTTTTTATTGGTATCACATTTGAATTGAATGGATTTATTGATAATTGATCAAAGTAAAAATTGCTTAAAGTAAATTTCAAATTGTATTTTGTAAATGGTGTTAAGTTCTGAATCTCGTAATATCGCTCGGTCGTCAGCACATTGAATTTCTCAGACTTATTGAGATTTTTGTCTAAACAGCTTACGGAGATAGTATATATAGTAGTTGGTAAATTATATTTTTTGCATCCACTCTTTAACCGGCTCCGGAAGATTTACAATGATGCTGTTTGCCGTTGCATTCACATTCTCAAAATTGTAAACTTTTTCGTAAGATGAGACATCTCATTGGAGGATATGATTGATCAAAATGGGAAATTGGTATAGACATAATTTTATAAATTATATCTATATCCATTATCTTTTTAACATATTTGGCTGCATTTATGCTCTTGAGACTTGCATATTTCTTTTTCAAAACGTAGATATGACGATTATGTGGATCATCTTTATATGCAAAAATGTAAACATTTGTTTTGTCCATTATCATATATGTGAAGTAAATGTCATCATTTATGTTTTCCTTGTATAAAATTATATTGCACATAGAAATGTTAATGTCTGTTACAATTATGTAATTCTCACTTAACCAGTAAATTAACGGCGCCTCATTATTCATGTTATCAATTATCATATGACGTATAAAAGAATTTATATAATGAAATAAACACAAAGATGCATTTATCGGAACAATTTGTTTGATTTCTCCATCGAGATGATATTTCCTTATGTTATATGTTATAGCCGTCCAATTGTAAAATAGGGAATATAAAATTCTGAAAAATATATAATTATTTTACTCATTATAAAACATTATAAAACATTATTTTAATACAAACAGAAACTTGTATACAGTAAAAATTCGAAATTCTTATAATTATATTATAACTTATTATTTTTTTTTACTTATGATCTTAATTATACAAAAATTACAAATATGCATAATTTTTTAATGAAAAATTATTTTTTCAAGTGAATGGTAGTAAACGTACCCCATAGACGGTGATACAATAAAACGAGGAATATAAGTTTTTGATTTGAAAATCTCATCAAATTTAATTATGCCAGTTTCCCACTTTGTTAAGTCGAACTTTACAATATAAGAGTAAGCTGACTCTTCATAGGTGAAATATAGATTCCTTGCTATCCAGTCAATGCAGAGATTATATAAATAATTATCATAGCTAGCTATTTTTGTGATATTATTTTCATTAATATTCAATGACATTAGGTCACTTCCTGTTAGCCAATAAATTCTATGTTCTTGCATTGAATAAGTGACATATGTTACTGATCTGAAAAAAGGAGCTAACTATAATTGTATAGTAAAAAAATTATAATTGAGATTTCTAATTTTACAGATTTCTAATTTTACACAATTTTATTACTGCTATAATGTTGATAATAATAAACTAGTGCATAATAATAATAGTTTTAACTTTATAGCTAGTGTTTAAAATAATTTATGATAATTATAACCATTTTTTTATCAGTCTACTTACTCTGACGTTACTAAATTAGTAATGGTATTTGAATCCACATCCAGTATGCGGATATCTGTGTCCGTTGTGAGTAATAATTTAGGTATTGGATTTTCATGTGTAGTCGACACATTGATTAAATCCGTGTAAAGACCAGCAACAATTTTAGTATGCGCACGCACTCGAAAATAATATGTCGTGTTGGATGTTAGATTGTGCACCGTGTGCTCCAATTTTGTAGATGTGATATTTTTATCGTTGCAAGTTTTTTTAAAGTCTTCGAAGATAGAACATTGCACTTGGTACTCTTGTATTATTTCATCGGTAAATTCAGGTTGGTTCCATCTATAAAAAAATTAAATTTTAGCTATTTTATATTTAAGAAAATTGTAACAGAATTAACATATTGATATATTTATGTAGTTGGATTTAAGAAAAAAAGAGAAAAATGAAGGAATACAAACTGAGAATTTAGATTTGTTACCTCAATGTCACAAAAATGTCTTACTTTTTCTGCGAATTGACTGTCGAATTGTACAAATGCTCTGAGAGATGTTGGCTTGTTAAATCTGTTTTCTAGAGATTTTGAGATCGTACATATTAACATAGTTATATATAAGATTAAATGGATTATCTGAGTAAATCAGAAAAAAGAATTTAATGTGAAAATAAAGGAAAGAGAAAAAATAAATATAAACTACAGAATATGGAAATTAGCACAATATTGATCTTTAAAAAAATAATGTAAGAATTTTTTGCGTCATTTAAGATTTAGAAAAGTAATTGTTAATTCATGGCAAAAACGAATAAATAACTTTTAAAGTACACAAGTACTTTTCGGAAATTTCCTATAACTTAAGAAATCAGAAGAAGTATAATATTTGCGATTGCTTTAAAACAGAGTAACAAATTAATAAAATTAACTTTACCTTAAATTATGACAATTTTTATGTACAATGTTATGTTTGTATTATACTTTTCTATTTCTTTTTTGAACGGAATTAGAATTTATATTCTTCTCACTATTGGAAGATATTTTTAGATTTGATTTCAACTCTCTCTTGAAATTATATTTACATTTTTGCATCATAGATTTTGTTATTAATGTTTTATGCATTTTTTGCAACTTACCGATAGATTCTGGAATGATAGAAATGTTTGCAAGTGTAACTTCATCGACTTCTCGCTCATTTCTCACAGTACTATCATAATGACTCTCAGATTTAAAATTTAGTATATGATCATCATTTTTCTCGGACATTGAAATATCCTTCATAAAATATAACATACGAAAAGAATTAATTGAGTATCGTTGAAGCGGTTGTTTCTGATGCTTTAATTATATTTGATTATATAAATTATAAAATTAAACGAAAAATTGCCATTCATTTTTTGTTTGCTTAATAATACCGGTTTGATATACACCATTCCTAAATGATATAAGTTTAATATGATGTAGTTTTATTCATATCGTAAAATCAATTTATTTATCTTTTTTAAGACATCTTGTATATTAAACATAACTTAACTCATCAAAAAGAAAATTAATCAATAGGTTAACGAGAATCAATATAAGGATTCATAACAACTTTTAGCAAGTAGTACAAACGAAAGTGTAGCCTTTGCAATTATTAAAATATTACAATTTTGTCTAATGATTTGATAGGTTAGTTAACTCCTCTCAATTTTACTATAACTTATATTTCTTTTCAAAAATTTACCGATATTACCTAAATTATATTAATGTTTGTACTTTAAAAATAAAAAGGTTAAAAATATTGTTTCCTGGAAATGATAGCCGAGAATCCCTCAATAAAAATAAACCGATAATCCCTCAATAAAAATATGTGGATATATTTGTATATAAATGGATATATGTACAATGAAAATTAATATAAATTCTAGCGATAATTATTGAATATATTGTCGATCGAAATATTAGCGTTAATAGATACAATTTTGAAGAATGTTTGATAAATGATTTTTTCATTAAATAGATTTTCTATCTCGATATTTTGTAGCTCTAGTCCGTTATATATAATTATCCTTAACACAAAGAAATGATACTAACTTTCTAAATTAATTTCATAAAATAAAATCTACATTAATATAAAACTTACTATATATCAATAAATATTATTATAAATATAACAACGTACCCTTGCACCTCCCTAATCATGCCCAGCCGATGATTGCTGGAAGCTGCCGCCCGGCAGAACACCCGCCGGGCAGGGCAGGGCGCTTTGCGTCACATGTTTAAACTTTGTCAAACGGCGTTAGTTTAAGTGCCGTTAAAAAACGAAGCGCGCCGACGACGGCCGACGAATCCCGAACAAACGGGCTAAGTCCCCCCGCGCCCGGCGCCGCCTCGCTCCACGAACAAAACGCCGATTTTTCAATCCGCTCGGTGGGGGAAACCATGAGGTACGCCGGCGCCAACTAATTAGGCCGGTATAAAAAGGCCTGTCACGAGCAAGACGAGCAAGACACCTTTTTCCTCCCAGCTTCTCAACGCGAGCAATCGCCAAGAGCTAAGCCAGGAAACCTAAAAAGAGCTTTAGGCTAAGGAGACAAAGCGGTGGGATGTGCCCCTCCACAACGAGAAATTCCTCGAATCTCACCAGCCGAACGCATCCTATATTACGGGCGTGCATCGAATTGGGGAGTACCCCGATTTATCCGGGAGTTCTCGGACACGCACGTACCCCACACTCCTTATCCGGTCGGTACGAAAGGAGGTAGAAAGGAGAGCTGCCCCCGGCGGAACGTTTCCGCCAACGCCGACTGATCCTGAAATTCCCATCGAATTATCCGTTCTGAGAAACTAACGCGAAGTTCTACGAAGGCGAAAACAATATAAAGAAAAACCGTCAACACACGCGCCGTCACGCGGTCATTGCCCGTACCGCAAGATAATACGGAGCGATCAAATTATTTCCGCTAAATTCGCGAACGCGCACTCCGATGGCAATCAAAGTTGCACTATCGGGTGCACGTCCCTCCCGCACCTCGATTACTGTAAATTATACGATTACGCCGCATAAATCCGCCAAGCAGAACCACGATCACCGCAACGTGAAATCGAGAGGTGCATTCGATCGAGCTAGGCACCGACTATTTACGACGAGTTTTTGCGCCCGGCGTCATACGTTTTTCTAACAGTTTTTGTGTCCGCGCCGACAGCGATTCTATCTCCGCCGACAGCGATTCTATCTCCGCCAAACACATACAACTTCATACATTCGCGCACACACTCACACATACTCTTGTATTTTTTTTTCTGTGAATTTTTAAATAAATCTCTTATCAAAATTCAAAACCACGTTTTGATTCACACTTGCCTAAAACGTTTCTTGGAACTCAAGACTGCATTTATCCGCGGCATGAGCGAAAAAAGACTCCCGTTACATAAATATTTAGAAAAATAAAGAAATTTTGAAAATTGAAGAAACATAAAAATCTGTTGAAGTGCCATCGTATGTATATATTAATGTAGCAGATAAATATAGTAGAGGAACAAAAAAATTCATTAATTTTAAAAATTATTATTTTTAAAATTAATATAAATAATTATCTATGTATAAAGAGAAAGAGAGAGAGACAAAATAATATAGTCAAATTTTAAAATACCGTTTTAATTAAATGTAATATACTATATAACATTCATTTATAAACAAAATTTCGAAACTTAATCCTTCTTATTTTTACAACATACATACTTTTTACTTTCATATTGAATTGCTTTGTTTTATCTTATCCTATTATAGGTAGAATATATAATTTATTATCATTCATTTTTACACCATTAATTGCAATAACATTCAATTGTTTTTTAATCAAACGTAAAATATCTCCTACCTGTGTGAAATTTAAATCCGGATAAATGGAAATACTTTTTTTTTTAAGACTGTTTGAAGCGGTATAATCCTTTGGCGTGATAGTTGCCTTTGTCAGTACTAAACCTTTCAATAAAACACATAAAATTGTTCCAAACATAATTTGCATTTTTCGTAAACGTTTGCACTCAATCGGTTTCTGTTGAATCCTCAGTTAGTTGTTTTTCTCATTCAACAAATTCTGATGTGTTAATCGAATTGATATTAATTCATATATATACATATATTTTCAACAAATTCCTTAAAAGTCAGTTTTAACGAATCGCAAGTTATTATCTTTTAATATTATGTTTAGATTTCTCTTTATGGTCACGATCACAGTATATATTTTAGATTAAATTATAGAATTCTTAATAAGTAAATAATTTCTATTTTTTAGGAGAACAAATGACAATGCAAAATGATACATATTCATTGGATTATATCGCGAATACAGGAATATAATTATTATCAGCTTTCTTTTTTCATTAATATTATAGTAGAAAAACGTCTATAAAAGGATAATCAAATTACAAACAATCAAAGAAGTTATAGAATTATAGATTTTGTAACATTTTCAGTTATATTCAAGCACACGCAGTATGTAATCGAATTCATTTAAATATTTACTATATCATTAGTTTTATTAAATATGTGATAACGACAATTGGTTTGTACAATTGTGTTACTACACACAATTGTGTTACTACGCTTTTCAAAATCCGCTATTTGTACACAATTTTTTGTGATATTCATATGATATTCATATGCAGTTTGAATCAAACGATAAGTAACGCGGTAGTGTGTTTGACTAGCGATCGCAATAGTAACTGACTTCGAATGTTTAATCTGATCATGTGTTGCCATGATGTCCTATTAGCTGCATTCTGTTTAGAATTTATTTTTCTCCACAATGATACTTGTGTTATTTCAAAAAGAATTAAAATCTTTAAAAATTGTTTGACAAAAAAGTTATATATGTATAAAATTATATATGTATAAAATATGTATAAAAAACAAAAATAGTCTATGTATAAATAAAAATAATTATATGTATATACAATATGTATATACAATTTTATTATAAACATTTTATATTAATTTATTTCTTAGTATCTTCTCTTTGACACGTTTAAGAGGCAAGTTTACTATAAACGTTTACTATAAAAAGATATTCTGATTATAAAAAAAGTAATAATGGATTTAAAAAGTGATTTATATGTTTTCTGTGATATTCATATAATGCAGTTTGAATCAATACTTAGCGTTTTTAGTATAAAGTAATTTCCAATAGCATAAATAACTAAAATAATTGTATCAGTTATTTTTATCGTTATTTGCATTGAATGACCTTATAATATAATAACATATATAATATAACTTTACTAAATATTAACATATATAATAAAAATTTATAATAAAACTTTACTTAATAATAATGTATATAATATAACGTATATAATATAACTTTATTTAATATTAACTTAACATAATATTGTAACGGAGCACCTTTCCCGACGCCGCGGATCGGCTCGCCGGAATCAGGGTTCGGGAGAAGGGGAGGCTCAGGCTCGCAAAACCACACGTGTTCGGCTTACATAAGTTCTTTATTCAGTAATCAGGTTGCTAGACTAACAGACAGGCAGGTTTCGGACAAAGAGCCCGCGCAGGAATTACAATTATACACCTTAAAACTAAGGATTATGTACAAGGAAATCGCGCCTTAATCTAGTATTATTTACAGAAACGATCCCCGATGCGCAACGGATTTATGAACACGGCTTAATCTAATGTTATTTACAAAGAGATAATCGGTCACCCGTCGCGTAGCGCGTAAGAACCCTTCGCGGATGCGGACGCGGAAAACTTAAAAGATGGTCGCGTGTGACGGGGCACGGACGCGGACCTAGCAGGGTCTGCCAACCGAGGTCGGCTGAGGACAGGCGAACCCGTCCTCCGGGTGACGTACACGGGTGCCCCGTGGTACGTCGGGATACTAGACGTCGGTAGCAACCGACCGGGCCCGGTAGCAACCGGGCTCTAGACCAGGGGAATTTAATGGAACCCCCCAGAAGCGATGTCGCGACGCGAAAGTCCTAATGGGTGGTCGCGTGCCGGATGGCACGGACTCGGGCCTAGCAGGGTCTGCCAACCGAGGTCGGCTGAGGACAGGAGAACCCGTCCTCCGGGTGACGTACACGGGTGCCCCGTGGTACGTCGGGATACTGGACGTCGGTAGCAACCGACCGGGCCCGGTAGCAACCGGGCTCTAGACCAGGGTAATTAAACAGGACCCCCCAGGAGCGATGTCGCGACGCGAAAGTCCTAATGGGTGGTCTCGTGTCGGAGGGCACGGACTCGGGCCTAGCAGGGTCTGCCAACCGAGGTCGGCTGAGGACAGGAGAACCCGTCCTCCGGGTGACGTACACGGGTGCCCCGTGGTACGTCGGGATACTGGACGTCGGTAGCAACCGACCGGGCCCGGTAGCAACCGGGCTCTAGACCAGGGTAATTAAACAGGACCTCCCTCCAGAATAACACACGGACGCGCAGTTTAACGGGCGACCGTGACGAAAGGTCGGTCGAGGATCTGGTAGGAGGAAAAAGAAAGAACAGTTTATTTCACAACAATCTTACTCCGTGGAGGGCCGTGAGATATGCCGAACGGGTGGGGCGGTCGTTGTTCAGGAAACGTGGGTACGGCTGTCCTCCAGGAGCTGCGGTGGTTTCCTCAGGTACCGTGGATCCGGCTGTCCTCCAGGAGCTACGGCGGCGGTCGTTCCCCAGGTGCGGTGCTCGTCCACGTAGCCCGAGGCCGTAAAGGGGGGGGGCCGTTGTTACCGGAGCCGTGAAAACGGTTAGTTGTTCCAAGAGCCGTGAAAACGGCTAATTGTTCCCGGAGCCGTGAAAACGGCTGTACGGATGCCAGGATGCGAGCCGGACAAGTCCGGACGTCGGTTGAGACCGACCGAGTACGGGAGCCCCGTACCCTGGACCGGGTCGTCCGTGGCTCGACGGAGAGTGGGTCGGAAGTAAGCCGGACAATTCCAGACGTCGGTTGCAACCGACCGAATACGGGAGCCCCGTACCCTGGACTGGATCGTCCGTGGCTTGACGGAGGGCTTCTGGACGTCGGATGCAGCCGACCGGGCACGGCTAAGGCCGTGCTCTGGACCAGAAGCAAGGATGGAAGAGGAGTTCGGTAGGCTTCGAATGCCCAGGGTGCGCCCTGTGGCTTCTAGCGTCCCGAGAGTCGGGACAGGAATAGGTACCGGTCTGCCGGAGCGGTCGCCTTATATACCCGGCTAGCTACCCCCACTCGATATCCCCACGCGGTCATGCGCGTAGTAGTGGGGTGGGACGTGACTCTCAGTCCGCGGCTCCCAATTCCGCGGCTCGGTCGAGGTGCTCAATCGGCGGCGCTTGGCGCCAAAAAGGCGCCGCGCGGTCTTGGGCGCTAGTAACGGCCTAGCCGTTACATCACCCCCTTGTTTTACGGGGGGACCTCACGGTCCGGCAACCGCTTCACGGAGCGTTGGCGGCCTTGGTGGTCGAAACGGACCATCCAACGCCCCGTGGTGGTCTGCACCCTATACTTCCGGGCCCGGTGTGCGGCGAAGTGCGGGACCTCGGCGGTCTCGCCGTCCGGCATGTGGACCCGGACTGGTGGAGGCAGGGTCGGGTCGATGGTCGCCCGAGCCGACACCGCGCAGGTTGACAGGACTACTGGTGGTGGTAGTGCGACCTTGGTGCCGCTTGCCGCGGCTGGAGATGGTGCGGTGGTCGGAGGTGTTGCGGTGGTCGGAGGTGGTGCGGTGATTGGAGGCGGTGCGGTGGTCGGAGGCGGGGGCGGCGCGGTCCCAGTCCGTGTCATCGTTGCGGCTGGGGTTCGGCGGGTAGGCCGTCGTCGCGACGGCGCGGTGGCCCTACGCCCCCGGGTGCGTGGTGGTGGCGGTGGTTCGGCCAAGAAAATGGCCGATCTTCGGGCCTGGTCGCGGTCTGACCGTTGGACCGAGGTCCCGGGCTTCGGTGGCGGTCGGCGTCCTTCCTCCCTCCATTCCCTCTTCCTCTCCTGCTTCTCCCCTTCGGAGGAGTCCTCGGTTTCACTCCCGAACAACTCGTAAATTAGCTTTCGCTTTGACATGCTGACTGGATACTAAACGGTGGAGCGCTTGTCGGCCTTATATAACCCACCGGACTGGGCCGAGTGGTGGGGTAGTTATTGGACGGGCCTCCTTATTGGCCAACGCCCGGGGATGTACCTTTTAGGTCGCGGACGTGTACACGGCGGTGCCACCTACCAGAATCGTCGCGTAAGTCCACTATGACTGGGGAAATGATCTTCTGTACGGTCATTGGCCCCTGATAACGCGGCGCTAGTTTAGCGTTGAAACCCTCCGATTTGTCGGATAGCGGATGGTCCCGTTTCCATACGCGGTCCCCTATTCGCGGTCGCCAGTCGCGCCTGCGCAGATCGTAATACCGCTGTTGCCGTTGGAATGCGCGCGCGAGATTTATGCGCACGACTTCGAACGTGTCCTCGAGAGTTTGTCGGACGGTTTCCGGGGCGGTGGGGGTCAGGGGCGGTCGCCGATCGTCCGGGTGTGGAAGCGCGAGTTCCCGACCGTGTATCAGGAATGCCGGAGTGTATCCGGTAGCCTCTTGCCTGGCCGTGTTGTAGGCAAATTGTAATTGGGGTATATTTTCATCCCAGTGCCGGTGTTTCTTCCCCACGAATTGTGCAATCATTGTTTTAATCGTTCGGTTGGCCCTTTCCACCGGGTTACATTGCGGGGTATAGGCCGGTGCAGTGTGATGAGTGATACCGAGTGCTTTTAGCAGGTCCTGAAAGGGACGTGATTTGAACTGCGTGCCATTATCCGATATTATTATGTCGGGACACCCGTGGCGATATATCACGCAGTTGGTAACCTCCCGGGTTACGTTGTCGGCGGTTGCTTGTCGCAACGGAGCTAACTCCAGCCATTTTGAGAAACGGTCCTGTATTGAGAGCAGCCAGGTATGCCCTCGGGTGGAGCGTGGCAGTGGGCCTACCAAGTCTATCGAGACCTGTTGCCAGGGGGCGTCGATATTCGTCGCGTGGAGCCGCCCTGCGGGTAGTTGTTGAGCGACTTTGTGAGCGGCACAGCTTAGGCAATTTCGCACGTAACGGGCAACGTCTCGGTACATCCCGGGCCAATAATACAGGCGAGCTACTCTTGCGATGGTTTTCGAAATCCCTAAGTGGCCGGCTGTCGGGTCGTCGTGAAATTGGCGCAATACTTCTAGTCGGTCTGGAGCCGCTACGCACCGTTTCCACTGCTCGTGGGCGGGAGTCTCATGGAAATCCAGGCTATGTAGGATGTGATGGTAGAGCTTGCCCTCTTGCAGCCGGAAGTCTGGGTAATCTAACGGGTTCTTTCGAACGCCCTTACTAATTCGTTGGTACCATGGACACCCTTTGACCGTCTGAACCGCGCTACTTTCAGGCTGTCGAGACAGCGCGTCGGCTACTTTATTAAGAGCCCCTTTTCGGTAGCGGATGTCGAAGTCGAACTGCTGTAGTTCGAACACCCATCTTCCCAGGCGACCGGTAGGAGCTTCGAGCCGCTGTAGCCACTTCAACGATTGGTGGTCAGTGACTACCGTGAACCGGTATCCTTCGAGGTAATCTCTCATTCGGCGAATTGCCCATACTACGGCTAGGCACTCTAATTCGGTAGCACTGTAATTTTTCTCGGCCTGATTTAACGTCCTACTCGCGTAGGCAATTACGCGTTCTCCTTGCTCTAGGTTTTGGGTGAGGACGGCACCTAGACCCTGGGTACTGGCGTCAGTTTGCAGGATAAAAGGTCGGTTAAAATCTGGGCATGCTAAGACCGGGGCCGTAGTGAGCATGTCTTTCAGTTGTTGGAAAGCGTTTTGCTCTTCGTCGGCCCAGGTTAATCGGGTGTTTTTCCGCGTGAGACGCGTTATTGGGGCCGCGATGGCCGAAAAGTTCGGTACGAATCTTCGATACCAGGAGGCCATCCCCAGAAACTGTCGAACTTGGCGGACGGTGGTCGGCGCGGGCCAATTTTTAATAGCGCTCACTTTGTCCGGGTCGGTACGGATCCCTTCTCGGTCTACTATATGACCTAGGTACTTTAAACGGTCTCTACAAAAATGGCACTTATCGACATTCAGTTGTAACCGAGCTTGTCGTAATCGCCGGAAAACTTCCTTCAGATGCGTCAGGTGTTCTTTAAATGTCCGACTGACGATGATAATATCGTCCAGGTATACGAGTACGTGGGGGTCTAGGTCTGGGCCTATGACGTTATCTAGAAGTCGCTGAAAGGTGGCGGGTGCCGAATGAAGGCCGAACGGCATCACGCGGAACTGTAAGAGACCCCGCCCGGGTATTGTGAACGCGGTAGCAGGTCGGCTATCTGGATCGAGAGGTACCTGCCAATACCCGTCTTTAAGGTCTAAAGTCGACAGGTACTTCGCCCCCCTTAGCTTATCCAGTGTGGCCGTGATATGCGGCAGAGGGTAGGCGTCTTTCTCCGAGGCCTGGTTCAATTTCCGGAAGTCAATACAGAACCGGAAAGCCCCATCCTTCTTTCTCACCAGGACCACCGGGGAGCTCCACGCACTATTGGAGGGTTCTATCACCCCGGCTTCCAGCATTTTATCCACTTCGGTGTTTATCACGGCTTGCATGGCCGGGTTTCTGGGGCGGTATCTCTGCTTAATCGGTAGGCCGGGTTTTAAGCGGATAGTGTGCGCGACACGGTCGGTAGGACCTTGGATTGACCTGAACTTCCGCAGTTCTCTCTCGAGAAATTGTTTAAACTGTTGGTCCTCCGTTTCGGATCGGGGAGCAATTCCCGCCGAGATATTGCCGGTGGTAGTTGATACCTGCGGGGTAGATGCGGCTTGATCGCGCGGCGGGGCCGGTATAGTTATTCCTAGTTTGGCCCATAGGTCCGTGCCAATGAGCATGGCACTTCGGGAAGCCGGCATTACCCGGAACTTATGGTCCACCCCGATTCCTCCGACCCTTACCGTGAGTTCGGCGACGGCTTTCACCGCGGCCTCGGTGCCGTCGGCCAGTATTATAGGTTCGTCCACATCTAGTACCGGTCGTCCGGCTGCCTCCATTCTTTTCGCAGTTTCATCGTTGATGAACGAGATTTCGGACCCGGAGTCGAGTAGTGCCCATACCGCGACCCCTTGAGCATGCACCTGAATATGCGGCCGTGGCGTATATCTTATTCGGAAGCGGGTCGGAGTTCGGCCGCCTGGTTGCCGACCCGTGGATCGTTTCCCGACGGGGGATGACAGTCTCGCGTCAAGACGCCGTCTTTTCCGCAACGAGAACAAAATTTCCTAGGGGGTCGCTTACAGTCGAGGCGAGTGTGCCCCCGCTGTTTACAGCGCCAGCAACACGTGTTCCGGTCATACGGAACGGTGGCCACACTGGCTTCAGGAGCTTTCTTAGTCTCCTTGGCACTATCTTTGCGGCGTTGATCAATTGTCTCGTACTCCGCGGCTCGACGGAAAAGCTCGGATATCGTGTTAATCTCGTCAATTCGCGCGTAGAGCTGGAATTCCGGATTGGCATTTTCGTAAAGCTGGTCGATTTGTTCTTGGGTAGTGTAGCCCCCAGCCCTGCGCATCATCGTTAAGACGGTTGTCGCGTATTTTCGGAAAGACTCGTTGGGTTGTTGCTTCTGACGCTGAATGTCTCGCCTCAATTGGCGTTGATACCCGCGGGGCAGGTACTGGTCTTTTAATTCCTCGCAGAATTGTTCCCACGTATTCCAGGAGGACCGACAGTTTCTGTACCACAGAAGCGCGTCGCCTCGTAACAATTCAGGTAGCCCGGTTAATAACCGCGATCCCTCGTAACCGTAGGCCGTACTAAGTTCCTCCACCCGTTCGAGGAACGAGAGGGGGTCTTTCCCGTCAAAGTGCAGGCCCCATTTACGTATTTGATTTAGAATCGGGGCCGAGTCTTCTACTGGTGGTTCCGGGGTACTGGGCACGCTCAGGTAACGATCGTTCCCGGATTTTGCCATCTCGGCGTTTTCCGCGATAATGTGGTCCCGAAGACGTTGACGCACGGTCTCAAAGTTCCCGGTGGTGTCTAACCCGGCCGCGGATAATCTAGTAGTAATCTCGGATTTATTCAGTCGGTAAATTCCCGAGAGCATGGGTGTGCGAGTCGGAGCCTCAACGGACGGGTCCCTGTTCGGGCGCCATGTAACGGAGCACCTTTCCCGACGCCGCGGATCGGCTCGCCGGAATCAGGGTTCGGGAGAAGGGGAGGCTCAGGCTCGCAAAGCACCACACAGTTCTGGGCGAAAATATGTTTATTTAATAAAAAGAACAGGCAGATGAGAGTTTCGGGCGGTAGACCCGTACAAGTATGCTAAGCTGGGTCTTTACAGGACGCCGTGACGGAGCCGCGGATGCGGCTTCACTTATACTAAATCTAAGAGCTAACGGGTATGACCTAATACTAATCGAGATATTTACAAAACCTATGCTACAATTGCGCGGACGGTCCTTTCGAACGCGGATCGCGGAGAAAAACCCAGGGGGTCGCGTGCGGTATATCCCGGACGCGAGCCTAACAGGGCCTGCCAACCGAGGTCGGCTGAGGACGGGAGAACCCGTCCTCCGGGTGACGTACACGGGTGCCCCGTGGTACGTCGGGATACTGGACGTCGGTAGCAACCGACCGGGCCCGGTAGCAACCGGGCTCTAGACCAGGGTAATTAAACAGGACCCCCCAGGAGCGATGTCGCGACGCGAAAGTCCTAATGGGTGGTCTCGTGTCGGAGGGCACGGACTCGGGCCTAGCAGGGTCTGCCAACCGAGGTCGGCTGAGGAGAACCCGTCCTCCGGGTGACGTACACGGGTGCCCCGTGGTACGTCGGGATACTGGACGTCGGTAGCAACCGACCGGGCCCGGTAGCAACCGGGCTCTAGACCAGGGTAATTAAACAGGACCTCCCCCCAGAATAACACACGGACGCGCAGTTTAACGGGCGACCGTGACGAAAGGTCGGTCGAGGATCTGGTAGGAGGAAAAAGAAAGAACAGTTTATTTCACAACAATCTTACTCCGTGGAGGGCCGTGAGATATGCCGAACGGGTGGGGCGGTCGTTGTTCAGGAAACGTGGGTACGGCTGTCCTCCAGGAGCTGCGGTGGTTTCCTCAGGTACCGTGGATCCGGCTGTCCTCCAGGAGCTACGGCGGCGGTCGTTCCCCAGGTGCGGTGCTCGTCCACGTAGCCCGAGGCCGTAAAGGGGGGGGGGCCGTTGTTACCGGAGCCGTGAAAACGGTTAGTTGTTCCAAGAGCCGTGAAAACGGCTAATTGTTCCCGGAGCCGTGAAAACGGCTGTACGGATGCCAGGATGCGAGTCGGACAAGTCCGGACGTCGGTTGAGACCGACCGAGTACGGGAGCCCCGTACCCTGGACCGGGTCGTCCGTGGCTCGACGGAGAGTGGGTCGGAAGTAAGCCGGACAATTCCAGACGTCGGTTGCAACCGACCGAATACGGGAGCCCCGTACCCTGGACTGGATCGTCCGTGGCTTGACGGAGGGCTTCTGGACGTCGGATGCAGCCGACCGGGCACGGCTAAGGCCGTGCTCTGGACCAGAAGCAAGGATGGAAGAGGAGTTCGGTAGGCTTCGAATGCCCAGGGTGCGCCCTGTGGCTTCTAGCGTCCCGAGAGTCGGGACAGGAATAGGTACCGGTCTGCCGGAGCGGCCGCCTTATATACCCGGCTAGCTACCCCCACTCGATATCCCCACGCGGTCATGCGCGTAGTAATGGGGTGGGACGTGACTCTCAGTCCGCGGCTCCCAATTCCGCGGCTCGGTCGAGGTGCTCAATCGGCGGCGCTTGGCGCCAAAAAGGCGCCGCGCGGTCTTGGGCGCTAGTAACGGCCTAGCCGTTACAATATAATATAATATATAATATAATATAATACAAAAAACTTATAATATTAATTACTTTATTATTTTAATTATACTACTGTAATTTATATACGACAATTTTTATATGTAGTGTGCATTAGTGCATTCAATCAAATTTTTTTTTGCTCCTGCTATAAATCAATTACTTTTTCCAAAAAAGTGATAAATACTTAAATTACGTGAAATATAATTGAAAATAATTTTGTAATGTTCTGGTCTCCTTTTGTGACTTATTCGGTGCATTCATATATTAAATGATATACAACATTATTATTTTTAAAAATATTTTGATATTATTAAAGAAACATTCTGCTAAGAATAATTAAGAATAATACTGTTTGTTAAAAATAACTAAGAATAATTAAACAAGTATTTTTATAATGGTCTCTTTTTAAATTCATGCATAATAATAAACGTATTTTCAAATATTTTATAAATTTATACAAATTTATTCCCTCCACAGCAATGATATATGTATGTATTCGTACAAAGATTTATATGTACAGTTTGAAATAAGAAAAAGCTCTAAACTTAATATAAAAGAAGCTTAAAAAGAAAATTACAATTGTGTGTTAACGTTTATGAAAGTGTGCAGATCTTATATAATATATAAAATACAAAAATACACATGTTGAATGTCTAATAAATATCGTAAGAAAACAAACATTCAAGTATTAATACATGCATATTCATCTACAATTTTTTCTTCGTTAACTATCAATAAGTTATTTATATCAGTTAGATAATATATATGACAATAATATTTATTGGATTCAATATATCATTTATTCTATATCATTCAATATATCATTTCTTACGTCACTTCTTAGAACTATAATATTTTCGAGACAAAATTTGAAGTTTGATTTAATTTCCGCTGCATTGCAATAAGCCAGCATTGATATCAAATGGACAGTTAACCTTTAACTATCAATTGTCAATAGATGACGAAACATTTTATGACACATGGCTGTCGTCAATAAAACCATAGTTAAAAAAATATATTTTTCACTTTTCTAATATAGACCAAATAAAAAATAATTTTTATTAATTTCAAATTATATATACATACATATATACATACATATATATGGGGCATTCTTTCTCAACTTTACACCCATGCTGCCCATTTTCTATTTGATCTAAAAATTTTTGAAAAAATCTTAAAATTTACAGAAAAATGTAAGCTTTCCAATGGCGCGTGGCAAAATTATCAAATTCAATTGGATCATACTTAAAATTTCAGAAAACCGAAAAAAAATAATAAAAACGGTAATTATTCAAGTGTAGCCATTATTCATTCGACGTTTTTCTCTTCCAATTAACACTTTAGAGTACTCTGTTTATCTGTGCACTGTAACATGAGTCTAAACTAAAATGGCGGATTCAATATGGCCGCCAAAAATTTAAAATTTTAAGAAATTAACGGATTTTTATAAAACTTAATACAAAGTTTTTCTGTATGCTAATACAATTAAATCGGGATTCAAATGGCGCGACCAAAAATATTGAAAAATTTAAGAAGTTAACGGATTTTTATAAAACTTGGTATCAGGAGAATATTTGGGACGCAGATTTTAAAATTTCATCATTAAATTCGTATTTATCGACCTATTTGGTCAAAAGATTATCGAAAAACTATTAAAATTTATAACAAAATTCAAGTCCTCCATGGGCGCGTGGCAAAATTATCAAATTCAATTGGATCATTATTTTTTTTCTGAGCCTAGTCAAAAAAGTTTCATAAAATAAGATCGTGAAATCCATTTTGTACACATTCGAGAGAGTTTCTCTACCGCGATATTATCACCATTCATTACGACATTTTAACGTTAAAAAACGTTTCATTGTGATTCCGTAAATTTCTAAACGCTTTAATATTTGGATTTGTATATCCGACTCCCATGGTTCTGGATTTTTTTGTGCTTTGAGCGTTTCTCTGAGGTTTTCTTCGAACAGTTCTTTTCGAGCTACTTTTAACCGTTCTTTTAGGACTGCTCTCAGAACAATACTACAGAAAATTCTATTATCTGTACTATTTTTGATCGTGAATCTTAGAATTTGATTTTGAATATGTCCAGTATACACGTTGATAGATGTTGCAATCCCTACAATGTGGAAGGTCACAGAGGGAAAGATCTTCGACGCATTTCGAGTGTCATCAAACGATTATTCCCAAAGTTTCCAGATAATGCTAAAATTTGTGCAGCATGTAGGAAAATGAAATATCCTTGTATGAATGAAGATACGCACGTCTCATCGAGTCTTGATAAAACGTTTGATAATTGTACTCATGATACTGAACAGAATATTTCTGTATCTTCCGGTGCATCTTCATTATCTTTCAGTGGAATTGAATGCAACATAAAATCACAAAGAGAGATTGAGTTGAAAGATATGTTGAGTGGATTGAAAGAAAAATTTTCTACTCTTGAAATTAATGATCCTTTGAGATTGACGATTTTGACTGTAGTACCAGATGCATGGAGTCTAAGTCAAATTTCTCGGGAATTCAACTGTTCTAGGTATTTTGCAAAAAAAGCTAGAGAATTGAAAGCATCTAAGGGCGTTTTAGCAGAAACAACTGCTAAGAATGGTAAACCATTGCCGGAAAGTACTGTTACACGAATTAAAGATTTTTACAATAGTGACGAAAATAGCAGAATCATGCCAGGTATGAAAGATATGATTTCAGTAAAAAATGACGAGGCCAGAGATTTGATTCAGAAACGTCTTCTCCTTTCAGACTTAAGAGGTCTTTATGATATTTATAGTAAATGCCATCCTGACTGTCCAGTTAGTTTTAGTAAATTTGCCCAACTCCGACCAAAACATTGTATACTTGCTGGTGCGAATGGTACGCATTCGGTCTGTGTCTGTACGATACATCAAAATTGCAAATTGATGATTGACTCTGTCAATTAAAATAATCTTACTAAAGATTCCAATGTGATTTTACATGATTATAAAGATTGCTTACGCCAAATCGTGTGCAAAAATCCTGATGAAAATTGTTATATTGGTGAATGCAGTAAATGTCCTGGTATTATTGAACTAAAAAAACATTTGAAAGAACTCTTAGATGAGAAAGGTATTCACTACATACATACAGTTCAGTGTCTGGACAACAACTGACAGATCAACTTTTCAGACGCAAATTCTTCCGTCGTCGGAATTTGTTGATGAATTTTTTGACAAATTGATCATTCTAAAACCTCATTCTTTCATTGCAAAAGAACAATCTCGATTCTATCAGGAAAGAAAAGAGAATTTAAAAAGAGGTGAAGTTCTTGCAGTATTAGATTTTTCTGAGAATTACAAGTATGTTGTGCAAGATGCATCGCAGGCGTTCCATTTTAATAATTCACAATGTACTGTCTTTCCTGTCGTGTGTTACTATAAAAAAGAGTTAGAACACAAAAGTTTTATTTTTTTGTCGGATAGTACACTTCATGACACAGCTGCTGTATATACTGTACAAAAGATGCTGATTCCTGAATTGAAAATAATCATTCCTGAGCTAAGAAGAGTAATCTACTTTAGCGATGGGGCAAAACAGCATTTTAAAAATAAATATCAGATGATGAATCTAATGCATCACGAAGAGGATTTTGGTGTTGCAGCGGAATGGAACTATCATGCCACTGCACATGGTAATGATGCTTCAGACGGTAGGTGCTGTATTCAAAAGGGAAGCTATGCGAGCTAGCCTCCTTAATAAACTGAACGATGCCATTCTTTCATTCGAGAAACTTGTTGACTGGGCTCAAAAAAATTCTAAAAGTATTAGTATACTGTCATATAATGACAAAGAGCACCAAAAGACAAAAAGATTTTTGAAAAAACGATTTGATGTAGCTCCACCAGTTCCAGAGATTCTGAGAAATCACTGTTTCGTCCCAATCAACAAAGAAATGGTGATTAAGAGATATTCCAATGCTGATAATAGTTCGACTTTTTCATATCAAGATTTCAAAAAGTAGGGGGTAAGAGCTCAGGCGACATCAGAATCAAAGGTATCTCTAGTATCAAGTTTTATAAAAATCTGTAAATTTTCTAAATTTTCAATATTTTTGGTGTTAATATTAGATCTGACATTTTCAGTTTTCGAAATCCGACTTAAGATTTGTATTTAGCTGGCCGTAAAACTCTCTGTTCAAATTTTATAAAACTCCCTTACTTTTTAAAATTTTTCAAATTCTTAGTTGCCATATTAGATCCCATTTTGAATTTTCGAAATGCGACTTCAGATTCGTTATTAGCAACCTGAAAAAGTCCCTGATACCAAGTATTATAAAAATTCGTTAATTTCTAAAAATTTTCAAAATGTTTTGGTGGCCATATTGGATCCGCCATTTTGTATTTTCGAAAGATAACTTTAGACTCGTATACAGTAACCCGAAAAACCCTTTGATACCAAGTTTTATAAAAATCCGTTAATTTCTTAAATTTTTTAAATTTTTGATGGCCATATTGGATCCGCCATTTTAGTTTAGACTCATATGACAGTGCACAGATAAACAGAGTATACTCTAAAGTGTTAATTGGAAGAGAAAAACGTCGAATGAATAATGGCTACACTTGAATAATTACCGTTTTTATTATTTTTTTCGGTTTTCTGAAATTTTAAGTATGATCCAATTGAATTTGATAATTTTGCCATGCGCCATTGGAAAGCTTACATTTTTCTGTAAATTTTAAGATTTTTTCAAAAATTTTTAAATCAAATAGAAAATGGGTAGCATGGGTGTAAAGTTGAAAAAGAATGCCCCATATATACATATACATACATAAGTAGTAGGAGTAAGGGGGTTCTAACTCAGGTCCTCTCAGGGGGGGGTGAGGCGCGAGGGGAACCGCGGTGCGGGGGGAGTGATGTCACGCGCGGGGAAGGAAGAACCGCGGCGCGCGGCGGGTGACGTCACCCGCGGGGAAGGGGGATCCGCGGCGCGAGCGATGGGCGAGGGGGTCCGCGCAGTGAAGGGGGATCCGCGGCGCGAGCGATGGACGAGGGGGTCCGCGAAGTGATGGGGGATCCGCGGCGCGACTGATGGACGGTGGTGTGAGAAGGACAGCGCTACGTGTGGGAAAAGGACAGTGCAAAGTGTGAAGAGGACAGTACTACGAGTGCGACAAGGATGGCGTTAACGTGGGACAAGGACGACGTATAGGTGGGAGAAGGACGACGCAAAGGTAAGTGAACAACGAGTATATTCTAAGCGAAAGAGAGAGAACGATAATATCGAGAATAACAACGCATATGAAAGAGAGAACGATAGCGTCAAGACGACGTGTACAAGAGAGAGAGAATGATAATATCGCGAGACTTACAATTAGTGCGCGCGCGAAAGAGAGAACGATAGCGCGAAGACTTAGAACTAGCGCGTGCGAGAGAGAACGGTAATATCGCGAGACTTACAACTAACGAGTATGATAAAGATAACAATATTTAAAACTAGCGCGAAAGAGACGCAAGAGAGACGCAAGGATGGGAACGCATGGAGAGGCGCATAAATAATTAGATTGTTTTTAAATTAAAATATATATAAAATTTATTAAAAATGTGTATTTACAATTGTGTGTGTGTGTGTGTATGTACTTAAAATTAAGATTATAATAAAATAAAATATAATAATAAAATAATAATAAAAATAATTTGGTGTTGCGGGGGGGGGGGGTGAAACCGCTCCTGGAAGACTAGGGGCGATGTGTCGGGCTGAGGGACTTCCGCTCCTGACCCTCTCGTCGACTATTCATGTACTCTCGTAAACTCTGAAATTAAACATAATAATTGTAAATGTTTTAAATTTATTACACATTAGCAAAAATATTTTTACCTTCAACGTTTCCAAGTCATGTCGTAGCATATTCTCATGCACATCTTCTTCGAATTTGTCTATACCTTTACATAATTCAAAATGTTCACAAAGTCTATTTCCGAAACATTTTACTTTAGTGTGATTAGGATCTTCCGCATATATACAATCTATACAAAAACTCGCATTACATTTTTTAACTGACAAGGAAAGGGTCGGAAGTGTCCCCCTCCGATTTTAATGAGCTTTGAATATGTTGTAGTCTAGATCAAAATAGGAGACACGTATTTTTTTATAAGTGCTGAGTCGGCCGTTAAAGGGGTGAAACACCTTCTTGAAAAAAATCGATTTTTTCATTTCTCAGCGGATACCGTCGAAGCGATAAGAGATATAAACAAAAGTTTCAAATAAAAGTTTTATGGTCTTTAATGTACTTCAAAATCATGTAATCAGATTTGTCGAAAATGTCATATTTTTCGAAATCCCCCCCCCTCCCTTTTAATGTTTGAAAATTTTTAAATTTGTCTCATAACAAAACTTATAGCTCATTTAACGACAAATTCAATCATATATAATAAAGTTGTATTCCGAAGTCATTATATATATGTATATGGAAATATTACATAAAATACCGTACATAATTATTGCATACAAGAATAACAAATATTCATGGTTGATATCGGTTACAAAGATGATGATCATGAAAGAAATGATTTATACAAAGGGATTTTTTACACCATGCGCAAGAAATTACAGCAATTTCACCGCAAATATCACATGTTGGTTTTAAATTAGTTTTGAAACAAAAATCTACTGGTGTATCAAATTCTTCTGGTTTCTTTTCTAAATAACCACTTTTATACCATGCATATTTGAATAAATTTTTAAACCTTGGTGATGAAAATTGATTATGTGTTAATGATTGTAATTTTAAAATATTGTTTCTTGAATGAAGCTTGACGTCAAGATCTAAAAGCATGATGGTATCTGAAAAATGTCTAACAAAATTTTTCCATAAACGAAAACCGAATACATCTAAAGGTTGTATTTTTCCCGTTGCTCCAGCTGGTATAGTTAACAAATTAATATTGTCTATAAAATCTGGTTTGTTTCTTTGAATTATATCAGGACAATGACCAGTCCAAGAATCTAATAATAACACTGATTTTGGTCCAACATTTGGAAAAAACACTTCTTTTATCCAGATCTCAAAATGATGCGATGTTAATTTTCCAGATTTTGATGCCATGACAAAGATATTATTATCTTTAAACATTGTTTCTTTTACTATTGGACCAAATGTTCCAGTAGGTTCTTTTAAAACAATAAACAGAGGCGATAATAATCTACCATCAGCTGAAACAATAGGTTGTATAGTATAACTATGTGTAGTTGCTGATATGGATTGTACTATGCGCTCTACTTTTTTAATACCAATAGGTGATAGTGAACGACCGGAATGAAATTCTAATTGAAATCCACTTTGGTCCGAATTATATACATTTTCAATTCCATATTGTATAATAGAAGATTTAACATTTTCGATAAATGACTTGCTTCGTGCTTCTAAATCTTTGTCTGACGCTAAATTTTTTTTTGTTATAAATTTTGTAATTTTTCTAGATACGATATTATGTGCAAGCTTAAACCTTTTTACCCATGATAATGATGCTGTAAACCCAAGTAGATTTACTTCCTTCTGTGCGCGAAGAGCCCATCGAGCAATATCAATGTCATGAATAATTATTCCCTTTTCAATACCTTCATGGAATTTATTTAACGTATATGTTGAAATTTCTTTCAGTTTATCAAATCTGTTGCCACCTTGATTTACTTGCTGCTCCCATCTTCTTAATTGACGTAATGACGTGACTTTCCGAAATCTATTTCTTATAGATGCAAGAGTTCTTGACTTTTTTGTTCCACTTCTCCATAACTCTACTGCATTTCTTTTATATTCTATTGGTACAGAATCCGCAACACATTCAATTTCTTTTACAAAATATGTGTCTTCTTCTCTTTCTTCATCAATTACAGGTTCTACTTCAGGTATATCAAATTCGTTTTGAAAATCTAATGATGATTCTTCATAAACTTCAAACGCTTCTTCATACATTGATCGAAGCATATTTTCCATCATGTCTTTTGTTTCATTTTCATCTGTTGTAACAGGACTTTCTGGGAATTCCCCAGTCATATACAGTGCAGTGTATAGCAGTACTGCTACATTTCTTGGATTAAACATTATCTAAAAAAATTATTAACATTATGTATATTTGTTTTATAAATATTAGCAAAAAAATACTTATTAGCAACAAAAATATTTTATTATTTAATGCGTATTAATAATTTGTTACGTTTTCCGAGTTTCATGAAAAATAGAACAGTTTTATCACATAACTTAAATAAAGTAATAAAATATTAATTATAATTTAAATACATTAAAACAAAACAGATAAACCGCAATTTTGAATGAAGTGTAAGTAAAAGCAAAAAACTATAAAAGTTTTAAAAATCGAAAAAGTACATACATACTGTATTGTTGTGTGCGTGGGGCACAATTGTTTTTTCAGGATAACGGCTAGTCTTGTTAATTAACTCGAGCACTTGTTAATTATTTGATAACTGATTTGTGACTGTCCGCCGCTTCTAGGCGGTGGCTTTTAACGCCTCCGGTTCTGAACGATTATCGGAGGAGGATCGCGCGGTGGCATGACCAAATAAAATCATTGGTTATTTCTAAAGTGGCGTGATCAAAATGCAAGCGAAGGAAGTCCGAAGACTTCCTCGCATTTTATTGCAATTCAGCGCTATTTCGAGAGTGATTTCTTCCTCTGTTTGATGACTTGGCCGTGTGATACTGGCTGTATCAGCACTTCGGGCAGCTGACTTTCTTATCGCGACGCATTTTTTCGCTCGCTTTATAAGTTATAATCCTTTTAATTATTTTCTTATATATATAAATATATTTACTATCGCGCTCGCGTATATTCGATAGACGCTTTAATAGTAATATGTGTTCCACTGCACGCAGTTGTTAATAAAATAATATATTGCACCAACTCATTTCGCGAATGCGACATCTGTTTATTCATAGAATTGAATCTATTAACATCGGCATCTGATCAATAATTTTCCTTGTCCGACTAGTTTTATTTTTCATGCATTAAAAACATTACTTTTCCATATAAATTATATGTATATTTATTGTCACATAATATAGACATATATTATAATTATAATTATTATATAATTTATAATTATATTTATAAATATAATTTCTATAATTTATAAAAATATATTCTCATAAATTATTTATTGCTAATTTATGGTTGCCTCTGTGAGTTTGCGAAGAAAAATGACTGTCGCTGTGAATAACGAGCGTCATAAGGCGGATAAAGCGCGCGTATAGTAGTGTATAGGGATATTTTTAATTTATTTCTGAAAAATGTGACTTCGGAATACAACTTTATTATATATGATTGAATTTGTCGTTAAATGAGCTATAAGTTTTGTTATGAGACAAATTTAAAAATTTTCAAACATTAAAAGGGAGGGGGGGGATTTCGAAAAATATGACATTTTCGACAAATCTGATTACATGATTTTGAAGTACATTAAAGACCATAAAACTTTTATTTGAAACTTTTGTTTATATCTCTTATCGCTTCGACGGTATCCGCTGAGAAATGAAAAAATCGATTTTTTTCAAGAAGGTGTTTCACCCCCTTAACGGCCGACTCAGCACTTATAAAAAAATACGTGTCTCCTATTTTGATCTAGACTACAACATATTCAAAGCTCATTAAAATCGGAGGGGGACACTTCCGACCCTTTCCTTGTGAGTTCGCCCAAAATTTTCGAGTTTTGAGAAATCTGTTCAACGAAATTGTGCGAGGTTTTTTCAAGCCGAGCTCACGATTTCTTATAAATTGAACGACTGAGGTTTCCAGATTCTTCTTCGAAAGTTGTTCCCGCTCATACTGAAGTAATTCTTCAACATCACTAGTTCGAAAATCGAAATCAGGTTCCTTATCAGATGATTCTTCTTTCGCATATAATTTCTTCCATTTCGCTCTTCTCTCTCTCTCAATCTCAATTTTTTCCACCACAACGGGATCCATCCAGGCATCATATTCATCCATATCTTCATTGCCGATGATTACGTTTTCTTCAACATCATTATCATCCATATCTTCATCACCGATGATTACGTTTTCTTCAGCCATTGCACTAACGTAACACACACAAGACTAATGAAACGCAAAGAAATGATACTCTAGTGCAGCAGACTCCTCTTCATTATATATCTTTTTAATATCTCGCGTCTCATTCCAATTAGAGCATCGCGTCTCATCTACCTCAGCATTTCTCTACATCTTTGGCGGAGCGTGTTGAGAAAAATTGTCGACTATTCTTATTCGTATGGAAGGAAAGAAATAAAATCATAGATGGAATAAAAATAATTATTTATTGCACGCATCGTAAAGAATATCATTTACAGCACATGTTAATAATTCGCAATCGATCAATGATTCGCTGTCAAAGACATCACTCTCACGTATCGTTTTTACAGCATCGCATACAGTAGTAATATTATTACGTTGTAATACAGTTTCAAATTGTTTAAATTTTTCATTTACAAGATACGTATTCTCGCATAACCAATTGTGCATATGATCGATACAATTTTCAAAATTAAATAAATGTAATAATGTTTCTGGTTTCATGTACAAAGAATTTTCGCATAATGCAAGTTTTACAATTTTCGATTGATACATTTCAATCGTTAAATCTCCAATTCTTAATGGGGGAGCAGTCGATTGTAGAAATTGTTCAACGTCTGCTTGCTTCCGCATCAACAAATTCCACATTGAAAAGGGTAACACTATTTGATTGCCTCGATTATCGCTCAGAATCAGCTCCACGTACGATACAGTTCCAACGCTTATTCCAATGTCCAAATACTTGTACGACGTCGTACGGGTTAGAGCGTACCTTCTTCCAAGTATGCGAGCCGCACGACGAGGCTGAATACTATAAAAATATAAATAATTAGACAACAATATTAAAAATCAATAAGTAAAAAATTTTTTAAACGATTTAAACTTACGTGTCGCATTTCTGCTTCTTACACAGCTGAGTTTCACCGTTTCGAATCGGAACATAGAAATTCATATTTTTGCAGCGATGAACCTTTCACATGCGTGATTGATGCAATACTGCAATCGTATTAGAATCAATATCAATTCAAATAGTATCCCAAATTGCGATGTAGAGGGGATTATTGCTGACGCAACATTTTAATTTCCTCCAAAATTTTGTCGCGCCGATGTACGGCTGCGATGACATCATCATCTTCGGAACAAAGATTTAGCTGAAATTGCTAAAATCGAGCGCCGATGTACGGCTGCTCCTGATACAATCACGTCAAAATTATTCAAATGTACGTGACAAATAGTGAAAAAATAACCACCAAGGTTAAAATGTGTATCATCCCTAGACAAAGATTTAGCTGAAAGCGCTAAAATCGAGCACCGATGTACGGCTGCGCCTGATGCAATCGCGTTAAAATTTTCAAATGTACGTGACAAATAGTGAAAAAATAACCGCCAAGGTTAAAATGTGTATCATCCCTAGACAAAGATTTAGCTGAATTTGCTAAAATCGAGCGCCGATGTACGGCTGCGCCTGATGCAATCATGTTAAAATTATTCAAATGTATGCGACAAATAGTGAAAAAATAACCGCCAAGGTTAAAACATGCATCATTCCCAGACAAAGATTTAGCTGAAAGCGCTAAAATCGAGCACCGATGTACGGCTGCCCCTGATGCAATCACGTTAGATTTTTCAAATGTACGTGACAAAAATTATCAAGGTCAAATTGCACACGGCACTACGGGGAATTTTTTGTAAGATGAAATCGTTCTAGAATGTTCGATGATAAAACAATACATGAGACGGTATATAAATCATGATAGAGAGACGCACCCCACCAGTAGCTAAAGTGCATCAGACCTATCATTAGAAACGCTAAATTTTGCAAGTGTGCATTAGCAATATGGAGGAGCAAATTTTGCGAGAACAATCCGCTTTGCTTGATTCGTTGGAAAACTACATTGTGTGGGAGCAACGATGCGATGAGTACATCGAGTCGCTGGAAGAGCAAAGTCGAATCAAACGGCCGCGATTATCGATCGGATATCGACAATCACTGATTGCTCAGATCGCGCGCCTCGAAGGGCTGAAAAATTCGGTACGTGGACGTTTCGTACACGCGGGTGCCGGATGTAGTGCGCGTCAAAATGCACTTGTGTGGCGCGAAATTGATACGGCGTTCGAGAGTCGCGTATCGACTGGTGCGGTGATAAATTATAATCACATCGAACCGCGCCAATTTCTCGATGACGCCAAAGACATTGTGTTGGAACATGTGCAGAGCGCTTTAAAAAAACACAACAGTGTAAAAGTGAACACTATATTCAATGGTGAATTTGTGGCCGGAGATAAACACGCGAATAAAAGTGTGAATACGAGAAACTATGAACTCTTTCGCACATCCGATTTACGCGAGTGGTACGAACGGCGCGTTATCGAGTCCACCCTAGCGTCTCTGGAAGAGTTTCAGGAACGTGATAGCGGGTGGGCATTGTCGCGAATACTGAACTTGACTGTAAATATTAACAAGTACAATCCCATGCGCGCGGGATGTCACATCAAGTTACTGCGGGAGATTATGATGAAGAGAGCGGTGGTTAACGTGCAATCAAAGGACAATGCGTGTTTCGCGTGGGCAGTGGTCGCCGCTCTGTATCCCGCTGAAAGGAATGCGGAACGGGAATCATCATACCAGCATTACGCGACAGTGCTGAATCTCCGGGACATTGAGTTTCCAGTGACTGTGAATCAGATTAAAAAATTTGAACTTGCAAATGACATTTCAATCAATGTGTACGGCACCGAAGACAAAAACATTGTCCCGATACGTTTTTCGCAGCAGAAACGGGATAAGCATGTGAATCTGCTGTACACTGAAGACGGCAACAGCGTGGGACATTTTGCATGGATCAAGAATTTATCCAGGCTCGTGAGCTCGCAACTGAGCAAACACAATGGTCAAAGATATATCTGTGATCGGTAAGTTTATTTTATATTATTTGAATAATTATAAGTTATACACTTTGTTACATAAATCTTAATTAAAATTTTTTTCCTTTACAGATGCCTTCATTATTTTGATTCGGACAACAAGTTGCAGTCGCATACGGTCGACTGCGGAAAGCTAAATGGTTGCGCTGTCCGATTGCCGAGCGACAAGGACAAGTGGCTCGAGTTCAGCAACCCCAATCGGAAGGAGCGGCTTCCATTCATCGTGTACGCCGACTTGGAATGTGTCCTGACCAAGACGAAAGAAGAAAAATTATATCAACACCATCGGGTATTTAGTTTAGCTTATTATGTACATTGTTCGTACGATGACTCATTATCAGCGTATCATTCGCGTCGAAGCGCCGATTGTATAGCATGGTTCGCCGAAGACCTTAAAAATTTGGCGTTACGTGTAAAAAATATTTTAAAAACAAATGTCCCCATGGTAAATTTAACGTCCGAAGAGTGGGAGAAATTCCATAACGCCACTCGTTGTCATATATGCGAAAAACCGTTTACGCAAGATGATACACGCGTTCGCGATCATTGCCATCTGACCGGGCGGTACAGAGGTCCTGCACATTCAAATTGTAATTTAAATTATAAAGATTCTTTTTGTATTCCGATAGTGTTTCACAATTTATCCGGTTACGATTCTCATTTTATCATCGAGGAAATAGCCACAGCGTTCGAAGGGAAAATCGAGTTATTACCGATAACCAAGGAAAAATATATTTCGTTTACCAAAAGTGTTGATCTTAAAGAAGAAGAATCAAAAAATCAAGTAAAATTACGTTTCATTGATTCATACAAATTTCTCGCATCGAGTCTCGATAAATTGGCATCATTTTTGGACAAAGATAAACTCAAAATTTTAAAATCGGAATTTCAAAATTTATCAACAGAAAATTTCAATTTGTTAACGCGAAAAGGTGTATTTCCGTACGAATACATCGATTCCGTCGACAGGTTGCATGATACGTGTTTATCATCGCGCGAATCGTTTTACAGTTCCTTGACTGGTGAAACTGTATCCGAGAGCGATTACGCGCACGCCGAGAACGTCTGGACGCGATTCTCCATTCGGACGCTAGGTGAATATAGCGACTTGTACCTCAAAATTGATGTCTTGTTATTAGCCGACATTTTCGAAAACTTTCGAGATAAATGTATCGAAAGTTACGGACTCGACCCCGCGTATTATTATACTCTCCCCGGATACACGTGGGACGCCATGTTGAAGCATACAAAGATCACGTTCGAGTTGCTTACAGACATCGACATGGTTATGTTTATCGAACGTGGTATACGCAGTGGTCTGAGCCAATGTTCAGGTAGATACGCTCGCGCTAATAACAAGTACATGGAGTCGTATGATCCATCGAAACCATCATCGTACTTGATGTACTTTGATGTAAATAATTTGTACGGATGGGCGATGTGTCAACCGCTGCCCTATGCTGATTTTCGATGGGTCGACGATGTATCAAATTTTGACGTATCATCCATCGCACTAGATTCGCCTACGGGCTATATCCTCGAAGTGGACCTCGAGTACCCGCAACATCTTCACGATGCGCACACTGACCTACCGTTTTGCCCGACACGCGACAAACCACCTGGCAAGCGAGAATTCAAGCTACTTGCAACGTTATACGATAAGAAGCGTTATGTGATACACTACCGCAACCTGCAGCAGTGTACGCGGCACGGCCTTCGTGTAACAAAAATACATCGAATTTTACAGTTTTCACAATCTCCCTGGCTTCAAAATTATATAGAATTAAATACACATTTCAGAACATTGGCTAAAAATGATTTCGAAAAAAATTTATATAAATTAATGAATAATGCAGTGTTTGGTAAAACGATGGAAAATGTGCGCAATCGTGTCGATGTAAAATTATTAACAAAGTGGGACGGTCGGTACGGCGCAGAGGCGATGATCGCGAAACCAAATTTCCACAGCAGAAGTGTTTTTTCGGAAAACTTAATCGCTGTGGAATTGCGTAAACTCGAGGTGAAATTCTACAAGCTGATTTACGTGGGTATGTGCATCCTCGACATATCCAAGACATGTTTGTACGAATTTCATCACGAGTATATGACACCAATGTATCGCGACAAATGCCGGGTAATGTACACCGATACGGACAGTCTCATATATCACATCGAGTGTGTGAATGTGTATGAGAATATGAAGCGTGACATTGTTAGATTCGACACGAGCGATTATGCAGCGGACAATGCGTACGGTATACCGCTTCTAAATAAAAAGGTGCCGGGTCTGATGAAGGACGAAAACAACGGTGTCATAATGACCGAATTCGTTGGGGTCAGAGCAAAGATGTACGCGTTACGAGTGAATGGGAAAAAGGATACGAAGAAAGTCAAAGGCGTCAAAAGCAACGTTGTCGCGAGAACGATAACGTTTGACGATTACACGCGGTGCTTGAATGAAGAGATTGAAATGACGCGTCAGCAGTCGTGTATACGATCTAAATTACCAAGTATACACGATTCGCGAGACGAAAATTGCTCTGAGTCCGTACGACGACAAGCGGTATATCGTACCCGATACCACCGATACGCTACCGTGGGGACATTATCAGATACCGTTGTAAATAAATGTATATATTTTATTTATTGTATATTTTGTACATAATCATGTATATATTTTGTACATTTTATATTATATTTTTATATTTATATATTTTATATGTTTCAATAAATGTTTACAACACATTATTTTTATGGATCCAAGAGTTGTATGATTTATCCATTCCCAACCATTTCACGTAAACCTCGTCACCCTTTTTTTGTAAAATTTTTTCCACGAGATATACGTCGGGATTGGCGACGCGTTGTAACTCATATTCGTAGAATCCTCCAGCGACGAGATTTCCCCGCGAATCTTCGAGTATGAATGTCGCGGGATTAGTTTTCTGCACCTCGATAATCTTAAAAACTTCGGTCCAATTTGGTGTGAAACCTTTTTCAAAGATGGTCTTGTATTTGCTCACGCGTACCGAATCGCCTACTTTAAATTTTGCAGGAGCCGCAATTTTTACGTTGCTGTACACAGTATTTAAAAGTTTTTCGGCGATCGTCGGAGTGATGTCGACAGGTCTCATACCGATGGTGCGATGTTTTCGCGTATTGTACTCTGCAACGAGTCGAGATAGTTCATCGATCCATTTATAATTTCCATTCAACGTAAACATTTTCCACATATTATTTTTTAAAGTACGATTGAATCGTTCCACGACTGAGGCTTTCATAACGGAATATGTCGAGTAATGATTAATGTTGTGTTTCTTCATGAGTTTCTGCACACTCGAGTTGTAAAATTCTTTTCCTCTATCGGTTTGAAAATTTTTCGGACATCTTTTATCGTCTCCAATAATCTTTGCGATCGTTTCGGACATTTCGTTCCCGCTCTTACTCTTGAGCGGTACGGCCCACGCATACTTGCTCAACACATCGATAACCGTGAGTATGTATTTATGACCCTTGTTGAGTCGAGAGTACGAACGCATGTCCACCACGTCCGCCTGCCACAGATCATCGTATCCGCGTACAATGACGCGTCTTCGTGGAAAATTTCTTCTCGCCGGAGCATGTAATTCCTCGACTAGTTGTCGCTTTTCGGAGGTGCTTTTGTTCTTTCGCACGTTTGATCGAGGCATAATTAATATGCGATATTAGTATATCTCGCTTACTGTGTCGAGTTAGATGTTGCATGTCTCAGCACATTCTTTATCTCATCCATCATTAATCGCAGCGCCTGCACGTTTGTTTCGAGCGCGATAATTTTTTGCTCAATTTCTCCCTGCCGATCTCTCAAAAGTTTATCCACGTATCGTTTGTTGACGACGTCGGTATCAGCTTCCGATTGCGCTACGCGTTGAATCTTGCGCGACCTTGCGTCAAAGCCGGTAGTAGTTTGGCAGAGAGCGTTATCGCGAACGTAATTTCTCAATAATCCATTCCATACATAGTACAAATTGTTCGACGTTCCCAATGATAATCCGAATTTATTAATCGACATTTCGGTACCGAGAACATTGACCGAATGACACGTATCGTCGACGCATAGTTTAATTTATAATGCCGGCCTCGCGAAGTTCTTCGATAATCGACAAGATTTCATTGTCGTGAGCATTGTTGCCGGCTCGACGCGAGGCGTCCAGCAATCGCAAACGATCCACCAATTCGTTGGGATCGTTCCAATGCACATAATCGATCATGTTGTCGCTGAGCGTCATGGTGCGCGGCGCGTCTATACCTCTTCCCATCTTTCTATCGGGGAATAATGGTGCAATTATATATTTATACTTGTACCCTTTATTAGTTTTAATAGGATTATTAACTTTGTTGTCACGTTTATGCGCATTTGTTATATTTAATATACTTTGATATTTATACAAATCGTCTCGAGTATATTTTTTATGATTGGGAAATTTTTTAAAAATCAAATCGTAGATTCCTTCGGTTCCCTTATATTTTATTCCATCGATAATTATATTATCTTCCTTGTCCACATCGAAACATTTATCACCGAGCATCATTCCTTCGTTGGTAAATTTTACACCGTAGACGTAATCCATGCTCTTATTTTTATCAACACTCATAATATCTCCTATATATTTTTGCGCCAGTGGACCTAAATGCTCTCGGAACGTTTTCTGACCTCCGGATGTTTCTAATTCATGTCGGACCGATGTTACAAACGAATCGGGTGTGGTCACGTAAATTTCTTCGACGGATGTGGGTGGTATTGTTTGACGCGGTTGTACTTTTATTGGAGTAGAAACAGTAGCCATATTAGAAAATTGCTTCCTTCGCTTTGATCGATTCGGTGTCGAATATATCGGTGAATCATTTATCGGCATATTTATCCGTGCTCGCTTTATTCCTTGCTTGGACTCTTTTATTTTTTCCTCTTGCTTCTCCTCAAACGTCAAACTCAACGGTTCGATTTTCAACGCATCAGATTCCACAGTATTTTCGACAAGCTGTTTTAAAGGCTCGGTAATCGGTTTAAATTGCCTTTCCAATATGATATCTTCCTCCATTTTACCAGTTTTCAAAGCGCGATATTTTTTGCGAATCGATTCGCTCGTTTTTGCAATCTCTGCCGCAATCTTTTCACGATCGCCGTTCATGATGCTCGATCGATGTGTCGATGATGACTGATCGCTTTACGGTATCGCGAAATCATTAAATCCCCTTCTATATCGTCCATTGATCAACATACTATCTTTATCAATGACTACGAAGCCATATTTGCGTTGCCAACATTTCTGACACAATGCACGGAAATCGTCGTAAGACATATCGGTATTCACGTGATCGTTGTACACATGTTTCAAATTTGTGCCGTCTTGTTTAAACAGGATCAGCAGGTTCGCGTTGTCGCGTATAAGATGCTTAGGTATCTTGGCGTACGTCTGACAAAGATAGAAACAGTCAACGCTCGAGTGTCGACCCATTGCAAAGTACTCTCTTATCGTATCCTGCTTGTCGCATGCCACGTCATCAAAGATAAAGATGGAATTCGGAAGCGCCTCACTCGGTGGAATGACATCGCTGTTATTAGAGAATGTAAAGTAGCCGATTTCATCTATAGGTGCTAGTAAATTTTCCAAGTATTTGTATTTCGGCTGTTGAAGCGATTTCGAGTATATGTACACGTTCTCGAAACGTACACCGTGCGGACTTTCTATCAAACTAATCAACACGTTTGTCTTACACAATTTGAAGGGCCGCAAACGATACCGCGTATAGTAGTCGGCAGCATGTTTCCATGCTTGCGTACTTTTTTCTCCGATATTAGTCTATCATCGAAATTTGATACTTTGATTACCCGCGCTTGTCGCACGAACCGCATGTTTTCTCTTTCGAATCAATTTTGCGAATGATCGCGAGGGGGAGACCTATTTATAGAAGTGTCTCGACTCGAAACCGGTCAGTATCAAAAATGTTTCTCCTTCTGTCGGATGAGAGAGACATTCTCGGGCTTACCACCCAACAAGCAGTATATCCCAAAGATTTTATTACTTCAAAATTTTGGTGATTACGTGGAACGATTGTGGGACAAGCTTCCAGAATATAAAGGCTGATCCGGAGGTTCGACAATATCGTTCGTGCATGCGACATTACAACCAGCCGTGGCAGTAAACACACATTGACGGTCCACCACCGTTGATAAAAGATTGCGACGTATGTCAGCGAGAATTGTAAAAGGCAGCGGCCTCTTAAATCGTGCGATAAACGCGCTTCCCATCGAATTACATATTCCCGGTTATCAGTTTTGCGGGCCGGGAACTCGATTAGAGAAACGATTGGCTAGAGGTGATCGAGGTATCAATCCATTGGACGCGGCGTGTCGCGAACACGACATTGCTTACGCGCGAAGCAACGACCTCGACCAACGTCACATCGCTGATCGCATACTAGCTGCAAGAGCGCAAGAACGCATTACCGCGAGGGATTCGACTCTCGGTGAAAGAGCAGCCGCTACGACTGTTTGGGCGGCAATGAAGGCAAAGACAAAACTCGGCATAGGGATGAAAAAGCCATCGACGACAAAGAGGAGGAAGAAACGAATACTTCCAGTAGCGAAACGTGGTGGTATTTTACCACTTTTACCGTTGTTGGGAGTTGTCGGTTCATTGGCCGGCGGTGCGGCGGGAATCGCAAAGGCGGTAAACGATAGCAAGGCTGCGCAACGTCAGCTGGAAGAGATGCAGCGTCACAATCGCGCTATGGAAGGTCGCGGACTTTATCTCGCTCCGTACAAGCGCGGACAGGGATTCTCAACAAAGTCTAAGAGAAAAAAAAAAACGTCGAAAAAACATTAAAAATGCCTACGGGTGCGACAACTAACGTGCAATTGGAACAATTTGCGAAACGTATGTGTATACCTTTCTTTAGAGGTGTTTTCATGCGCAATAATTTACCGATAAGCTGCGTACGACGAAACGAGAGCGGTATCGTCAATTTGGATGACGTTGATGGTCCCGGTACTCATTGGGTAGCGTACGCAAAGAGGGACGATCGTGTCGTATATTTCGACAGTTTTGGAAATCTGCGACCGCCCAAGGAACTTGTACGATATTTCGGACGAGTGAAAATTGAATACAATTACACATCTTATCAAAGTTATAATCAGAGTATCTGTGGACAGTTGTGTTTAAAATTTCTTCAAACGATCAATTTAAAGCCTGACAATCCATCGTCATGACTCAGTATTCGTTCGACATGTCACTGACACTTACGTTGACTGGCAGAAGCAGCGTTCTCGCTGTAAGCTATTTCCCCGCTATAGATTTGGTCGATGCCGATTACGAGCTCGGATTAACGGATTTTGAAACTTATCACACGATTCCGAACGTAAATTTTTCGAATAATAAATTTTATTTTGGCAACGACGACAAGGAAATTACAATTCCCGAAGGATCGTACGAATTGCACGCCATAAATGATTATCTGAAACGCGCAATTTTGCGAGATGAACACCTTTCCAGAGATGGTGAAAACGATTATGATGATGAATATCCAATAGCGCTCCGCGCCAATCACAGTACGCTAAAGAGTGAAATCAAATGCGCCTACAGAATAAACTTTACCAAACCCGACAATGTAGGATCCTTGCTTGGATTCTCGTCGAATCGTATATTGCAACCTCGCAAGTGGTATGAATCAGACGAACCTGTTAATATTATAAACGTAAATATTATTCGTATAGAATGCAACGTGACTACTGGTGCGTACAGCAATGGCATGCGCGTACACACGATACATGAATTTTCATCGAGCGTACCGCCAGGATATAAGATATCGGAAACGCCGGCATAGATCATTTATCTGCCGATCGTTGTACGGAGCATTACGGATTTAACGATACGTATTGTGGATCAAAGAGGTCGATTGCTCGATTTTCGAGGAGAGGAAATTACCGTAAGATTGCATATACGGCGGCGACAAACATAGTATGCTTGTACTGAACGAAACGGAGCACGCGAGAAACAATACTTTTACGCGGGACAATACTATTGCAGTAAGGCGAGCAGTATCGGGTGACAATAATAAGATTGCCGTTAAAAAGAAGCTGAGCGCGTTGAATCGTGAATTTTTGAAATCATTGGGATTCATCGTACGAAAAGAATGATTGATATTTTGAATATCGGAGGTGAGCCAGTCTTTGATGATCGCATCGTCAAGATTGAGACTCATACGTACAATCCGTACGCCAATACGACGCTTGGATACAGCGACGAGATACGAATACCTATACAACATCAGGATTTATACACGTTACCGTGCGAAAGCTTTCTTTACATCGAGGGAAGGTTTAATGTGCGTAAAGCGAATGATGAAATGAAGGTTGTATTGGGAAACAATTGCGTCGCATTCATGTTTGATGAGCTTCGATACGAACTCGACGGAGTAGAGATTGATCGCAACAGAAATGTTGGAATAACATCGACGATCAAAAATTATGTCTCTCTAACACATCAGAAAAGTATAAACTTGAAGAATGCATCGTGGGATTTGACGTACAACGGTGACAAAAATTATTTCAACTTTTGCGTGCCGCTCAACATGTTGCTGGGATTTTGCGAAGATTATAAACGCGTTGTGATTAACGCTCGTCACGAATTGATTTTGATACGTTCGCGCAACGATAATAATTGTCTATTCGGACATCCGTCGTCGGAAGCTGAGATTGAATTACTCAAGATACAGTGGCGAATGCCTCATGTAATATTGAACGAGATTAATAAATTATCAATGTTGCGAATGTTGGAAAGCGGACGGTATTTGAACATGAGTTTCCGATCTTGGGATTTATACGAATTTCCTCTGTTACATAGCACGACCAAACATTCGTGGACCGTGAAAGCCGCCTCCCAGCTAGAGAAACCGCGATACGTGATCTTTGCACTACAAACTAGTAAAAACAATTCGGTGTCACAAGATGTTACATTGTTCGATAACTGCAAATTGACCAACGTTAAACTCTATTTAAACTCGGAATTTTATCCCTACGATGATTTAAATTTAGATTTTGAAAAAAATAGATTCGCCGTCCTATTCGACATGTATTCTCGTTTTCGCAAATCGTATTACGGATGCGATAATAGCACCGCGCTATTAACCATTCCAAAATTTCTACATTGCGGTCCTCTAGCGGTCATTGATTGCTCGCGACAAAACGAGTCTGTCAAAACTGCTACCGTGGATGTGAGAATAGAGTTTGAGTGCAGGGAAAATATACCTGCGAATACTATCGCCTATTGTCTCATCTTGCACGATCGGGTTGTCGAATATAATCCATTGACTAATGTAGTCCGCAAAATTACATAGGTCAGCAAATATCCCCTCCATTGCATATGAAGAAAAATATAAAAGATTGAGATGTTTGACGATTGACATCAGTCTGCGATCGGATCTTATCATCATGGCTGCGCCAACGTTTGTGGATCTGCAAGGATTTATCGTTGGGAAAAATTTTGTCATGAAGGAAGCTGCGGTTTTGAGAAATGGATCCGTACTTTCTCATTACATTTTTACATGCCCGGTACCATGGTACATGCTCACAAAATCTGAGAGATGCCAAGTTTTATGGCTGATTAAAAACCACCATGGATTATCGTGGAATGATGGACACGTTTCATATTGGAATTCGAAACGTTTAATCACGACGGCGGTGATGGGTGCAACGGAGGAGGATGATGCGTCACCTGTCGTGTACGTTAAAGGCCATGAAAAGCGACAATGGTTGGCCGATATACTGGACGATGATGCGAGAAACGATGTGATTATCGAAACTTTGGATGCAGACTATGAGGATGTAGCTTCTTTAAATAAGTTAGATGTTAAGAATACTATGCGTTGTGAAAATCATGTAAAAAATTGCGCTTTACAAAATGTATTTAAAATTTATAATTGGTGGTTGAAACATCATGATGATGATTCTTCGAATCCATACTTATAATAAATTGATGATGCGATATATTTTTATCGTCTTTCTTATTCTTTTCTTTTTTCCTCATCCCTATCTATGCGTGTGCGCAGTATCGTGTTTCCATACGTGACACAGCTGCCACATATATTGTATTTCGATACTACATTGTGATACATTGTAATACATTGAAATATTTGTTTGATAAGTGAATATAGTTTTGCGTTCAATTACCGTTCGTTTCCGTTTAATGGCCGCTCAATTACCGTTCATTTCCGTTCGATGAGCATTCATTTCCGTTCGAAGAACGTTCAATGACCGTTTGACGAGCGTTCGATGAGCGTTCATTTCCGTTCGATGACCGTTCAATTACCATTCATTTCCGTTCGAAGAGCGTTCAATTACCGTTCGTTTCCGTTCGAAGAGCGTTCATTTCCGTTCGAAAAGCGTTCAATTACCGTTCGTTTCCGTTCGAAGACCGTTCATTTCCATTCGAAAAGCGTTCAATTACCGTTCGTTTCCGTTCGAAAAGCGTTCAATTACCGTTCATTTCCGTTCAAAGACCGTTCAATGATCGTTTGACGAGCGTTCGAAGAGCGTTCGAAGAGCGTTCGAAGAGCGTTCAATTACCGTTCGTTTCCGTTCGAAAAGCGTTCAATTACCGTTCATTTCCGTTCAAAGACCGTTCAATGACCGTTTGACGAGCGTTCGAAGAGCGTTCAATTACCGTTCGACGAGCGTTCGAAGAGCGTTCGAAGAGCGTTCAATTACCGTTCGACGGTCGTTCATTTCCGTTCGAAAAGCGTTCAATTACCGTTCATTTCCGTTCGAAGACCGTTCAATGACCGTTTGACGAGCGTTCGATGACCGTTTGGCGAGCGTTCGATGAGCGTTCAATTCCGTTCGAAAAGCGTTCAATTACCGTTCGTTTCCGTTCGATGACCGTTCGACGACTGTTTGATAGCCATTCGATGGGCGTTTGTTTCCGTTCAATTACCATTTGATCGGGGTTGACACATTATATCGTGTTAATTTGCATGGGAACATGCATACTTTTGTCTTACGACGCGTTTTTGGTAAAGCGATAATGATACGTCCACCGTTTATCTGTTCGCAAAGTCGCGATATGATAATATTATATTATATTATATTATATTATACCGCGCTGAGTTGCGTGGGATCGGGTGTACTTTTGTCTTACGACGCATTTTTGACATGGTGATAATGCAGCATCTCTACTATAAAATCCCGTGCCAAGACCTCGTTGCCTCATCATAAAGTTCTAACTGGTGCGCGAGTTAAGAAGAGAAGTAAAAAACAAAAAAAAATGGAGTACATTTTTGAGAATTGTGCAGGATGGAAGCAGGTCTTTTCCGACCTGTTATGCGTCTTATTAGTGAAACTGGCCTTCCATTGGGAGGTAAGTATTGCATTTGCTAATATTTTATAAATTATTTTATATTTATATTACTTATATTTTTTTATACAGTCTCAGGATGAAATCGAGATTCCCGGATTTGTCAACATTAGACGCCGGCAATGGGTGCGGGCGGAGCGGCGGTGGAGGAGAAACGACCTCTCCTTCATGTGGGGTGACGCTCCGGAGAGTCCTCCAGATGAAGAGGATGTTTTCGACCTTCGGCGGCTCTTCGGGGAAGAGCCCTACATGGAGGAGGAGATTTGGGTGCCCGGGGAGATTCGGGCACCCAATGGTGTACAGAATGGGGAGCACAGATGTAAGTATTTTTATAAATATTGTAACTATAGTTTTATATTAACGCGCATCTTTTTTCTGTTACAGGAGCGGCCCCCTCACCTGGCTCCCCTGGCCCCTCCACCCCCCCCCCGCACCCCCAAATTATTATTATTATTATTATTATTATTATATTATTTTATTATATTATTATTATTATATTATATTATTATATTATATTATTATTAATTATAATTTAAGCACATACACACACACACACACACAAAATGTATAAAAATACACACATTTTAATAAATTTTATATTTTAATTTTTAAAAAATATAATTATTTACGCGCCTCTCCATGCGTCCCCGTCCCTGCGTCTCTCTTGCGCTAGTTTTAAGTATCGCTATCTTTATCATACTCATTAGTTGTAAGTCTCGCGATATTATCGTTCTCTCTCGCACGCGTCATCTTCGCGCTATCGTTCTCTCTCGCACGCGCTAGTTGTAAGTCTCGCGATATTATCGTTCTCTCTCTTGACATGTCGTCTTGGCGCTATCGTTCTCTCTTTCATATGTGTTCTCTCTCACTCGCGTTGTTCTTGCGCTATCGTTCTCTCTCGCACGCGTTGTTATTCTCGATATTATCACTCTCTCTCTTTCATATACTCGTTGTTCACTTACCTTTGCGTCGTCCTTGTTCCACGTTAACGCCATCCTTATCGCACTCGTAGCACTGTCCTCTTCACACACTTTGCACTGTCCTTTTCCCATACGTAGCGCTGTCCTTCTCACACCACCGTCTTCTTTCCGCTAATCCCCCTTCACCGCGCGGACCCCCTCGCCCATCGCTCGCGCCGCGGATCCCCCTTCACCGCGCGGACCTCCTCACCCATCGCTCGCGCCGCGGATCCCCCTTCACCTCGCGGACCCCCTCGTCCATCGGCCGCGCTGCGGATCCCCCTTCACCTCGCGGACCCCCTCGTCCATCACTCGCGCCGCGGATCCCCCTTCACCTCGCGGACCCCCTCGCCCATCGCTCGCGCCGCGGATCCCTCTTCACCTCGCGGACCCCCTCGTCCATCGCTCGCGCCGTGGATCCCCCTTCACCTCGCGGACCCCCTCGTCCATCGCTCGCGCCGCGGATCCCCCTTCCCCGCGGGTGACGTCACCCGCCGCGCGCCGCGGTTCCTCCTTCCCCGCGCGTGACGTCACTCCCCCCGCACCGCGGTTCCCCCTCGCGCCTCACCCCCCCTGAGAGGTCCTGGATTAGAACTCTCCTTGTTATACTACTAGAGACTATTTATTTTATTCCAATGTAAATACATAAGTCCATATTCTGAATTCTCTTTTATCGAAAAAAGTACTTTTAAAAGTGGCTTAGAAGACTTTTCATTGACTATAAGCCACTTTTAGAAGCACTTTTATTAATAAAAGAGAACTCAAAATCTGGGCTATAGAATGAGTATAGAATATTCTGTGTAATATATTACGCACATTTTTATAGAACATTCTATTAGGACATATATGGAATATTCTATGAATATACATAAAATATTACATATAATATTCGATAGATTATTCTAGTCACATTCAAAAAACATTTAAAAGAGTGTCATTCGAATATACTGTAAACATACTATAAATATATAAGAATGTCTTATAGAATATTCAAAACATTCTTGAAGAATATTCATAGTACGTTCATAGAAATGTTTAGTACTATCTAGGTAATAAAATTTATATTTGTAAGGAATTTTTATATATTCGCTGAACAAATTATTATTATTATTATTGTTACTTTAACAAAATTGTTTTTTTCACATTAAAAAAACAAAAAATTAAATATAAATTTCTTTATATACATAATTTTTAACAAATTTGTTATTTCGTTGATTACCAAGATAAACTTTTAATGCTTGCCAAGAACGAACTCGCGAAAAAGCAACATAAAGTTGTCCATGATTAAAAACATCTTTGCGAAGATCTAATCCAATTCTATCAAACGTCTGTCCTTGTGATTTATTAATCGTCATGGCAAAAGCTAATTTTATTGGAAATTGTCTTCTGGAAAAAGTAAAAGGAAATACATTTTCACAATATAACGTTATACGATTCAGAAAAACAATGTCTCCTGTTTTATCACCTGTTAAAATCTTACATTTTAATAAATGATCTGTAAGCTCTATAATCATTAATCTAGTGCCATTACAAAGACCTTCATTGATACTTAAATTTCTAATTAACATAATAATACTATTTGGTCTTAAACGTAATTCATGAGGAGGAAGAGACGATGGAGATAAACTATTTAAATATTCTGGTAACAATGTTTCACTTATGTCACCATTGTCATTATTTACAGCAGTGTCTACACTTGTATAAATTCGTTCATCATTTATATCTAATAATTCCACAACTTTCTTATTAATTTCATCTACATCAACATTTCTTGCAGAAAGTATGGCACATTTAGACATTTTAATAAATTCTTTTTTTCTTATTAAATCACCATATATATCTTCCACAATATCAGCATTAATAGACGCTATATAACATTCAGGAATTTGTATATTATCATTAAAATCATTTAATATGCCATTTCCAACATTCAATAAAAACTTTACAAATTCAATTTCTTCCGGAAGAACTCGCATATTTTGTATTAAAGAGAATTTTACGAAATGCTTCCAAAGAGAACTAAACTTAATAGAAAGATTTACAATTTCACTTCGAGTAGCATGTACTTTAATAGGCAAAAGTTGTCTAAAATTACCACCTAATAAAACAATTTTTCCACCGAAAGGAATATCATTATTCATAATATCACGCAATGTTCGATCCATTATTTCTAAAGCATATCGTGGTGCCATTGGTGCTTCATCCCAAATAAAAATATCAATTTCTTTTAAATATTGAGCTTCTTTTGATTGGATTTTAATAGTTGATGATGAATCAGCAAATAAAGGAACTGGTAATCCAAATATCTTATGAACTGTTTTTCCAAAAGGTAATAATGTAGCTGCAATATCCGTAAATGCCATTGTACATACACGTTTATTTCTAATTCTAGCTAAATAATAGATAGTTGTGTATATATATGTTTTACCTGATCCACCTGGACCATCAATATAAAAACAATTATTTGAGGTAATATTATTATTTAATTCATTTAATATAAGATCAACGATCTCTTTCTGCTTATCATTTAATTGTTTATATTGTTTAGTGCCTATTTCCATAACTTCTTCAAATATCATGCAATTCTCTTCTTCATCATTTTCTGTTAATTGTTTCATTTGTGGAAAATCTACAAAACTTTTACCTTCAGCACGAAGCATACTATTAATTTGTACATATGCTTTATTTTGTCCTTGTAATATACCAAAATGTTGAATATAATCTTCAGACATTGCTACTTTAAAATTTTCCCACAATTCTTCAGGATATAATGGTTGACAATGTAATAATATACGTACAAATAATCTACGAAGTTGTCGTGGCATCATCCATCCAACAGTTCATTCATAGCTTTTTTCCATTCATCATCATCTTCGATCAAACCTAAAGCTAAACATGCGGCTGAAAATGATTGACAAAATTCTCCATTTACAGTTCTTAAATCATTAAAACTTGTAGCCCCTTTTATTGTGAGTAACAATAATCGTAAATGAAATAATTCTATTTGTGTTGGACTAACGGAATATATTCGTCCTATACAATTATAATGACTTTTACGTTTGACCCAACGTGATACATTTTTACCGTTAACTTTCTCTTTTTTAAATGTATAATAACTTGGAATTTCTATATACAAATACTGTTTCGCTTCTTCATCGCGTAAGTTTAATGAAAAATAATCTATTAACATAGTATGGTATAGTATATCTATGGTATAGTATAGTATATCTATTAACAAATAATCTATTAACATAGTAGTAACTTGATCTAAAGCAGAAGTCATTGCATCGTCAATGTTTTCATTTTCAATTATAATATTTTGCTCATTAGGAAGATGCACTGGTAAACGTGTTATAGCGTGACTTTTATCTTGTAGTTTTTTACTAAGAATACGCCAGCTAGCTTCAACAGATCCAACATAACGAGCTTCGATGTAATTATGTATCTCATCATGTCCCTTTATAAATATATTTATATAGATATTTAACTGATTTAATACTTGAAACTACTTCAACATTTATATGACTATTAAATATAATTGATAAAGTAGGACAATATGGAACAACATAACGATTATCAACTATATATCCACCAGAACGTTCAAAAGTTGTTCCATTATTTCGTCGGCGATAATAAGGATAAGCATCTTCATCCATTTTAGTTTCTTCAAGAAAAGGTTTCGGATAATGTTTTGAACAACGTCCATCTACCAAACACCAATCACCACAAGGTCCATGAATCATATGTTTCATAACTACATCATGTAGAATACGATTTTCACATGGATCAGGAATTTCAGCAGAAATATATTTATCAACAATTTGCGGAGTTGTGATTTTATAATTGTATTTTAAAGTAATTAACATATGAGCATGTGGCAAACCGCGTTTTTGAAATTCAATAACATATACAAATGCTGCTAAATTTTTGTTTAACAATTAAATCAATTAAATAATTTTTTTTTATATTAAAAACACGAGCACAAATATCAGGTCTATCCGAAGCTTGTTGACAGGTAAAAGATTTTCTTCAATTTCACGCCATTTTGGATTACAAGTCATAGTAATGAAAAGATCTGGTTTACCAAATTTACTAACTATTGCCATTGCATCTTGATAATTTTGTAACATATTGCGTGGCGATCCAGTAAATGTAGAAGGAAGTACAACCATTTTTCCAATACGCCCATTTAAATTATTAGCCGTAGTTTGTAAATAATCTCTTAAACCTTGATATGTTTCACTACGTAATTCTTTTTGATGATTTTTACAATAATCAATTCTATCTTTTTCTATTTTTACGTAGCTGTCTACAAGCCATTGTTGAAATAAGCGACGTCCTAATAAAAAAACATTAATTCATCACGAATAGCTATACGATATTTAATATACTGTCCTCTAGTTATTCGTCTATCACTATTTAATTTTTTTAAATCACGATGCCATCCTTGAGTACCATATGGATAAAATAATGGATATATCCATGGTTCTACATTTGGATCCATAATACTAACTTTTTGTAAAGTTTTAGTATTTTTATTACGTATTGTAACATATGATTCTGGAATTTCTCCATCAGCTGTTGTAGAGAATACAGCAGCAACTTCATTGGTTCTTTGAGTATTATATCGACGTCGATCCATATCTGGTCTAAGTAAATACCAATTGTAACTCCGGTAATAATTCACCAGATTCCATTTCTAAACGTCGTTGCTTTTCTAATTCTTCACCCATCATTTGATAAGACTGAGCAAATACATTAAATTCCCGCATTATTTGTTCAAGGTTTTGTACAATTTCAAAATCTATGTATGAATTTTGATTCAGACGATGATTTATTGCTTCATTTGAATCTACGATAAAAAGTTGGCCATAAGTAGGATTTTCGTTTTGTGCAGCATATAATGCTTTATTAATTTGATAATAAATCTGTCCTTGTATTTTAAAACAATATGGACCAGGTGTCTATCTTGAAAGTTAATTAAATTAGTATTAAATGAGGCAAATGAAAATGAACTGTTATAACTACGAATATTTTGAAAAAAATTATTAGATTTTATGTGACTACCATCAAATAAACTACGAATGAATTGAGGAAATTCAGGCAATGGTTGCACATATACTGCACCATGATTACAACAATCATGAAATGAATATCCTCTATTAGAAACTTTTTCAGCTGCAAAGTGTTTTGCATTACAATAATACACATCCATAGGACCAATATAATATTCAATTACATCAGTAAATGATAGTGTACTAATATTATTCAAACAAGATCGTTTTTTTTGCCGTGATCGATAACGAGTTTGATATTCTACAGATGATTGTAATGTTGATCTAACACTTAAAGGATTTTCTTCATTTTCCCTATCTAATTCTATTACACGATTATCATTTGATGTACCAGCAATACAAATAGTTTGTTGTTTTGACTTTTTTAAAGAATTTTCAATTAATTTCTTATTTTCATGACGACGTCGTTGATTCTCCCTTCTTTTTTCTCGATGTCGTTGTAAAAATTCTTCTTTTTCTTCTAAAGTACGTACAATTTTACGTCTCGTCATTTTATAAGAATTTTCTATATTAATATACTATATAAAATCTTAAAGATATACACGTAATATTATTAATAAATATTAATAAAAAGAAAATAATTTATACAAGAAACTTTTTACTATTGAAATATCTGTTACACTATTTTTATATTATAACTATTAAATAATCTACATACTATTACTATATGAATAAGTTATTATTATTATTATTTATATATTATTTAATATTATTATTATTTATAAATTATTATTATTATTAGATTAAATTTAATTAAGATAAAAATTAATATTCTCTTTAGGAATGGAATTTGACGAATTATTGTTGGTGTTACAATTGTCATTTACTTTAAGTAATATATATGGATCGATGTCGATACAACGCTCAAAAAATTAATAAAATTGTTGCTGTTTATTTCACTTATAAATAAATTAACTTACATAAATAAGTTAATTATTATAGTTATTGAACTATAGTTATTGTTAAAATTATTATTTTGTTATCATCATTATCATCATCTTCATTGTCATTATTATCATTATCATTGTTGTTATCATCAATATTATATAATAGTTTATATCATCAGTGTCATCATTTATATATTATTCATATCATCGATTATCATCAATATCATAATTATTATTAATAATAATATCAATACTTCTAAATAATATGATTATTTATTAATTACATACATAAAAAATAAAATAAATTACAATATATAATAATTAATAATACTACTGTAATAAAATTAAATATTAATTAAATTTTTGTAAATATAATATAATAAAATATATTATAATACAATATAATAAATATAATAAATATAATATAATATATTACATAATACAATATAATAAATATAATATAATAATAATATAATATATATACAATAAATAAATAAATATAATATAATACAATATAATAAATATAATATAATATATAATACAATATAATAAATATATACAATATAATAAATATAATAAATATAATATAATAAAATATATTATAATACAATAAAATTAAAATATAATTAAATATAATATATTAATTGTAAATAAATTAAAATAACTTATAATATAAAAAGTTTTCTCAAATAATTTTCTCTCTTCACTCTTCTTTTCTCCTTTTTCTACTATTTATTATCAATGTCAATTTTATAACTTTCTCGCCTTTCCTGAAACAAAAGAAATAAATAATAATTTACATTTATTTAAAAAAATAATATATAAGAAATTATATAAATAATACATACATACATACATACGTATAATTTATGCATATATATACAGGGTGTCCCTGAGCATGTGCTCACTTATTTGTAAAAAGGTAGAGCGCAGTAAATTAAATAAAGAAATCCTATTATATGTAACGATTTTTGTAATAACAATCGAAATATTAATTATTGAAATCGGACGAATGAGAGAAGCGCTCGAGCGCTCGAGTTATAGCACGGCCCACCGTGTCAACATTGCCTACCGGCACGCGGCGGGAGGGACAGCGCGCCGCTACGTGCACGGGTAGCGGCGCGCTGTCCCTCCTCCCGCCGCGTGCCGGTAGGCAATGTCTGACACGGTGGGCCGTGCTATAACTCGAGCGCTCGAGCGCTTCTTTCATTCGTCCGATTTCAATAATTAATATTTCGATTGTTATTACAAAAATCGTTACATATAATAGGATTTCTTTATTTAATTTACTGCGCTCTACCTTTTTACAAATAAGTGAGCACATGCTCAGGGACACCCTGTATATATATATATATATATATATATATATATATATATATGCAGAGTGAGTTTTTTTATCTTAAGATATCGAAATATCTCGTAAAGCTAAAAGATACGAAAAATGTTCAGACAAAAATTGTAATTGTATGTATTTCAAGGGAGACATAAAATGATGTCATTCGTTTGACCTGAAGAGTCACCTAAAAATTATGTGAAGATCATCTCCAATCTTTTAAATAAGACATCCTGTATGTTTTTGCATATTCTCGTAGCTCATCTAGAGAACTTTCCAAAACACTATAATTAAGTTAGTTTTCATTAAGTACTTTCTGAATTATGAGACTTGAATTATTTATTAATTTACATAAACCGTAAAATATTTTGTAAAAATATTAATTTTTTCATATCTTATCTTAATTCTCTTATGTACATACAAAATAATGAGAGGAATCAATTGGTGTACAGGAAACACAATTGTTTCGAAAACAAAATGCAATTTGCAATAACAATTACATTTTTTTTCGAAGCAATTATATGTTTTTCTTACACCAATTAATTCCTCACATTATTTTGTACATAAAGTATTAAAATAAGATAATCGAAAATTAAATATTGTACAAGATATTTTACAATTTATAAAAATTAAGAAAATGATTTTATGCCTCAGAAAAGTACTTAAATAAAAACTAATTTAATTATAGGTTTTTGGAAAACTCTCGAGATGAGCTACAAAAATATACAAAATATACAGGATGTCTTATTTAAAAAATTGGAGGTGACTTTCACGTAACTTTCAGGTGACTCCTCAAGGTCAAACTAATAACACTACCTTATGTTCCTCTTAAAACCATTATAACTTTTGTTTGAAACTTTTTTTCGTATCTTTTAGACTTTACGAGAGAGATATTCCGACGTCTCAAGATAAAAAAAACTCACCCTATATAGTAAAATTTATATATATATATAATTGTATATATGTATTGTAATTGTATTAATTGTTATATATATAATTTAAATATATACAGGGTGTCAATTAAGTCCCGGAGACGGCTGAATATTTTCTCATGATAAGGTATTTTTGAAAAGGTCAAGGTCATTCTGAAGTAATTTTCAACGAAGGAATTCAACGGTGACCTTCAATTTGACCTT